>NC_065578.1:6657391-6960000 GCF_024542745.1 Macaca thibetana thibetana
GTCATGCTCTGCAGGACTATCTCGACAGTGAGTCTGTGTCCAGGCCTGAACAGCCACATGATGCGGGGGTGTGAAATCAGAAGTGATTGTCACCCTGTGCTAAGACGAGACCAACATGACTGCCTCCCTGCTCTGTCTCTGGGGAGTCTGTACTCAGGTCCTAGCAGTTTGTACTCAGGTTCTTTCAGTGGGCCATAAAGTGATGGGTTCTCCACTCTAAAATTCCTGGATGTGGGTTCTGTTCTAGTGCACACTGCAGCGAAGTGTCTGGAAGCAGGAGAGAAGAGGGAAATAAATGTAGAAGGTGGCCTGGGTGGTGGTAGCTGAAAATTACCTCGATGTAAAGGAAGGCAGGAGTCATTCCCGGGTTCATTTCATTATATGGAAGAAGAAGGGTGTTTTCCTGCCAGGTACCTCCCTTCAAGCTCCCCTGCTGGCCCAGGGCTTAGGAATTCCCCAGAAGTGGTCATCTTCCTCCATTCTTCCACCCTGCACTCCTTCACTCTTCCAGCTGGTTGCTTGGCAGATATCTATAGAGACCTAGTATGTGCCAAATGCTGTTCTAGGTGTGAGGTTGCTCTTCCTCATCTTAGTTCTAAACCAATTGCCTTACATGCTGGGATAACAAATCACCAGCTGCCACCTTCCCCTTCCGTGCCCAGGGCAGACATTACTAATGGATCACAGCACATTTTCCTGCTGAACCCAAATGCAGTCTCAGAATCCTGCCCAGTCTGGCCCTGCAGCTGTCAGTAGAAGCTGATGAATAAGAGAAAAGCAATTTGCTATCCCTGCTCTTGCCCCCTGCTGTCCCTGCCTCCAGCCTGATCATCTCTGACCTGTTGGCTCTTTCTGCCATTTTCAGCCTCACACAAACACTGACGATGTCCCTCCCACACTCTCCTTAGCATCTGCGTTTGACCATGAGCTGGGTTCTTCCTCCTCCCCCAGGACTTGAGTTTCAATGACCTTCTGAGGTTGTCCCAGTTCCTGGAACCCCTTATCTTGGCTTGCTTCATCCCCCCAACTCCATGCCAAAAAAAGAAGCCAGATTTCTGTAGGGCAGAAACAAAACCCAGCAGACTTCCCAAGCCAGATGGTGGGGGCCCAAATCTGAGAACTGAATTTTTCTGACTTTTTTTTCAAGCAATCTGCTAATGGAGGCGAGAACAAGACTTAGGGAGTTATCAGCTGCCTCTGTCAACAGTAGGTAATGATGTGCGAACGCTGGCACCTCCCAGTAAACTGTGAACCTCAAGGGTATCCCCAAGTGCCTTTCAGCCTGCTTGCCCTCCAGGAGAGGGGATTGCTCCCCGGCTGCCCTTTCAAAGCCTGCAGCAAGATGGGTGTGTTCTGGGAGCCGGATTGGCCTGTGGCTTTGGAAATCTATTTATGGGACGCACAGAGCTCGCCCTTTTTTAGAACTAGAGGAAACTGACAGCTTCGATTGACAGAAAGCTCCGCAAAAAGGAAGGGAGCATTTGTTTCCATTTTTAAAGTGCTCAGGCTTATTTGGGGGTACATGTGGGTAGGACCCAGGAGGGCAGCTGGGACCAGGATTTCTCAGAGCCAAAGCAAGCGGCCCCTCCATTCATGCTCCCTCCGTGGGCCCTGTGGGTCTGCTGCCCTCCACCCACCTGTGGCCACCCCACAGCCCTGCTCCTCCTTCTTCTCTTTCTCTCCTGAGACCCAGAGCTGTCCCCTCCCCAAAGCCACTCTCTCCTCATTCCCCAGGGCAGACAGAGCCAAGGCCTGGATCTCCCTTGGAACTCTGATCAAAGGAGCCGAATGAGGTCCTGCTTCTGGAACAGGCAGGAGGAAAGACCCTGACTCCCACGGAGCTCCAGGGCCCATGGGTGGCTCTGGTCACGTTTGCAGCCTGGTGTCCCTGTCTCCCCCAACACCAAGGCAAGCACCTAGCACATGGTCCCCTAAACCAAGCTGCAGCCCAGGAGTCATTCGTTCTACCTCCTCTGTCACATTCCACCCCCAGGTCACCACTAGGTCTGTCTACCTGTTCTCCTAAATACCCCAAACCCAACCACGTCCTCCATCTCACACCAGCTCCAATCTAAGCTGCCAGGGCCCTTCTGTTTCAAATGCAGGTTTTGTTAATATGCAGCCGTGGCGAGGCCAGCGGATCAGCAGGCGGCCGCCTGTTTAAGGTGGTTTGTTACTCATAGATCCCATGAGGAGGGGGCAGGCCATGTCACACAGGGCCACCCAGGAAAGCAGGGGGTCCATCAGGAGACAGAGGGAGCCAGGGGCAACGTGGGCAGAGCCTTTATTGTGGTTTTTGCAGGAAGGAACACGTAATGCAGGGTGAGCAGGCTTTGGAGAGATTCCTGTGGGTAATTCCCGTGGGCTCTTGGCAGAGAGGCTGCCCCTAAGTTGTCCCTGGCCTGGGGTGACTAGGGCAGGTGGAGGGTGACCCTGGGGGGAAACCCTAATAGAGGGGGTCATGGGGTATGGGTTGTGGGTGGGTTGGTCTGAAAGGCGGGTTCCCAGGCCAGTCCTTTGCTATCTCTAGGAATTGACCAGCCCTGGGGGGCAGTCCCTCCAGGTTCAGCAAGACCCCAGAGGTCAAAGCATCAGAAATACAGAAAATAAAATGGTATGATGATTGTGCCGTCCCCCGGACCCTCACCAAGGTTTTCTGAGCATGCTCTCACCCTTGCAAACTCTTCTTTGCACAGTGGCCAACAATAATGATCCTCATCTGATCATTACAGCACACACACACACCCCTCCCCTTGCCAATTCAACACCTCTGTTCTAAGGGTGAAGACCACCATGGCCATTCCTGCTGTCAAACCCCATCTCAAACCCTGTGCCCCACCCCACGCTCCAAACACACTGGCCTCTTGCAGGTCTGGAATCCACTCAATTCGTCTGCCTGGGCCATCCACCTCCCCTCCTCTGCTCACACCCACTCATCCCTGTGACCCCTGCCTAAGGATCCTCGAAAAACCAGCTCCCCTCCCACACTGCATGGGCCTCTGTGTTATGAATTTTGGATCCAAAAGGGCCACCTCACTCAGAGTGAGCACTCAGTGGGGTATGCCGGGCACCGATCACAGGGCACAGCTCGTGGCGGGCACTCCAGAAATAGCTATGGAAGAGTTTCTCAGATCTTCATGGCGGCCCTGTGAGGCAGGTGTTCTTGTTTATCCCCATTCTTTAGATGAGGAGATGGAGCATCTTAACCCCCATTGTTAACATGTGCAACAGCCGGGCGCGGTGGCTCACGCCTGGAATCCCAGCACTTGGGGAGGCCGAGGCGGGAGGATTGCCAGACCTCAGGAGTTCAAGACCAACCTGGGCAACACAGAGAAACCCCGTCTCTACTAAAATATAAAAAATTAGCTGGGCTTGGCAGCTTGCGTCTGTAATCCCAGCTACTCGGGAGGCTGAGGCAGGAGAACTGCTTGAACCGGGGAGGTGGAGGTTGTAGTGAGCCGAGATCACGCCACTGCACTCCAGCCTAGGCGACAGAGCAAGACTCTGTCTCAGGGGAAAAAAAAAAAAAAAAAAAAAAAAAAGATGTACCACAGATCCCACCACATCTAACAGCAAGAGTGTCCAGAGCCCCGCCAAGTGGACAGATCAGCTCTCTCCCCACCCAGAGCCTTCACTTCCTGGGCTGAACAGTGAGGATTTGGGCTGGATGCTTTTCCAGCTGTTTCCCAGCTGTGACATTCTAGGATCCGGAATGTTTCATAGCCACTTTCTTTATAGGTCTTTATTTTCTTGTAGAAAAGCAAATGAAAAACATAATTTTCATTGCTTCTAAAAGTTATTGGTGAAGTAATACACATTCATGGCAAGACACTAGAACTCAGTGGGCGGGTTTGGCCCATTTCTCCCCCGGCTCCCTTCTGTCCGTCACTCAATCGCCACATATTTACTGGGCGCCTACCGTGTGCCAGACTCTGGCCCAGACACAGGCACCGGGTGAGTGAGCTGGACACAGTCTCTGACCTCCAAGACCTGCCACCATAGATCCTTTTGATGTTTCTGGAGGGCCTGGCAGGGGACCTTTCAGGATCTGGGGTGTCTACAAGCGTCTTCTCTGTCTGCGAGCATCTGAGTGGAGGAAGAAAAGTGAGGGAGGACTGTCTGGGACTGCAGTGGGCAGCTGCAGAGTTGGGGGGAGGATTGTCTGGGACTGTCTGGAACTGCAGTGAGCAGTGGGGGGAGGACTGTCTGGGAGCAGTGGGCAGCGGAGTGGGGGGAGGGAAGACTGTCTGGGACTGCAGTGGGCAGCAGGACTGTCTGGGAGTGTGGGGGAGGGACTGTCTGGGACTGCAGTGGGCAGTGGAGTGGGAGGGGCAGGACTGTCTGGGACTGCAGTGGGCAGCGGAGTGTGGGGGAGGACTGTCTGGGACTGCAGTGGGCAGCGGAGTGGGGGGAGGACTGTCTGGGACTGCAGTGGGCAGCGGAGTGGGAGGGAGGACTGTCTGGGACTGCAGTGGGCAGCGGAGTGGGGGGAGGACTGTCTGGGACTGCAGTGGGCAGCGGAGTGTGGGGGAGGACTGTCTGGGACTGCAGTGGGCAGCGGAGTGTGGGGGAGGACTGTCTGGGACTGGGACTACAGTGGGGGGAGGACTGTCAGCGGAGTGTGGGGGGGACTGTCTGGGACTGCAGTGGGCAGCGGAGTGGGGGGAGGACTGTCAAGTGGGCAGCGGAGTGGGGGGGAGGACTGTCTGGGACTGCAGTGGGCAGCGGAGTGTGGGGGCAGCGGAGTGTGGGGGAGGATTGTCTGGGACTGCAGGACTGTCTGGGACTGCAGTGGGCAGCGGAGTGTGGGGGAGGACTGTCTGGGACTGCAGTGAGCAGCGGAGTGTGGGGGAGGACTGTCTGGAACTGCAGTGGGCAGCGGAGTGTGGGGGAGGACTGTCTGGAACTGCAGTGGGCAGCGGAGTTGGGGGGAGGACTGTCTGGGACTGCAGTGGACAGTGGAGTGTGGGGGGAGGACTGTCTGGGACTGCAGTGGGCAGTGGAGTGGGGGGGAGGACTGTCTGGGACTGCAGTGGGCAGCAGAGTGGGGGCAAGTCTGGTCTGTGCCACCAGCCCCGTAAGCATCTTCACCTCACAGTGTGGCATCCGTGGGGCTTCCGGCTCTGGGCTCTGTGCCTCTCGCCTCTCTGCCATTCCCGGCATCCTGAGGTGAAGTGATAACCAGACGTCCTCTTTGCCTGGCTTTCTGCCACTCCCCCAGCCACCCTCCTGTGACCCAAATCCCCTCCAGGCCCCTCGCTCCAGCAGCCTCTTATCTCCTGCTTCCCAGAGCCTTGCTCTCCCCAGTCCGGCTCCTCCTCAGGGCCGCATGGAGCCTGTGCTGTGCCTGGTCTCCTGCTCATGGCTGCCAGGGCCCCCGCCCGCTGCCTCTGCTCCTGTGGGACTGGATTCAATACCAACATGCTGCTGTGTCCCCCTGGGCATGGCGGGAAGAGGGGGGTCAAAGCCGCCAGGGTTGAAGACGGGGAGTGCAGAGCCCCTCTGGATGGGACCCAGGAGCCAACACGCCATACTCCTCCAACCATCCAAAACAGGGTGCCCCAGCAGGGCCCAGGCAGCTGCTTCCCTCACTCCTGAGCAAAGAGGGAGGAACTCAGTTCCCTTCTCCAGGGAAAAGTCTGAAAATGTATTTCGGGACCCACTGTTGTTCCTTCGAAAGTTGCCTGCATGGATTAAGTCCACCAGGGCTGGCGGGCAGTGGGCATGGTCCGGAAGATGGGAAGGAATACCTCAGTCATGGATGTCCCTGTCCCCCCAGCCCCAAAACACACGGAGCTCACCCGCTCTGCGGGCCTGGGGTGCAGAGGAGAAGCAGGGGCTTCCCCACCCCCGTCTGCAGCCCCGGGCCTCTATACAGTGAAAAGCCACTTGCCTGCCGAGGCCGTCAGAATTAAAGAAGGATTTCGGCAGCTGTAGTCATTAAGATAAAAGTCGCACTAATGACTCAAGCGTTATTTAGTTCTGATATCTTAATTTAATTGGATTTGTTTAATTAAGAAAAAGACCCATAATCCTGCAAGCACTGAGCTGGTGCAGACTTTTCACAAGTTACCCTTAAAGGGCTGGGTCTTGGACCCCCGTCTCTCCTGCCTGAAGACCAGGGTCACTTTGGGAGAGGAGGGACAAAGGGCCAGGTGTCTGAACTGAGAAGGAAACAAGGAGCCACCAGGAGAGAAAGGCCAAGGCTCCCCCACATGGCGGCAGCTCAGGAAGGGGGCGGTAGCTGGCACCAGTGGTGCTGTCTGGCACAGAGGCCGGGTGTAGGCATTGCCACCACCCGCTAAGAGGGGCCTGAGTGGTAGCCATTCTCCACCCCCAGAGCCTCCCACATACCCCAGACATGGACCTTGTGCCTCCTGTCCCTCCACCCAGCAGCCCCGTCCTTCTCAAGGGCACACGGCCCTCCTGCACCCAGCTCTGCCCAGGAGAGGGGAGGTTCTCAAGCTGACCTTCCTGCCTCCTGGCCCTGGATGGCCACAGTACTCCTTGACCTCCCTGCCGCCTTCCCCACCAGGCTCTCCCAGCCAGGGGCTGCTTGGTGACGGTGATTGATGGTTTACCAATAGGAGCGGAATGAAGTTTTAATAGTCTCAGATTAAAGGATCAGGGAGCAGAGGGAAGCAGGGAGCCTGCCTGCCAACTTGGTATTTTCACGCCGAGCACAGCTCGGAGCCCTGCAGAAGGGCCTGCTAATGCCACAGTTTGGGGAGGTGTTGGAGGGGCCTGCCCTGGAGGATTCTGAGACATTAGGCAGGCTCTGAGCCTGCACCTGTCACAGGGTGGGTGCTGGAGTACCCACGGCCCCCTGGGGTTCAAAGCTGAGCCCCAGGAGCTTGGCATCCTCTCTGAATCAGGATGTACCCCAGGATGCAACTGATTGTACCCCTATGTCCTTTGAACACCCTCCTCCCTAGATCTGGGCTGAACTTCCAGCTTCTGGGAGGCCAGGGGAGGGGGCCTCAGGGCCTGGGTGCAAGAGAATTCCAGAAGGAAACACAAGTCAGACTCCCAGCGAGTTTCCGGAACCTGTCTGGGTTCTTGGATGAGAGCTTGTTTCTCTGCTCTTCTTAGGAAACCATGACGTTTCTCTTGTTTCGGAATTCTGTGTAAAATAAATGGGCACTGCCTCCAAATCACATGTGACTCTAGGGCACCGAAGCCCAGGCTGAGGATGGATTTAAATGGGGATTTGACATCCAGCTCAGGAGGGGGATTCTTCTCCTCTCCCCCAACTGTGGGGTGATTGTTCCCATCCTTGTCCCTGGTCCCCACGGGGCAATGAGGGCAGCGGGGCCCCGGCATCTGTGTGGGATTCTGCCACCACTTCTTGTGGCCCCCTAAGGTGCCCCTGCCCACTCTCCTTTCTGCAGGCCCCACTGCCCTTCAGGTCCCCTGGGATCCCTTGTGTCCACTGAGGCAGGTGCTGACTCAGCCTGCAGCCCAGGCTCCAGGCACTGAGCCCCAGTGTGAGAGGCTGAGGAGAGTCTAACAGGGCTCTGCAGCAGCATGGGCAGAGCTGGAGCCGGGCACATGAGATGTTTCTGTCCTCTCTGGGCCTCAGTTTTCTCCTCTGTGAAATGAGCCATGGAGAAGATGGGACAGTCAATGTCCCCATCAGGCCCCAAGGATACTTGGCCATCTGGGCCATGAGTGAGGCCCATGTGTCCGACAAAGCCAGCCATGAGGTCCTCAGACGTGCAGACCGGCAGGGCTGGCTGGACCACACAGGGGCCAGGGGAGCATGATGTGATGGATTGTGTTTTGAGGTCACTGCGGCTGGTGTGCATCTCAGCCGGTGTAAGACCCCATGTCACCAAGCACAGTAACCCACTGACTGGCTCATGGGACTGCCTGGGACTGCTTTGGTGCCATCAGCAAAGAGCATCATGAGAACCTGGGACTCGGGGCAGGCACTCAGGTGGGGAAGAGAGAACACACAAAGGCTGGGAGCTGGGGCCTGGAGGGGCAGGGACAAGCAGGGCTGGAGGCGACAGGAAGGAAAGCTGGGGTGTGGGCCTCACTACAGCCCAGATTTATCTGGCAGTACCAGCTGGGAGCCCAGAGGATCAGGAGTCCCTCAGTGGGGGTGACTCGTGATGACTGTGAAGGACAGGCTGGGACCCGGAAACCCTGGCCCTCCGTGCTCAGGCTCAGGGGGTGATGCTGGGCTGGGTGCTTCCCGCGTGGCAGGATCCTCATCGCTGTCCTTTCTGAACAATGGCCGAGAATCCAGGCACAGCCAGGAGCTGGCCAAGCGGGGCCGGTGGGTGGTGAATGAAGGGCTCCCCGCAAACCACAGCCGATCCAGGCAGGAGGAGCCCAGCAGGTTCACCAACAGTGCCCGGATCTGATACTGACCACCCTAGCCCCTCTACCATCTGCTCAGCTACCAAGGCTGAGGTTGGTGCTCTTGGAGGAGCCTCCAGGAGCCCAGCCGGGGTGATGGAGGGACAGAGGGACAGGCAAGGAGGCCGGTGGGCAGCAGGCCAATGGGCCAGGCAGGTGGGGCAGGAGCTTCCTCTTAGGAGTCACACGGCCCCCGAAGGCGTGGGGCTCCCCCTGCTGGGCACACCCCAGCGGCACCAGCACACTCCTCATCCACTAGGATGAGCCCAAGCAGAGGTGAGACTCTTGCCTGAAAACTCGTTGCAGGCCCAGGAATGGGCTGGTTCAGAGATGAGGGGAGACAATGGGCGGCTTGCGCAGCACCCTCTGCGGGCAGAGCTGACTACATGCAGCAGTGGCACACGCTCAGCAGGCCGGGCTCCATGATGCCTGTCAGAGGCCACACCTCCCCAGCCCCCCAGGCCACTGTGTAAGCCTCTCCACGCTGCCTCCCACAGGCAGAAATAGCTCAGGGATGGATGAGAATGAACCCTCACCCCTGCTTGCACACCAGTCTGGAGGAGGAAGCCATCCCTGAGGCAGCCTTCACCAGTGTGTGTCACCAGGCACCCAATTTCCTGAGCTCCATTTTCCCCCTGACCTGCCCAGTCCCGTGTTCCAGGTCAGAAGAGCAAATGCAGTCTCCAGAGAGAGCATGAGGCTTTCTGTGGACTTTGTCCCCATCAAAGCGTCGTGGCCAAGATGGTGATTGGGAGACAGTGTTCAGGGAAGCCTTTGTGCCCCAGCAAAAGCCAAGCCAGGCATGCCTGTCTCCTGCCAGCCTCACCACCTGCACCAGGATTCACAGGTTGCAGCTGCCTAGTCCTGAGGCCCCGGCCAGCCCCTCCCAAATCTGCTATCGTAACCACTACACAAAACTTTAAAGAATGTATATTAGACAACTGTTACTCAGCATATTTGATGGTGTTTTGCCTTGGTTTGAATATGTAAAGGCACTAAGCTGTTTAATTCAGTGGTTCCTGCATCCTTGGACGGCGTAACTCAGTTGGATATCAGGGCTGGTGGCATCGGCAGGGCAGGCCACAGCTCGGCTAATTTAAGCTTTGTTTGCTGCGATGCTAGAACTTCTGCCTGGCTCTCTGCATTCCTCCCCTGGGCTGGCAGACAGCTCTGCCCACTTCCACCTGCCCGCGACACCTGTCCTGCTGCTCCCCTTGACAGCTACCTGGCCCCTGACAGGCAGCAGTACCCGCTGTCATGCTGCCTGTGTGTCCCAGAAACGTTATCTCCTCTTTTTCGGAGATGTCACCCACAGCCGTCCGAAGAGATACCCGAATTGTACACCACTGCTCAGATGGTTTATCTGACCCCACGACTGGCACGGAGATGCAGGGAGAAGGGCCTGATGTTTCCCGCATCTGCCGTTAACCCTCGCCAGGCCGGCAGCAGCCTACCCCACTCCTTGTTCTCATGGTCCCCAGGACCCCCAAGCAAGGCGAATGGGATGACAGGCCCTCTAACCCCACCGCCCACTCACCTGGAGCCTGTCAACAGCCAGCCCTGGGACTGTCCCAGGGCCCCCTGGGCTGTTTAGCCAGAGCTTGGGGCCCACCCACCCCAGCTGTTCCTTGAATCTGGATTTGGTTCGGGGCTGTGAGGCCCATGACAGAGGTGCTTTCTGGGTACCCTGCTTCCCACCTTTTAGAGACAGCTCTCTACAGCCCGCCCCTTCTGGGCCTTTTGTGGCCTTTGGATGCCCTCCAGCCCCTCCCCAGCCCCAAGCTATTGTGTCCAGTGTCCAGGGTCCCTGGTCATCGGGCTGTAGCCCCCAGGCACCAGGGCAGCCCCATGCCCCCTGCTCCTTTCTGTCCTGGACTTTTCCTCGCACATGGGGCAGGTGGCCACTGAGTCAGGACACTGAGTACCTGCCAGAGTCTTCCACGCGGCTGCTGGAAGTGAACCTGCTTTTGGACTGGCCCAACTCCTTACGGAGAGGCAGGGATGGGGGTGAGTTTGTGGAGCCGGCTGCACCTCGAGAAGCCTGGTTTGGGGAGATGGTCAGGACTGAGACCTGCAGCACAGCAGGACCTGGGAGGTCAGTGAGGCTTGTGGGGCCTGCTGGCAGCTCCCATGCCTTCTGTTCCCACTCGGGCCCCAGTAGAGCCTGCTGTCCACGCCCTAGGCTGGCCTCCTCATGTGGAGTGAGCCCAGCTGTAGCAAGTTTTCTCTTCAGCCTTCCACGTCGGGGTGTTAGCAACCCTTGGCTCTGATGGCCACCTTGAGACCGGATGGCAGCCAGCGTGTTTGCTCACAGCCTTATAATCTGAGTGGTATAGGTGCTCCTGCAGAGAACACAGCATTCCGGGACCACACATCTCTTTATGCCCATTGGGGAAACTGAGTCTTGGAGAGATGCAGGGACTCGTCAAATGCTATATGGCTCTGCAAAGTAGAGGCTCCTGCATTTACCCAGCAAATATTATTGTGTGCCCTGCAAACAAAGCAGACCAAATGCCTGCCCATGGAACTGCATTCTAGAGAAGGAGACATAAGAACAGGAGAACTAAGCAGAACCTGCAGAATATTCCATGGGGGTAAGCGCTGCAGAGAGAGGGTAAAGCGAGGTGGGGGGTAGACGTTCAGACCCAGGCCTTGGGTGTCATGACTAATCTAGAAGGGCCCTTTTGGTTTTAGGTTTTTAGAATTCAAATGAGGAGAACCAAATAGAAGTTGAATCCTATTCTCCAGAAACATCATTCTAGGTGCTATGCCCATTGGGGCTCTCTGGATATCCCGACCCCATGTCCCCTCCTGGGATGCACCCCTCCTGGCCTCTGGTCCTCCCAGGCCCTCCATTTCCGGCTGCTGGGCAGGGCTGGCCTTTGTCACTCCACCTGCCAGGCCGGCTTCTAAGGCAAGAGTCTCTCCCTGGGGAGGAGACGCCAACTCAGCTCTAATCTTCCCCTTCCCAGAGACAGCATGCTGTCGGGATTATCACTACTGATGTGATTTGTAAGGGCCGTGGGAGGGACAGCAGTTATAGTGAACCCTGAAAATTAATTAGAGAGGGCGGCGCCTTCACAGGGCAAGTGGTTGAGACCTCACTTCAGAAGCTCTGTAAGCTCCCGTGCCATGGGAAAGCGGGCTCCTCTGCCCTCTGCTTCCTGGGATGGCCCATGCACCAAAAATGAGATGCAGCAAATATGAGTCTTGGGTGCCTGTGCATGCCTGCGTGTGTGTCTGCAAGCTTGTGTGAGTGTGCGTGTTCATGTGTGGGTATGTATGTTTGTAGGCGCGCGCGCGTGTGTGTGTGTGTGTGTGTGTGTGTGTGTGTGACCCCCAGACATGGTTGTTGTCCAGGAAGCTCTCTAGCCCTTCTGCCCTCCCAATCTCCAGTGGAGTGAGGGCTCAGGGACGGGAAGGAGTAGAGGGGTCCTGAGAGGCCCGTGAAGCAGAGGAGGAGGAGCAAGAGGCTATGAGGATTAGAAGGAGATGGAGACTGAGGCAGGAAAAAGGAGAGTTGAGAGGGGTGGGAAGAAAGAGACAATGAACAAAAACAGTGGGGTGGAAAAAAATAGTCAAGGAGAAGGAGGAAGGGGGGAGACAGAGAAATGGAGAAGGAGAGAGAAGGAAAGGAAGCAAGGTGGGAGAGTATGAGAGGGATGAGGAAGACAGGGTGACAACCACGAGATCAAGGTGGGTGGTGGGTGGGAGCAGAAGGGCGAGGCCCCGCAGGGAGGCGAGGGACCCAAAGCAGAGGGGCTGTGGGCGCCAGGAGGGCTCCCTGGGGAGACTCCTGCCAGTCACCTGTGCTACCTGGACATGCCCCTCATACCCCCACCTCCATTTGCCAGCAGATCACTGGGGCAGAAGGCGGGATCTCCATCTGTCCCTCCTCATTCCCCAGAGAACCAACTCCCCAGAGAGTTGCAGCTGCCATAAAGGGCTGGAGAAGTGGGTGCTGACTTTGGGGCCCACAGGCCTATGGGGACGGGAGTGAGGCAGGCTGTGGGGCAGTGGGGTGAGTCTCTGAGCAGGGGCAGAAGGCTGGTGAGGGCCCAGGGGAGCCTGCTGGGTCAGCTGACCCAGGCTTCTAGGCCCCAGGACAACCCGGCTCCCTGACCACATGGTAGAGTGAAGAGGCCAGGAGCACAGGGCTTGGCTGAGTGTCCACATCAGGAGCTGGTCTTTCCACAGAGTGCCTGGCTCTAGGCTGTCCGGAACAGCAGGACGGGGCTGGCAGAGTTTGGGACTGTCGAACTCCACTGGGCCTACCTGGCTGAGACCCCAGGAGAGCCAGGTCCTGCTCCTTGGTGGAGGCTGCCTGGGGGCCTCAGCTATACTGTGGAGCTCCTTGGGGAAAGGAATTCCTGGGTATTTTCTGGGGGCTGTTTTATGTTGTTTGTTTTGTCCTTGTGTCTTAATCTACTCAGGCTGCCATGACAAAATACCATAGATCGGGTAGCTTAAACAGTAGGCATTTACACTCTCACAGTCCTGGAGGCTGGAGGGCCAAGATCAGGATGCCAGCGTGGTTGGGGGTTGGTGAGGACTCCCTTCCTGGCTTGCAGACGGCTGCCTTCTCACTGTGTTCTCACATAGTAGGGAGAGAGAGAGAGAGAGAGAGACTCTTACTCTTCTTAGAAGTCCTCCAATCCTGTTGTATTAGGACCCTGACCCCATGGCTTCGTTGAACCTTAATTACCTTCTAAAGCTGTAGCTCCAATTATGGTCACAGTGGGGCTTGGAGCTTCAACATATGGATTTGGCGGGACACAATTCAGTCCATAGCACCTTGAAATCACTTTGGGAAAAAAGATGGAGGTTTTCCTTGATCCTGCCTGTGCTCCCTAGAGACTGGGGACGAGGGATCTGGGGCGAGCCCGGCTGGGCCCCTGGGTGACTCCAAGGCACTCACTGTCCCTCTCTAGATCTTTTCCTTCATTTATAAATGGCAAAGAGCCATCGACCCTATCTCCGGAGGATGTTGGCAGAGATGATTAAGGTTATTTTTAAGTATGGAAAGCGGCCTTTAGAGACAGGCCTAGTGTAAATAAGGCTGGTTTTATTACTCAAAATAAACATTTATTAAGCACCCACCGAGTTGCAGGCAGGCACTGCACAGAATACCAAAGAGACCCCAGCCCAGCCCCTGCCAAACTTCCTGCCAGCCCCTGCCTCGCTTCCTTCCTTCCCTCCCTCCCGTGGTTGTTGACGTGCAGAGAGAACCTGGCCCAAGCAGGCAGGCAGCCCCAGCTCCAAGAAAACCACACGGCCATGGCTTTGCAGATCTCAAAACCGATGAGACACCCAGACCTCAGCCTGGGTGGGCCACGGAGCCCTCTACAGGCACCCAGAAGCCTGGGTCCCTCTGGGCTGTGTCACACTTAGAAGGCTCTCTCAGCCTCAGTCCTTGCACATCAGGAGGGAAGGCAATGAGATGCCCAGTCTTGCCCTTCTGTGCCCGGTGGGCTGCATCATGGGGGGAAGGCAATGAGACCAGTCCAAGCCCTAGATTGGCACTAGGAGCATTTGACATGCTGCCAGACTCCTGAGCACCCCCTCTGTGCCCACACAGATGGGACAGTCTTCATGGACCTTATCTGCTAGTGGGAAGGAGTTAAAACAAGGGGAGCAAAGCAGATCCATGAAAATGGGGACTTTTGTGTGTCCCACCCTGGGCCAGGGTCTGGGCTGGAGGAGGCTCTGAGCAGACAGCTGTTAGGGAAATAAGTGAGGCCAGCTGAGTGACTTTGGGGCAGGGACCTTGAGCGTGGAGAATAACTCCAGAGCAGGGGTCCATTCCGGGAGTGTGGTTCTGGAAGGCGCTCTGAGGAGGCAGCATGGCTGGCAACCTGGCAGAGTAGAAGGGGCCCACGGTGGCAGCGGAGGAAAGCCACTCACCACGGAAGCATGGAGGGCAGGCCCTGAGGTCTCGACCACAGGCGAAGTGTGGTGATGAGGACCAGGGCAGGCAGGACTGCTCACAGGGACCCTGAAGGACAGGGGAGGGCCAGCTGCAGGAGAACCTCCACACTCAATATGCAATTGCAGATGTACACCTGAATGGCAGGCAGAAGCAGTGGCAGGGGACAGGTCTGAGTATTTGAAAGCTCTCAGCCGAGCTGTGGCAGTGGGACTGGGAAATCATGGCATCAACACAGGTGGTGGTCAATGACAGGGAAAGCAGTGGATGGATGGGAGATGTGCTTCGGAGACAGGCCAATAGTCCCCAACCCCTGTGCCAGCCCAGCTTCCTGGTGGGTTGTTTGCACCAGTGGTTCCCACCTTGATCCTGGATTATCCACATATGAATCATCCAAGGACCTTATGAAAAGTGCACATCCTCAGGCCTTGGCCACAGAGAGCCTGTAGTGGCTGTGGAATGTGTATTTTCACAGGATTCTGGGGTGATTCAGATGGACAGTCAGTCTATGGACTTCAAATCTGTGCCATGTATTTTATCCTGGGTTCACTCACCACCCATTGAAAGGTGAAGAGTGAAAACTCCGGTCCCAAACAAACTGAGATCACAGCTGGGCTCTGCCACTGTTAACTGTTTGGCCTCAGGTATATAACCTAAACTTTCATTGCCTGTTTCCACATAGTAAAGTGAGGATAATACTATCACCTACCTAACTGGGTTGTTGCCAGAATTAAGAGAGTTAATATATAGCAAGCTCATAGAATATTGCCTGACAGAGATAAGGTGATCAATAAATGTTTACCATTACTGCCATCATCACTACCACCACCATTTCCATCATCATCATCATCACCACCACCGTCTCCACTGTCATCATCGTGATCATCCTTATCACCATAATCACCACCATCCATCATCAACATCACCATCATCATCATCACCACATCACCATCATCATCATTATCACTACCACCATCACCATCTCCATTATCATCATCACCACCACTATCACCATCTCCATCATTATCATGATCACTGTCACCATCATCACCATCGTCACCATCTCCATCATCATCATGATCATTATCACCATCATCATATTATTACCATTACCATCATCACCACCATCATTCTCCATCATCATCATTACCACCACCATCATCAACATCACCATCATCATCAGCATCATCATCACCACCATCACCATCTCCATTATCATCATCACCACCACTATCACCATCTCCATCATTATCATGATCACTGTCACCATCATCACCATCGTCACCATCTCCATCATCATCATGATCACTATCACCATCATCATATTATTACCATTACCATCATCACCACCATCATTCTCCATCATCATCATTACCACCACCATCATCAACATCACCATCATCATCAGCATCATCATCACCACCATCACCATCTCCATTATCATCACCACTGCCATCGCCATCTCCACTATCATCATCATGATCACTGTCACCATCATCATCCTTATCATCACCATCACCATCCATCATCAACATCACCATCATCATCATTACATCACCACCATCATCATCATCATCACTACCACCATCACCATCTCCATTATCATCATCACCACCACTGTCACCATCTCCATCATCACCACATCACCATCATCATCATCATCACTACCACCATCACCATCTCCATCATCATCATCACCACCACCACATCAACATCACCATCTTCATCATCACAGCACCATCATCATCAGTGTCATCATCACCACCATCACCATCTTCATCATCATCATCATGATCACTATCACCATCATCATATTATTACTATTACCATCACTACCATCATTCTCCAACATCACCATCATCATCACCACCATCGTCATCAATATAACCATCATCATCACCACCTTCACCACCTTCACCACCATCATCACTATCATCATCACTACCACCATCACCATCATCACTGCCACCATCACCAATCACCATCATTATTATTATTGTGCCACCCAGGTGCAGACAGTGAGTTCTGGATCCCAGCCCCTGCAGCCAGGTGTAGATAGCTGTGTCTGTCCCAGCTGCCATGATCAGGTCCCCTCAGTCAGGAAACACTCAGGAAGTGAGTTTTCCCATCAACTAACTGCCCTGCCTAATCCTTTGAACTCTCAGTGGAAAAGGTTCTAAAATCATGTGTCCATTTCCCTGCCTTATTAAAAACAGTGTATCAATTTAAAATGGCTTTTGCTTTGATCATTAGGGGTCCTGGGAGGCCTTGGGGCCATCTCGCTTAATCCTACCAAGACCTTGGGCGGGAGGTCAGGAATCCCTTGCTGGGCACTGTGTGGATCCAAAACTCCCTGCAGGGTTGGTTGCCCCTCACGCCACCTCCTTCCTGTGATCCAATCCTGAAATTTATCCAGCAGAGTTCTCTTCCCTGGCTTCTGCTTTTGATCCATGAGGAGAAGCAACCCTTCCTGAGAAAGTTCCTACATTCCACTGTAGGTCAATTACACTGTAACCTGAATTGGGGTCCTTTTAGAGAGGGCTGGAGAACTTAGTGCTTAAGCTGGGAGGGTGGAGGGAGGAAGCACGGGGTGGAGGAAGCCAGGGGCAAACCCGGACCAGCCTGTGCATGTACCAAGGGCTGGCCTGGGATGTCGGCAGTCACCAGCAGGAGTTTGGCTGCACATGGGCTCCAGCCAGAGACCTGGACACTGTTCTGATATCAGCTTTTAATTAAGGAAAGTCATCTAGTGCCATTGAACTTTGTCCTGAAAGTGAAAGACAGGGGTGCCTTACTGGTTGGTGAATCCAGTTTGTTCTCTCAGCCTGGCACTGCCCTGTTCACCAAGGCCAAGGTCCTGCCAGCCTGCTGCTGTGTCAGCACAGACCCTGCCTGGGACCCCCACTTCCTCAGGTGGGTTTGAAGGGCCTCACCTCTGCTGTCCATCACCCCCCACCGCAAAGGGAAAAACAGTGTCATCATGTGAAGGTGGGGATACAGTACAGAGATTGGAGAGAGCCTGGGAGTCAGAATCCAAGCCTGGCCTCCCCCACAAACCAGCTGGGTGATGTCAGGAGGCTCCTTAACCACTCTGCGCCTCGGTTTCCTCAAGATGGGCAGCCTTTCAAGTGTCACTGGAGGTTGTGAGGATTAAAGGTGGTGTATCTGTAAGGCGTAAGGTGTCCCTCCCAGAGCCAGGCCTGTGCGTGCTCTGCAACAATCCATGCTCAACTGCCTTCGCCTTCATGGAAAACAAAGTGTCTTAGTCCATTGGGTTGCTATAGCAAAATGACATAAACTAGGCAGCTTTCAAACCAACTTTATTTCCCACAGTTGTAGAAGCAGCAAGTCCAAGATCAAGGTCCCAGTAGACTCAGTGTCTGGTGAGGGCTTTCTGGTTCATAGATAACCATTTTCTCACCGCGTCCTCACAGGGTGGAAGGGGCAAGGGATATCTCTCAGGCCTCTTTTCTAAAGCCATTAATCCAATTTATGAGGATTCTTTTTCTTTATACTTTTTATGGTTTATTTTAGGTTCGGGGTACGTGTGCAGGTTTGTTATGTTGGTAAACTTGTGTCACAGGGGTTTGGTGTACAGATTATTTCATCACTCAGGTACTAAACATAGTACCTAATAACTATTTTTTTTTCTGATCCTTTCCCTCCTCCCACCTTCTGCCTTCAAGTAGGCCCCAATGTCTTTTGATCCCCTCTTTGTGCCCATGTGTTCTTGTTATTTTAGCTCCCACTTATAAGAGAGAACATGCAGCAGTTGGTTTTCTGTTCCTGTGTTAGTTGCTTAGGATGATGGTCTCCAGCTCTGTTCATGCTGCTGCAAAGGACATGATCTTGTTCTTTTTTATGGCTGCATAGTATTCCACGGTGCATGTGTACCACATTTTCTTTATCTAGTCTATGGTTAATGAACATTTAGGTTGATTCCAAGTCTTTGCTATTGTGAATAGTGCTGCAGTGAACATATGCATGCATGTGTCTTTATGGTGGAACAATTTATATTCCTTTGGGTACATATCCAGTAATGAGATTGCTGCGTTGAATGGTAGTTCTGTTTTTTGTTCTATGAGGAATCGCCATACTGCACTCCACAATAGCTGAACTAATTTACACTCCCACCATCAGTGTATAAGTGTCCCCTTTTCTCAGCAACCTCACCAGCATCTGTTACCTTTTGATTTTTTAATAATAGGCATTCTGATTCCTGTGAGATGGTATTTCATTGTGATTTTGATTTGCATTTCTCTAACGATTAGTGATGTTGAGCATTTTTTTTCATATACTTATTGGCCGCATGTATGTCTTCTTTTGAAAAGTGTTCAAGTCCTTTGCCTATGTTGTAATGGGGTTGTTTGTTTTTAGCTTGTAAATCTGTTTATGTTCCTTATAGATTCTGGATATTAGACCTTTGTCAGAAGCACAGTTTGTAAATATTTTCTCTTGTTCTGTAGGTTGTCTGTTTACTCTGTTGATAGTTTCCTTTGCTGCGCAGAAGCTCTGTAATTTAATTAGATCCCATTTGTCAGTTTTGGCTTTTGTTGCACTTGTTTTTGGTGTCTTCCTCATGAAAGTTTTGCCAGTTCCCATATCCAGAATGGTAATTTTCAGCTTATCTTCCAGGGTTTTTGTGGTTTTAGGTCTTACATTTAAGTCTTTAATCCATCTTGAGTTGATTTTTGTATATGGTACGAGGAAGGAGTCCAGTTTCAGTCTTCTATATATGGCTAGCCAGTTGTCCCAGCACCATTTATTGAATAAAGAGTTCTTTCCCCATTGCTTGTTTTTGTCAGCTTTGTCAGAGATTAGATGGTTGTAGATGTGTGGCATTCCCATCCATGTGGGCTTCATCCCTGTGACTTAATCATCTCCCAAAGCCCCCACCTCCTAATACCATCACCTGGGGGATTAGGATTTCAGCATCAGAATTTGTTCAGACCAGAGCAGAAAGGAAGCTTGCTAAAGACAGAAGGGAAGTGGAAGGCAAAGATAAAAGGCTGCCAGGGCTGGCCAAGGGCCCAGTCTGATAGGAAACCACACCTGTGCTCCAGCTGTCTGTATGGACAGCCACCCCCTCACTCACCCCTCTCAGCCCCAGCCCTGCCCCAGCTCTTCCAGAAACAGAAAGCCGGTGCCTGAACTCACCAAAGCCTTATGCCTAGCCCATGTTCTGCCAGGAAGCAATGTCTTATTTTAAGCCATATTTGTGATTCTGGTTCAGAAGGGTCTGCTCCTGGACAGGACTCGAGTTCTTGCCCGGGGCAAACCTAATGGAGCAGCACTCAGGAAAGGGGTTAGCATGCTGAGGATCAATGGAAACTGGGGAAAGAAAAACCTGGCGAAGCACCCCACTTAATCCTCAGAGTGCCAGGGCCCTGCTCCCGAGAACCCCTTGCACCTTTGCAGCTGGGCACACCATGGAGTTTATACAGATTGACAAGTCCTCCTTGGTGGTGGGACTATGGTTCCCATTTTAGGGTCAAAGAAACTGAAGCTTTGGAGAGTGAACTGCTGGTCAGCCTGAGGGTTGGCCTATGCTCGGGATGGGAGCAACAGCTGCTTCCATGCCATCCAGACAATGGCATTTCTATGATGGGAGCAGTGGCTCCTGGCTGCCCTAATAAATTACCACAGACGAGGTGGCGTAAAACAGCAGACATTTATGCTGTCATGGTGCAGGAGGCCAGAGATGTCCACAACCACAGCACTGGCAGGGCCAGTTCCTCCAGGAGAGCCTATGCCAAGCCTCCCCACCTCCGCTGGCTCCTGGCAAGCATTGGTGCCCCTTGGCTTGCAACGGCATCGCTCTGGTCTCTGCCTGTGTCTCCGCAGGGCCTTCTCCCTGGGTGCCTCTAGTGTGTCTCTCCAGCTATTGCATCTAGGACCACTCTACTGCAGCACGACATCATCGCTTTTTGGGTTTTTTGTTTTTGTTTTTGTTTTGAGACGGAGTCTTGCTCTGTCACCCAGGCTGGAGTGCAGTGGCGCCATCTTGGTTCAGTACAAGCTCTGTCTCCCAGGTTCAAGCGATTCTCCTGCCTCAGCCTCCCGTGTAGCTGGGATTACAGGTGTGCGCCACCACGCCCAGCTAATTTTTGTATTTTTAGTAGAAACAGGGTTTCGCTATGTTGGCCAGGCTGTTCTCGAACTCCTGACCTCAGGTGATCCATCTGCCTCAGCCTCCCAAAGTGCGAGGATTACAGGCATGCATGACCTCATCTTAACAGATTACTTCCATAAAGGTTCAATTTACCTGAGCTTCCTGGTAGATGTGAACTTTGTAAAGACACTGTTTAGCCTAATATACCAGCTAAGTGGTAACCCCTGCGTCCCTGTGAGCTGAGACTTCCTTTGGGGAAGAGGAGAACTGAAGGGAAGCTATTTGGAAAAGGAACTTGCACTGTGAGGCAAGGCACTGCCCATGGGACAGGAGGCCACACGGTTCCAGCATCTTCAGTGGATGAGCTACTGTGGTCACCCCCCTCATCCCCACAGACTGGGATCCTGTCCAGGAAGCCTGAGAGTCTACCCAGGGCAGGAGCCAGGCTGACCATCACCAGGGCCAGGAGAGGGCTCAGGGCTTCCCTACAGGTGCCCACCCGAGAGGCCGCAGCATGGGGGCCATGCAGGGAGTCATAGGAGAGAGACACAACGCCATGTGCTGAGTTCTGAGCCGAGGGCTGTGAGCTGGGGGCTGCGAGCTGGTCCTGTGCACCTGCCAAACAGACTTTCCAAGCAGACACTGCCAGGTGTTACACATGACTGTGGAAATGGGGCGGTGTCTGAACCCAACCAGGAAGGAAGGGCAGCCCGCTCCCCTTGCCCCCGATCAGGGAGCCCTGGCGAGTGAGCTGTGGTGTTGGGGAACACGTGGCACCTCATTTGCGCAGCCCAGGATGTGCAGGGGATGCTCCCTGGCCAGCTGAGTGGAAAAATAAATTACCTGAGGGGCCGACTCAGGCTGGTCATTTTGCCAGTGAAGCTCTGCTAACGCTCACTGGGCACGGGCCACGATCAATATGCCTCTATTTTTAACGCCGGGATCAGCAGGGTCATTTTCCGGAGAACACGGGCTGTTTACTCAGCTTCCTCTCAATGCGATGCAGAGAGGTCCGCCTGGCCAGCTCTGTCCTGCGCCAAGCCAACCGGCTACCCTCAGCTGTCTGTGCCTTTCTGGGGACAGTCTTTAGACCTTCAGGGGTCAGGCACAGAGGCCAGGTGTCAGGCTGGCTGCGATGGAAGAAAAGTTCCAGGCTTCCCACCTCCAGCCAACTTGGCTTCCACCTGCCAGTTTCATTTTGCAGGCCCCAGACCCACCAGCTCTTGGCTGACTGAGAGGTCCATGCCTCAACCCCAGCCCCGTCCCAGAGCTTCACCAGGGAAGGATGGACGTGTCGACCAGCAATAGTGCTAAGCCCAATGGCAGCCACGTGTTGAGCTCTGGGCTGCTGCTTCATGCACATTCCCTGCCTCTGACTCAGCAGGATTCTGCTTCTGTCTGTGCCTCTGTGGTCTCATCTGTAAAATGGGCTAATACTGCTGCCTTGGATAGCGGTGAGGGTCATATGAAATAACTCATGTTTTGGGTGCTTGACTCTGCTTCTGGCCAATGAGAAGTACTCAATAGATGTCAGCTGATGCCTTTGTGGTTATTCTTTGCCGAATGCCACAACTCCTCAAGCTGAGAGTCAAGCCTAAGGGACTCCATAGCCTGGGCTGTGCCTCTGCACTGAATTCCTCTACCCCACACTGCCTCGACTCTGTCTCTCTGGATAGAGGCCTCCTTGATTTTTAGTGCATCAAAATCACTCCCACCAAACAGAGAGGCTGGGAGGTGGGTCAGACGTCCTCCCAGAACACAGGCTCTTTATCAAGCTAAGTTCCTCCTGCTTCTTAGGGGTAGGATCCAGTTTACAGAACCTGGAACCAGAGTTTGCAGATGGCATGTCATGTGTACAGCCCTGAGCCAGGAGAAAGGAAACGAGATCTAAGCTTGCCTCTGCCTCACATGCCCATGTGACTTTGAGCCAGTCACCTCCCTGCCCAGGGCCTCAGTTTCTGCCCCAGCAAAACCATGGCCAAAAGGGTTTATCACTTTAAATAACATTTATCAAGGAGGGGTCTCAGTTCTGGCTCAGAGGGAAAGAGTGCAGTGATTGATTAGTAATGTCTGGCCCAGGTGTAGGCAGGGAAAGATGAGGCAAACTTGTTACTTACTTGTCCTTAGAGCTAAGTGGTAACACCTACATCTTTATTGGATGAGACCCTGGTGAAGAGGAAAGCGGAGGGAAATCCACTCGGAGAAGGAATTTGTACTGCCAGGCAAGACCATTCACAGTGACTTCTGAGGGCCCTCCAGTTCCTGCTTCCCTGGAGACGTCAGGGAGGGAGGTGGCAGAGGGGTAATCAAGGAAATAGAGCAAGGAGGCGGGCCTGACTGCAGGAGACTCAGCACTGGGGCTCAGGTTTTTTGTTTGTTTGGTTTGGTTTGGTTTTTGTTTTTTGTATTGTTTTGTTTTGTTTTTGAGACAGAGTCTTGCTCTGTCACCCAGGCTGGAGTGCAATGGTGCGATCCCGGCTCACTGCAACCTCCGCCTCCTGGGTTCAAGCAATTCTCCTGCCTCAGCCTCCCAAAGTAGCTGGGATTACAGGTACCTGCCACCACGCCTGGCTAATTTTTGGTATTTTTAGTAGAGATGGGGTTTCGCCATGTTGGCCAGGCTGGTGTCCAACTCCTTCCCTCAGGTGATCCACCTGCCTCGGTCACCCAAAATGCTGGGATTACAGGTGTGACCCACCGTGCCAGGCCAATTAAGGGCTTTCCTGTTACAGACCAAATGTTTGTGTTGTCTCCCCAAAATTCATACATTAAAATCCTAGCCCCCACAGTGATGGTATTAGGAAGTGGGGATTTGGAGCATTGTTTAGGTTATGAGAGTGAATACAATTAGTGCCCTTATAAAACCTTGTAAAAGAGGCCCAAGAGAGACCCCTCTCACCTTCTACCATGTGAGGACGCAAGCAAGAAGGCACTGTCTAGGAACCAGGAAGGGGCCTCACCAGACGCTGAATCGATGGTGCCTTGATCTTGGACTTTCCAGCCTCCAGAATTGTGAGAAACCCATTTCTGTTCTTTATAAACCACCCAGACTCTGATACTCTGCTATCACAGCCCAAATGGACTAAGACATGTGAGGTGCAGAATGGATTGAAATGCCACATGGTGGAGAGTGACGGGCACAGGTGCTGCAGCTGAGAGGAGCAGCACTAGGGAACCAGTGACGATCCTTGAGAGAGTGCGTGGCCCCAGGAAGGTCGGATTGTAGGAATGATTGCCTGGCAGGGGTGTGCAGGATCCACCAGAGCAGGGAGGTAGGAGGACGGGGGATTGGCCGTCACAGATACAGGGCATTTGCTATGAAGATCTGTCTTATGGCTCTGAAAGTGGAGAAAGGGGCTGAATGCGTGGGGTGCCAAGAATAGGTACTTGACAGATGCTAACTGACGCCTTTGTGGTTATTCTTTGCTGAACGCCACAACTCCTCAAGGTGAGAGTCAAGCCAAAGGGACTCAGTAGCCTGGGCTGTGCCTCTGCACTGGGGAGATGGGACTTATTGGTGTGAGGGATCAACAAGGCCAGCATCGTCCTCCCCCGGAGGCCCAGTGTGCTTGGCTGTGAGATTAGAGGCCTGGAGGAGACGGTCCTCAGATCCCTGTCACCTCTGTCTGGCTAGGACTGTGGCCTCCTTAGGTGCTCCAGAAACATCTGGTGTGTAGAAAGAGATGTGCCATCACTGAAAAGGGCCCCGCCTTGTGCTTATTTACTTGCAGATTAACAAGCTTTAAGGAGTAGCCCCAGCCTCTCCCAGCCCCCCTGGAGGGAAGCAAGGCCATCTGTGTCAGTGCTCCTTATCACTGGCACAGACCATGACTCCCCCTGACGGTTGCCTGTGACTGGTCGGAGATTTCCCCGGCTCTGACCATTCTCACTCACCAGCCGGCCTAGAAGGAAGTCCCATCTAGACACGTGTCCAGGAACTTTGTTTGTAATAAAAGAGATGCCCCCACCCCACCTTTTTTTTTTTTAAGCATCAAATTTCCTTCCTAACTGCAAACGCTCCTGGTGGTGTAAAATGGGTTGATGTTCTTCACACTCACACCATCCTGCATTTCTTTACAGCAGTCTCATAAGGTTTTAGTTAAAGCAATGGTCAGCCAATTTTTTCTTAAAGAGTCAGATAGTATATTCTGCTTTGTGGTCTTTATTGAAACTATCCAACTCTACCACTGTAGCAGGAAAGCCACCATAGACAATACATCGATGAATGCACTGAATGTGTTCCAATAAAACTTTATTTACAAAAACAGGTGGTGAGCCAGATTTGGGCCTGTGGACTATAGTTTGCCAACCCCTGGCCTAGATCATCATTTCCAAAACTATAGTTGAAGGTCACTGTTATTTGCTGCCCCACAAAAATGGGATTCCGCAGACAGATGAGTTCAGGGAAGACTGGGTACAACAAAGCTTGATGGGTTTCCCAGACTGTTTAATATGTTAACTCCACACTGTGAGTCCCCAAGAGGGGAGATACCATGCACGTGTTCCTAACGCATTTGATTGTGAGCCCTGATTTCTGAGAGGGCCTGGTAACTTTTTTTTCTCCCTACACACCCCTGTTCATGTCTTTCTTGAAACACAGCTTAGGAAAGTTCACTAAAGGAATCTAGGTGGTCACACCCAGGAGCCCTCTGCGGATCCCTTTGGAGGGGATGACCAGAGTCGTGGCCTGCTCCAGAGTCATGCACATCAACAATCCAGTGGCTTCTCCACAAAGAGAAAGCCGAGGCCCTGGGTCCTCCAGGGAGTTGGGAGCACCAAGAACAGAGCCACGTGTCCCTCCCCACCAGGCTCTCACAGCGACCTGCTCAGGAAGACCCCTTGTTCCCAGGGCCAGGGTCGGTAGTGTGGAGGGTGGGTCCCACAGATGCCACTGGGGAAGGGCTGGCTCACCTGCCCTCCACCCCCACCGACAGGGTCACCAGAAAGGACATGTGCACCCAAGTGGCTCCCATATCCGTGGCAATGGATGGCCGTGGCCCTTGGATGTGGGGCTGTCTTAGTCTGTTTTGTGCTGCTCTAACAGAAAACCACAGGCTGGGTAACTTACAATGAGCAGAAATATGTGAACCTCACCGATCTAGAGGGTGGGAAGTCCAAGATGGACAGATAGCCCCATCTGTGACGGCTTCTTGCTGCATCATCCCGTGGCGGGAGGCACTACGTGGCAAGAGAGAGAGCAAGAGGCCCGCTCTCTCAATAGTGACATGAATATGTGGAGGAGGGCACAGCCCTTGTGACCCAGTCACTTCCTATTAGGTCCTCCTAACACTGTTGTGTCAGGAATTAAATTTCTAACACATGAGCTTTAGGGGACACATTCAACCCCCTGCAGTGGCAAAGGCATTCAGACCATCCCCATGGGCAGCTCTCCCACCACCACCCCTGCTCCAGGGAGCACAGCCTCCGTGGCTTTACTGAGTGCAGAAGCCTCAGGCTTATGGAGGGAGTGACAGGTGGGAAGGTCTGTCGTCTACATCAAGAGGCCACATTGAGACCTGGGGCAACAGAGGGGCAGTGGCTGAGGCCACATGGAGAGGGATGTACCTGGGGGAGATTGGGCACTTTCTGGTGGCTTCAAGGCTGCCCCTCCACCCTCACAGTCTTCATAGTCCTCATGCCCAAGCCTTTGGACACTTGGACCAGTGCATGGTTGCAGTCCCTGGCCTGGTCTGGAGAAGTCTTGCCAGCCTGACGAGGCTTCCGAGCAGATCCGAGCCACGGCAACAGCCATCATGATGGTGGCATGGATGGAGGGCCCTGGGCATGGCAGCGTGGGCTCGGGGAAGCTCATGACAGCCCTCAGGGGAGGTGCTGTTATTACCTGCTGTTGTGTAGACAGGAAAAGCTCAGAGAGCTCAGGAATGTCCCAAGGTCTCAGCACCTGGAGGTGGCAAGCCAAGAGGTCCATTTGGTTTTTCTCTAAGGTCCACTTTCTTTTCTTTCTTTTTCTTTTTTCTTTTTTTTTTTTTTTTTTTTTTTTTTTTTTTTTTTTGAGATGGAGTCTTACTCTGTCACCCAGACTGAAGTACAGTGGCGCGATCTCAGCTCACTGCAACCTCCGCCTCACAGGTTCAAGTGATTCCCTCACCACAGCCCCCTGAGTAGCTGGCACTACAGGCGCCCACCACCATGCCTGGCTAATTTTTGTATTTTTAGTAGAGACAGGGTTTCACCATGTTGGTCAGGCTGGTCTCGAACTCCTGACCTCAAGCAATCCACCAGCCTCGGCCTCCCAAAGTGCTGGGATTACAGGTATGAGCCACCGCGCCCAGCCCTAAAGTCCACTTTCTTAAGTTTCTGGACATAACTTGAGAAAAATATGGCCTTCTCCTGTGTCACTGGGACAGTTCTCAGGTCTGGGTGGTGGCACCCGAGTGACGCTCACCGTGAGAAGTGGGGGCTCCGTGGACAGTTCTGAGGTCTGGATCGTGGCACCCAAGTGACACTTGCTGTGAGAAGTGGGGGCTCCATAAACTTGGGGCAGCCCAGCTGAATCTACCCTGTCTCCGGTCAACTCACACGTGCATTCTGGCCTCTGGCCTGTGCCAGGCACACAGCTGGAAGCTGGGCCTTCCGGACCACAGGGAGCATCCCTGCCCACAGCGGGCTCACAGTCCGAGAGGACACTGGTGTGTGAACTGAGGCAGCGGGAGGAGCTCCTGGCCGAGGTCTTTGTGTTCAGACCAGAAGAGGAAGGAGGGCTCCCTCCCCTGGGGCTGTGGAGGCTGAGGCTCCTGAGGGGGTGTCCACATCTAGACCATGGGAGCTGCTGGGGGGAATGGGGGCAGATGGAGAAGAGGAGGAGCTTTCTGGAAGGAAGCCCTGTGAATGAGGGGAACCCAGGGAGGAAGGGGCTCAGATGAAGCAGGTCTGGGGGAGAAGAAGGAAGACAGGCGAGGGGGCTGATGGGAGCCATGGAGGTCCCGGGGTAGTGTGCCCCACCTTGGGCATGGAAGATGCCATGGAGACCTCAGAGACACAGCCCTCTTCCCATGAGCCAGGTGGCAGACAGGACACCCACACATGGAGGAACCACTAACAAGTGCCAAGCCCTCCCACGTTTGGGGACAGCCATGTCAGAGACTGATAATACCACTCATTCGCGGTGGCACCAAAGGTCCCTGGGCACCTGGCCCCGAGGCTGGCTCTGCCCAGCACTGTGCAAAATCCCTCCTGTACTGGTCTTCCTGGATGGGCTGCTGGTCGGAGGGAACTTGGCATTTGACTCTGGCTTTGGAGGGTTTGGTTATCTCCTCCCAGACAAGATTTCCTCCAACCTGTGCCCATCACAAGCCCGTCCTTAGAGGGTTCAGAGTCATATAGTGTGAAACACCCTGTCCTGACTGTGTGACCTTGAGAAGGCCACATGACCTCGCTGGGCCTCAGTTTCCTCATCCGTAAATGGGATAATCATGAGAAAATGAGATGGCTGCAGAGCTTAGTAAAGTGCCACCACACGTACGTGGTTTTTGATAACTCGGTCCCGGGGCACTGGGGAGCCATGGGAAGTATCGGATCGGAAGAGCAGGCCCTGAGAGCCCCTGCCCCGCCTCCCGCATCTGCTGGGCGCTGTGATGCGAGAGGACAGGTTTGAGGGGTATCACTTGGAATCAGTCCCTTTCCCTGGCACCAACCAGCTGTGGCCCCAAGATAGGAAGTTCGGTTGGCATTCTGATATGGCTGGAACCCCAGAAACTTTTTCCTGGCATTCATGGCCGCCTCCGAAGGGCCTGCAGCAATGTTCTCTGAATTGCTAAGCAGCAGTGTCCCTTCTCTCACGTGGAGAAAATTGAAACATTGATTTATCTATTTGTTTTGCAACTAGCACTAGCGGCTTCATTACTCTGTTCCCCTGAGACACCCTCCTACACACTCGAATTGAAAATTAACTCTTTTTACCTAGGAACAACCACAATGGGTTTTTAATTTGGAGAAAGTACAGAAACAATGGTGGGGCTGGGTGCCAGAAATCAGGAGGCAAAGCTGACCCGGGGCCCAGGGGCCCTAGAGAAGAGCACCTTCCCTCCACTGGGCCGTGGACAAGCCCTTTGGAGGTGGGACAGGCCGAGAGCGGGCCCTGAGGCCATTAGGGGCAAGTGTGTACACCGGCCACGTGAGGCCTGGCTTTCTGCTCCTGACTCGAGCCTTTGCAGGTCTGGCATTAGGAGGCTGCTAGCATCCTCTTGCTGGGAATTTTCTGGAATGGAAGGAGCACTGTTTCTGGAGTTCAAACAGCTCAGTTGTAGTTTCTAACTCTGTATTGAGGGGCTTTGAGCTCCTCCTTTAAGCCATGTCTCGGTCTCCTCATCAGTCACCAGAGGGCAGGAATGTGTCTGTGTTCCTTGCATGGCTGTTGTAGGGTTTAAACAAAGCTGCGCAGCCCACAAGGATGGTGTGATGAGTGTCGTGCGCCGGCGAGGCTCTCTCCGTCTTCTTCTTATCTCTCTGCTCTTGTTGCCTTTCCGGGGATGCGTTCCCCTGGAGGACAGAAGGCAGCATTTGTTGCTTCTGTAACTTTCACATCACGCGTAGGCCAGCAGCAGGAGGAGCTGGCTCTGATCCCTGAGCTGGAGTCTGTGCTCTAGGAGGCTGTCCCCAACAACGGCAGGATCCTCTTTGGCTAGGAAGCAGCAACGGCCATAATGATAGCCCACGTGGTGGTTGCTCAGCGAAAGGAGCTCTCTCCTGTCAATTTGCAGAGAGCTCTCTGTCCTTCCGATAATGCAATGTGTTACTGACCTGATTTCCTAAATCCTCTCCTACCCCCACTCCTGAGAGCCTCAATGCCCTGACCTTCACCCACCGCCTGCCCTGCATCCTTGGGTGTGGCCGTGAATGAGTCTTTTGTGATTCTCTCCGGCAGGAAGATCTGCCTGGGCTCTGGATTCACTGGGGTTGGGTTCAGCTGAGAGTGGCAGAAAATCTAAGCCAACAGAGGCTCAGTGGATAAAGGTCCTCTTTTCTCTCTGTAAACAGGCAGTCAAGGGTTACTGTGGTGACTGCACAATTTCCACGGGACCCAGGCTCCTTCTAGCTTGTTGCTCTAACACCCACTCCAGCAGCTTCTGGTCCAGTGTGGCTGCTCTAACTCCAGCCCTCGTGTCTGCATCCCAGGCACTAGGAAGGAGAGAGGCACAGCCCCTCCCTTTAAGAACGCTTCCTGGAACTGACACGTTCCCACTTTCGCTCACAAACCGTTGGCCAAGCAGAGTCACCTGGCTGGCTGCAGAGGGAGCTGGAAAGTGTCACACAGCTGTCCAGGCAGCTGTGTACCCAGGAGACTGGGGACTGAGGAACCAGAAGGAAATGGACCCTGGGGACAATAGCAGCCTCTCCACGGGCTCCATGGCTGTAACCCAGACCTTACCCTGGCCCGCCCTCTCTCAGCACAGTATCACCTGTTTGTCTGCCCCTAGCTTCTGGGTGTAAAAGAGCCCTGTTCTCCAAGTGTGGTCACCTTGGCCTGGAGTGCACACGCTCCAGAACCTTCCAGTGGCCATCAGCTAAGAAGGACCAGAAGACGAGGCTGAGGACTGGGCACATCCCAGTGGTGAGGCAGGGCCCTGTCTTTATCATCAGGGAGCAGGGGGCGTTAGTAGGAGGCCTAAAGAGGATCCCTTCCCCAACCTGCCCATCATCCTGGGGAAGAGAAGACTCAGTTCCACATTGCATGGGGGTGTGTGGAAGGAGGGAGGAGCCAAGCAGAGGCCCAGGTGTATGGAAGGGGTGCAGAGACTGAACCAGGCCAGTCCTGGTAAGCCGAGAAGATTGGCCCCCGACACGATGGGAAGTAAGGGAGCCTGAGGATGCCAGACACACTGTGGGCTGTGGGTGCTCTGAACTCTAGGGAGTGGGGCTGGGGCCAGCAGGTGGGGGCTGCAGGATTTTAGCTCAGTGAAAGGAAGGTGTGACTAACTGCTGGGGCCGTCCTCTGGTGGACCAAGCTGCATCAGGAGAGAGGAAGCGCCCCGCCACTGGACGTGAGCAGGCAGAGGCTGGCCCTGCATGGAAAGAGGGGTGGGGTAGGACCCAGCAGTCTTCCCCTGTGTGGAACCTGCTCTGAGCCTTTCTGCCAGGACAAAAGCCACAGCCCAGAGCTTATCCCTGACACTCCCCACCGCCTCTGGGAGTCAGTGACCAGACTCTGAGGGTCGTGTGGAGGCTCTGTCCCATCCCAAGTCCACTCTGATCCACAAGGTCTGCCCTGGTGCCCAGACCTGCACAGGTGCACAGGAAGACACAGGGCAGTTCAACTCCACACGGTGAGTGGGTGTCCCGCCACTTAGAGGCGCCATCTCCCGGGGGGTAGACCCAGATCACTGTCCTCACCCTAGGGGTCAACAGTCTGAGGTTGGCCATGTGGGAGTGGCATCAGATCCGGGCACTGGGAAGCTCCCTGGGGCCCTGAGCTCTGATGGGTGCTCTAGCATCCCCGAAGATGAGCCGGGATGGAGAATGGGGCGTCCACGGCATTCTGCTTGGGGAGGGGGTGTCAAGGACATTCTGAAAAACCCTTAGGGTGGGGACTCCAGGTGCCTGCTAGAGGAATCATATAACCCTTTCTTTCTTTGTGCCACAATTCTGTATTGTTAAGGAAAAGCTTTATTCATTATGCTTGTTAAAGATGAAGGCAGACATGATTCCAGGGGCACCATGGCTGTAGGTTCAGGGACCACCACAATGGGGTCATACAGTAGGGGAGAGAGATCAGGCTGGACTCTGACTCCAGCAAGGATAAGTGAGGATTTGTCACAAAGGAGGAGGGGGCGTCAGGGGACAGAAGCTGACTGAGAGGATGGCCAAGGGTCAGGGGCTTCTGGCTGAACTGACTCACTTGGATGAGGCCCACAGGCAGCCAGGGGGAGACGATGTGGAGGGTGGTCAGATACAAAGGTGGGGGTTTCTGCTAAGCTGACGGCAGGATTGTTGCTCACAATCCCACGACAGAGAGGGAAGCCCGAGCTTGGGCCGAGTCCAGCAGAGGACTCAGCAGAACCTAACTAAAGTTTTAGTCAAAGGAAGGAGTCTTTGTCAGAATTAAGTACCCGCTCTGGGGTAGACACCACTGGACACTGGGTGTGCAGCAGAGAACAGAAGAACAGGGGTTCTACCCGCACGGGGTTTATATTTCATGTAAGTAGATAAATAACTGGAGAGAGGTGCGCAGCCCCTCATCTGAAACCCCTAAAGTCAGATATACTTAGACCAGAGGTCCTCACCTGGGGCAATCTGGCAGTGTTTGGAGATGCTATTGGTTGTCACAGCTGAGGCTGTGACTGGCATCGAGGTTTAAACTCAAGTGTGGACCCCCACTGCTGCTGGGCCCTGAGACGCAGCTGCAGGTAGGGGCTGTCCACACTGGAGCGCACCCGGGGGCCCAAGGCTGCTATTGGCTGCTACTGGCATCTGGTGGGTGGAGGCTGGGGACACTGTAAACATCCTGCAGTGCCCCGGACAGCCCCCACGGCAGAGTTATCCGTCCCACAATGCCAGTACTCATGCCGAGGCTTAGAAACGTGGCTTGAGCCTTCAGACTTTGCATTTTAGAAACGGAATATGGCGCATAGACCATATATTATGTAATGTCCCCGGCGGGGTGTAGAGTAGCACCCCATAATCAGATGCATTAATATTTCTGCAGCAAAATGTATGAATATTCACACGAAGAGGGATGAACTGAGACTATAAATAGCCTCACTTCAGTTCAGGTCACGTTTTGCCACGAAATGAGTTATGAACAAGCTTTTGGCTTTTGGAGCTTTATGGATTTTGGAATTGGATTGTGGGCCTGTAATATAATTTAAGATAGTGATAAATGCAGTAACGACAGCCAGGCAGAGTAAAGGAAGGGGTACAGGAGGGTTGGGGATAGAGTAGCCAAGAAGGGGCCTCTACGGAGGGGCACCTGGCAGAGCCCTGAGAGCGGTGGGATGGGCTGCGAGCGTATCTAGGGAATGACAATCCCAACAGAGGGAAGAGTATGTGCAAAGGCCCTGGGGTGGATGTAAGCTTGGAGTCTCTTAAAAGTAGCCAAGAGGCCAGCCTGCCTCCAGTGAGTTCCTACGGGACTGACGAGGCTGCCGAGGTGACCAGAGCAGATGAGTCCAGCCTACAGGCATTGTAAGGACTTGGGATTTCACTGTGAGTGTGGAGGGGAGCCAGTGGAAGAATGAACATGGGATCACGCTGGCTCCTGGTGCAGAGGGTAAGAGTGGGAGGCCACCGGAGGACAATGGGCCATGGGAGGACAAGAATAGGTAGCCTCAAGGGACAGAAGGGGAATGGCCAGGATGCGGGGTGCCCAGTTCATACATCCCAGAGTGGGGCTCCCCTGTGGGCAGACAAGTCAGAAACACGGCTCATCTGTCCCTCATCCGCCTCCAGCTTTCCTGCTGCGGGGCCTTGGTAGAGTCTGCCCCCACCTCCCCTGCCTCCCACCTCCCTTCTCGATGCAGCTTTCGTTATGTAAACCTGTCTGGTTCCCAGCTGAGCCTTCCTCTCTGTGTCTCCCAGGACCCTGGGTCCAGCTCCTCAGACGCACTCACAGAGCAGGGACAAGTTCGCGGTGGAAATCCCCAAGATTGTGGGAAAAGGCTGGGGCAGCCAGGGCAGTTCCCAGACAGACAAGGTGGTGAGAACAGGTTGGAATGAAAACCGGAGGAGCCTGGAGGAGGAGGAAGGCGCCCACTCCCAGCCGGGCACCTGGCTGCGTCCATCCCTCGGGCCCCCGGGTGCCCTCCAGTGTGGGCGGCCCCTCCCTGCAGCTGCATCTCAGGGCCCAGCAGTGGGGATCCACACTTGAGTTTAAGCCTCAAGAACTGGCTGTGGACACGCTCTGAAGACAAAAGTCCACAAATTAGGGAAATGTCCTTGGCTCGGATGTCGGAGTCCTCTCCCTTATCGCAGAAGGCGCCTTATCTGCACTCCCCAGAGGCCCGAGATAAAGCCCATGCTGCAAGCCAAGGGCACTCTTCAGCCTCCAGCCTGGAGTTCCAAACCCGGAGCCACACCGAACCTCCTGCCGCTTCCAAACAATACTGACACCTTGGCGTGACTTGGGCGCCCAGGCCAGGCTGTGAAGCCCTACTCCAGGGCCCAGGCCTAACTGGCACCACCCCGTCCCCGTGGGCCTGCAGCCTCCCTCCTATCCCAGTTCTCCTCTGCCCTCAGCTCACCAGCTGGGCAACGATACCGGGAAAGGGTAGAAGCGTACCCCCACCTGGGCACACCAACGACACTGTCTCCTCCTGGTCCCACTGGGTCCTCGCCACATCAGGGATCGGGGTGGGGGACTGTGGACAGCCCTGAGATGTGACCAGCAAGACAGGAGGGGCTCAGAGGGGTCCCACGCTGTACAGGGGTCACGTGGCTCACATGGTGGCTGCGGTGGAACTGAGGTGTCCCTCACTGTGGGGTAAGCAGAGAAGCATAACAGCAGTGTGGATGGGGCATCCCCACCTTGTGGCTAGGGGAGGGGTTGTGCCACCCGAGAGGGGTTGGTCAACTCAAAGTAGCCCAGACACACCAGGGCAGGGGTCTGTGATGTCCCCAACCACCCCCGCCCCCATGACCACCTGCACTCACCACCAGCTCCCCCAGGAGGGGAGGGATTTAAATGCCTAGAATTGTTCCTATTCCCCAGCCACTCTGTCTGTCTGCATGCATTCCCTCCCCCACCCCCATCCCAGACCAGGTGAGAGGGAAGAGGCGTCTGTGGCAGGAGGTAGGGGGCTCACCCAGCTGCCACGAAGAATTCATAGCCTGTTGGAGTTGAGCCCATCCACCCACGCAGCCGGGCTCCTGCAGACAGCCCTGCTGTGCCTGGCAGAGCCCTGGCCAGACAGATACCCCCACCCTAAACCCCCACCCTTTCCCCACTTCTGGAAGGGGGGAATCTTTCCTTCCTAAAGGGCTCTGCGCACAGATCCATCTAAATCCAATTACCGGGAGTGCCGGGCCTGCCTCTGCGGTGAGTCGGCAGCACGCCCTCCACTCTAACTGCCCGTGATTTCTGAGCTGAATATCTTTCAGAGTTATTTAAGAGGTTCTTCCCTTTTTTCCCATTTTGATGATATGTTTCTAAATTATACATTAAACTTATCAGGGTGAGTAATACCTCGCAGCTTCCCCGTGTCAGGCCTAATGTTACTTACTCGTCTGCCGCCTCGTGTTTACATGGTTGAGGGGGATATGCTCCTTTCACATCCATTTATCTTCATCTGAAGTGTTTAGAGATGAGAACCTCAGATGGGCTGCAGACACCTGGGCTCCCCCGAGCACCCAGCTTCTGCAGGAACCTCTCCTCCTACACCCAGGGTGTGCAGTGTCATGTCTCAGACTGGCAGGAACCTGGAGGCACCCTTTCCCCATGGGAGGATCATGGGGAACAGAGAAGGCCCCAGAGAGAGTAGACCTGAGAGGTCAGGCTCAGAGATGACAATGGCTTTTCCTGGAAGGAAACGTAAAGCACCAGGTACCTCCCCAGAACCCTCCTCCCTCGGCCCAGATGGCAGCTGTAGCTTCTGGGAGAACAGGTTCTTGATCCCCTATCGGTGCCTGGCCCTGGCCATTCATTCCTTGTTCAAGTGAGTGTGGCAGCCTCCACTGTGCAGGTGGGCACCGGGCTGGCCTGACAGTGGCCCTGGATGCTGTTCTGGGTCACTGGGGCTTTGGGACTAGACCCCAGGGCTGGGATCCCACAGAAAGTCACAGGTCCTGCCCATTGACAAGGTCTCTCTCTGCTTCTCAGCCAGGAAAATCTCTACCCCAGGACAAGCACCTGTGGCCAGGCAACCCCCACCCCAGTTCTCACTGCCCTCTGACACCCACGCTGGTGTGGCCCCGCTGGGGACCCCGGGTCTGCCAGGTCTGGTGAGAGGTGGCTCTACAGTCTGGAGCCCTTTGCTCTGCCACACACAGTCAGGATGGTCCCTGAGGGGGAGGGCTCCAGGGGCCCAGGAGGCCCTGGGCTTCATAATCACACTACACTAACGCCTCTGCAAGCATCGTTTTATCTAAACCCTCACCATTGCCATCACCAAGATCATTTTATCTAAACCCTCACCATTGCCATCACCAAGATCATTTTATCTAAACCCTCACCATTGCCATCACCAAGATCATTTTATCTAAACCCTCACCATTGCCATCACCAAGATCATTTTATCTAAACCCTCACCATTGCCATCACCAAGATCATTTTATCTAAACCCTCACCATTGCCATCACCAAGATCATTTTATCTAAACCCTCACCATTGCCATCACTAAGATCATTTTATCTAAACGTTCACCAGTGCCATCACCAAGATCGTTTTATCTAAACCCTCACCATTGCCATCACCAACTCCATTTGACAGCTAAGGACCCTGAAGAGCTTGGTGTGCCTAAGGCCACGAAGTGGAGCCCAGGTCTTGCCGACGGCAGACCTTGGACTGTCGGGTCCCATGCAGTACGGCCACCCCAGCTCCAGGCCAGGGTGATCTGAGCAACTCCAGCCACAGTTGCCCATGTGGTTCCCTCCCCTGCAGGGCAACCCCAGGGCCACCACCGGGCTCCTGGCAGCATGGCCAGAGGGACCTCTGCTCTCTGCCAGTGGGTGCCTGCCCCTGGAGCAGGACCAACAGCTCTAGGCAGGAGATTCACCCACAGGGAAGTGAGGGGGCAATTTATCATATCAATAAACTTGCTTAAAGTGCACTCTGTCTTCTGTAATGAAATGGGGATGCGATCCCACCATGTTATTGGGCACCAGGGCAACCCCGCATCAGGTGCTTATTATTTTCTGCCACGACCAGGGAAGACTGATCGTGCTTGGATAAGTGCAGCTTAAAATTGAAAACCAAGCAATTTACCTTCAATCGCTTCTCAGAATTTTGTGCAGCCAGAGACAGTTAAGGAGAAACAGACTCCCTTTCCATTTTAACTGCTTCCATTAGCATTTGTTTCCTCCTTGAGATGAGGGCTTGGCTGGGGAGAGAATTGTAGTGCCGTCATATTTCCCCCTTCTGGAGAAAAGACTTGCCCCAGGCTCCTCTTTCCTGAGGGCCAACAGGGTCAGGATGTTGTGGTCCCTCCCCTTCCTCCTGGCAGAGCCAGGCCTTCCCTGGGCATTGTGCCTGTCCTCAGGTCTACCAACGAGAGGGTGCCCAAGTAGGGGTGGGTGGTGCCCACTTCCTGGGGGCTGTACACACCCCGGCCGCCGGGGGGCAGGGTTCCCCACATGTCCCCTGCATTTGTTCAGGCGTTGAGGAGCAGATGTCCTCAAGTCAATTTTCCTATGATATTTTCGTGTCATTTCCAAATGAAGGAGCAGAGCTTGACTGTGGGATGCTTGGGGATCCAGGGGAGGCAAATCCTCTTGGTGAGAGCAGTTGGCGCTTGTGGCTTGATGGCTTGACACATGGTGTCCATCACTCTGTGCAGGTCTGCAGTTCTGGCCAGCAGTGGTTGTCTCCGCTGGCTCGAGATATCCTTCCCTCGACCTCTGTCGCTCAGCATCTGTGGGGTAAATCCTGCAAGGTTTGCTCCACATTCTAGGAAAGAAATTCTCTGCTCTAGTGATGCTGACAGGGAGACTGGACGAGGTCTCTGGATGGACCCCTGAAGCCCTTGCCCCGGTGTTCCCCTTATTCCAGGAATAATAACAGGAGGGTTTGCTCAGATGCAAATCATCCTCCGCTTGTAAATTTCACAGTTACCTCCCGGGGCCCCTCCATCAATGCCGCCAAGATAAACTGTTGTGATAGCCTCAAACCCCGGCTGCCCTTCTGGCTGTGTGGCTTCAGCCCTGGCCTCCTCTTGTTTGATCAGCCTCCCTCTTGCTGGCTGCACAAGGCGGGGTTGTGTGCAGATGGGATTTTAAAGCCCTTTGCACACCCTGGCTTAGTAAGATCACATGGAGCTTGCTCCTGAAAGAAGAACTTGAGGGCCACACCCTGAGTTTGGATCCTTTTCCTGGAAGTCTCTGCCCTGAACTTCAACATTGCCTATTTGCCCGTACAGGCTGTCCCAGGACTTGCATCTCCCTGAGGGAGGGGTGAGGGGATCTATATGACATAAGCCCCCAGTACTGCCCTCACAACCAAGGCAGCTCTAGGAGGATTCATGCACAGCTCCGAGTCATCCAGGCCCTGCTGCTGCTATGAGTCCCTGGCCCGGGCTGATCCTCAGCCTCTTATGTGGAAGCAGTGAGATAAAGGGAAGGAAAATTTCAGACAGAAAGAGCAGCATATTCCACAGGGTCAGAGCAGGTGTGGGCCCTGCTTGGGGCAGTTTGGATGAGTACTGGGACCCCGCACTCATCTACCCACCGCGATATAACCAGGCCCAGGATGAAGGGCCAGGAACCCTGCACTGGCCCCTTGGGCTGGCATCTCTGATTTGAGACAGTCTGGCCTTGCTGCCTGCACCTTGGAGGGTGGTTCATGAGGGCTACAGCTGGAGGTGCCCCCACCCACTAGCATACTTGGAGTGGGCAGTTGGCTGACAGCCAGCCAGCATTCCGACTCCTTCCCCCCAACCAGACAGCGTTAATTTTGGAGAGAACCTTAGAGGTGTCCCAAAGCACAGCCCTGGTCACTTTATGGTCCTGCTTTCGAAAGGCCTGGCACCTTTGCCCACCCCCAGAGAGACTGGGCAGTGGGTGTCAGACTCTGGCAGCATCAGGGAGGAGCCCAGAGACAGAGGGGCTTTCACAGAGCTGACGGCAGGGCTTTTCCAGGAGGCTGTCAGAGAATCAGGGTCACCAGACAAAACCTCTCTAAATTATTTTTAAGTATATTTTCACTTTCGCATTTGCTCTTGTTTTTATCGTCATATATACTGTACCTACAGAAAAGTGCATGAAACAGATAGGACTGGTGATTCCATGACTATCAAGCATGTGACCACAACTCAGGACCAGAAACTGATATTGGGTTCTCCGAGGTCTGCCATTTCCCCCATAATGAGTAGAGTAACCTGGGACTAGACCCTCACTCCGAAACTGAAGTATTTCTGTGCAGTTCCCGGGCCCTGCAGCAAACGCTATCCCACCATTGATTCTTGTTCCTTCCTGGTCTCTGAGAAAGGACCAATCCAAAGATGACAGGATTCAAAAGAGATTAATTTGTTATTTTAGACCTTGAGAAAGTGCAGTTGCACAAAATCGGAGTCCCTGAGTCGGAACGAAGTTCAGATCAATTAAAACATTTTACTTTGCTGCTAATGATTTCAGACCATTGTAATTTATTGGTAAGTAAATGACTTCAAAAGCGCATTCCTTTGTGGCTGCACAGAGGGAATTTTAACAAGTTCTTGGATAAATTAAGTCTGGAATTTGTTAACAGACCGTTATTGTAAAACATTTAAACTAGGCCTTTGCACACTGCTCCAAGGCCTCAAAGTTTCCAGGAATAATTAAAACTTCTAATCAGTTCTTCATTGTTTAAGCAAATCAAATGGCAAGAAAGGGCTCATGATAACAAGTGAGAAACCCTCCTGTCTGAAGGGTCAGTGGCCACTAGAATCCCTCCTGTGAGTCCTGTTCTCAGGGTGAAATCCAAGTTACCACTCTAGCCAGAATGTGCCTTGCACTGTTTGGTTCCCACCTGCCCCGCGGGTCTCACTTTGGATCTGTCTGCCCATGGTCCACCATGCTCAGGCTACGCTGGCTCCTTTCCTTCCTACAAACAAGCCAAGCTCACAGCTTTTCCCTGGCAGCTCCTTCTGCCTGCCACACCTCCCTCGACTTGTGTGGCTGCCTGGGTTTCACAGTTTGTTTGTTTGTTTGTTATTTTGAGATGGAGTTTCCTTCTTGTCACCCAGGCTAGAGTGCAATGGCATGATCTCAGCCCACTGCAACCTCTGCCTCGTGGGTTCAAGTGATCCTCCTACCTCAGCCTCCTAAGTAGCTGGGATTACAGGTGCACGCCACCACACCTGGCTAATTTTTATATTTTTAGTAGAGATGGAGTTTTGTCATGTTGGCCAGGCTGGTCTCGAACTCCTGACCTCAGGTGATCTGCCCACCTCAACCTCCCAAAGTGCTGGCATTACAGGCGTGAGCCACCGCGCCAAGCCAATTTTCACAGTTTAGAGCTCAGCTCAGTGGCCCTCCTTGAAGGCCCTGTCCCCAACCACGCCCATCACTGTCTTTGCCATCACTGTCCTTCCCCTTTGTGCTAGCTCACCAGACTGGCAGCAGACAGTATCTTCATCTGGTCACATCTCTCTCGCCAGTGCACCTCCCCTGTGGCACATGCAGTAGGCTGGGGGTCTGTTGGATCCTGGCACCTTGCAGTAGCATTGCCTGCTTCCTAACAGGTAACAGGACAGATATTCATGGAGTGATTGAATTGGTGACGACTCCAGGCATGAGACATGGGTAGGATCCTATTGGAATAGGCCAGCACCCTCTGGGGATCCCCTGGTGACCAGGGCAGGGACTCTTAGGGACACAGGGCCATGGGAAAGACCTGCTGTCCTGCGAGCTGCCTGCCAGTGCAGAATGAGTGGGGAGTGTCCAGGCGTTGCTGCACGGGTTGCCTCCGGGAGGCTTTGGGTCAGGTCGGAAGCTTGTTTGTGCCCTGAACATAGGACACACAGTGTCCTCACTGGAGCCAACCAGCATCTCCTGCATCCTCTACCTTAGAAAACGAGGATTCTCCGGGAGGTCCTCCTCACCCTCACACACCTCAGCCTCTATAACAGTAACAACAGTAATAGCTACGGCCATTTGTTAAACCTAAGGGCAGAATCAGGCATCATGACCTCATGAAATGCAATATTGCATTAAACTTCAGCAGGGCTGAGAGGCAGAACTGCTGTTCCGAGGAGCAAACTGATGCTCAGAGGCTTATTAAGGAATGTGTCCAAGTCCCACAGCATCTAGATGGTGGGACCGGGCTTCAGGTGCCTACATCCCAAAAGCCATTATTCCATCCTGCCATCTCAGCCTTTTAAAGCTTCTTCATGCCACTCCACTCTGGGGTGTTGATTTCTCACCCAGGCCTGAAAACAGCCAGAGATGGCTCAGCAAAGTTCCGGGCTTTGCCAGTCAAGACATTCCTAGGGGAGAAACAGCATATCTTGCACGGTGGATCACCTGGGGCAGGTCCTAGGTCTCACTTATGCATTCCTTAAGATTTATTGAAGAATGTGTGCCAGGCACGATTCTAGGTCCCGGGGATTTGGAGTCCTGGAGTCCCTCCTCTCAGAGAGCTGGTGACCCAGTGGGAAGAAGTAGATGATGAGCAAATAAACCAGAAAATGCTGTCTAGATGCATTTCTAGATACGCATAAGGCCTGTGGGCTTTCCTGATCAAGGGTCAAGAAAGGACTCTGGCCAGGTGAGGTGGCTCATGCCTGTAATCCTAGCACTTTTTTTTTTTTTTTTTTTTTTTTTGAGACAAAGTCCCACTCTGTTGCCCAGGCTGGAGTGTAGTGGCACAATCTTGCTCACTGCAACCTCCGCCTCCTGGGTTCAAGTGATTCTTCTGCCTCAGCCTCCTGAGTAGCTGGGACTACAAGCAGGCACTACCACACTTGGCTAACTTTTGTGTTTTTAGTAGAGACAGGGTTTCACCATGTTGGCCAGGCTAGTCTCGAACTCCTGACCTCTGGTGATCTGCCCACGTTGGCCTCCCAAAGTGCTGGGATTACAGGATGAGCCACCACACCTGACCCCTAACACTTTAGGAGACCAAGGCGAGTGGATCACCTATGGTCAGGAGTTCAAGAGCAGCCTGGCCAACATGGTGAAACCCCATCTCTACTAAAAATGCAAAAATTAACCTGGCATGGTGATACATGCCTGTAATCCCAGCTACTCAGGAGGCTGAGGCAGGAGAATTGCTTGAACTCAGGAGGTGGAGGTTGCAGTAAGCCAAGATCACACCACTATACTCCAGCCTGGGCAACAGAGTGAGATTCTGTCAAAACAAAAAAGAGAGACAGAAGGAGGAAGGGAGGGAGGGACAGAGAGAGACAGAGGGAGAGAAAAGAAAAAAGAAAGAGAAAGAAAGAAAAGAAAGAAAGAAAAGGAAGAAGAAGGAAGGAAGAAGGAAGAAGGAAGGAAGGAAGGAGAAAGAAAGAAAGAAAGAAAGAAAGAAAGAAAGAAAGAAAGAAAGAAAGAAAGAAAGAAAGAAAGAAAGAAAGAAAGAAGGAAGAAAGGAAGGAAGGAAGGAAGAAAAGAAAGAGAAAGAAAGAAAAGAAAGGAAGGAAGGAAGGAAGGAGAAAAAAGAAAAGACAGAGAAGGAAGGAAGGAGAAAGAAAAGGAAAGAGAGAGAAAGAAAGAGAAAGAAGGAAAGAGAGAGAAAGGTAAGGAAAGGGAAGGAAAGGAAGAAAAGAGAGGGAGGGAGGGAGGGAGGGAGGAAGGAAGAAAGGAAAGAGAGAGAAGGAAGGGAGGGAGGGAAAGAAAGGAAAAAAGAAAAATGAAAAGAAAGAAAGAGAGAGGGAGGGAGGGAGAAAAAAAGAGAGGGAGGGAGGGAGAAAAAGAAAGAGAAAGAAAGAAAAAAAAGAAAGATAAAGAAAGAAAAAGAAAGAAAGAGAAAGAAAGAAAGAAAGAAAGAAAGAAAGAAAGAAAGAAAGAAAGAAAGAAAGAAAGAAAGAAAGAAAGAAAGAAAGAAAGAAAGAAAGAAAGAAGACAAAACAGGAAGGGAGGGTGGGAGGGAGGGAGGGGAAGGAAGGAAAAGGACGGAGAAGGAAGGAGGGAAGGAAAGGAAGGAAGGAAGGAAGGAAGGAAGGAAGGAAGGAAGGAAAAATGAACTTTCTGAGGAGGTGGCATTTGAGCTGCGGCACAGAAGCAGCCTTGTAAGGACCTAGGGGAAGAATGTTCCAGACAGGGGGACCAGCTGGGGCAAAGGCACCAAGGCTGGGAGGAAGGAAAAGGAAAGGAAATGAGGCAGAGCTGGTGAGCAAGGGGACCCGTGGCCCTGGGCACAGGGCAGAGTGTGTGGGTTTTATTCAAAGCGCAGGGGAGGCCTTCAGGGCATTTCAAGCAGGGCAGTGACATGATCTGATTGATGTGTTTTAAAAGCTCCCTCTGGCTGCTGTGGGCAACATGGATGTTTGCAGAGTGGGCTGGCAGCCTGCAGAGCTGCTGGAAGGCCCTCTCAGGGTCCAGGCGAGCGAGGGTGGTGACCACACCGGGGCAGAGCAGGGTGGGGAGAGGAGGACAGAGGTCTGGGACCTATTTTGAGGGAAGGTTGACAAATGTGCTGATGATTTGGACGTGAAGTTAAGACAAAGAGAGGACTTCAGGGCAACAAATGGATTCAGAGCTTGAAGAGCTGCGTGGAAGGTTCTTGTCCTCAGAAAGGGAGGCCCAGTGGGGAGCAGGTGGGATGCAGAGCCCCCCTCGGGTCATATTGCAGTCGAAGTGCTTGTCGGAGGTCTGGGTAGACTGATCCAGCAGGCAGTGAGCGCTGTGGGTTTGGAATTGGTGAAGTTGGGATGTGATTCGGGAATGAAGGAGTCAAGGGTCAGGCTATGGGGGATCACCCAGTAAAAGAGGAGAGGCCTAAGACTGAGCTGGGACACCCCAACATCTTAGGACATGAGACAGGAAGCAGAGGGTACTTGGGTGGAGCCGATGATGGGGACTCCATAAACTAAGAAGAGGGATCTTTCAGGATCGGGGGCTCTGGGGTCCCGGGTGGATCTCTAAACACAGGGGTGTACTTCAAGGCGGCCCCTGGATCAACATATTGATCCAAAAGAGCACCTGTGTCTCAGACCAAATGTGATCAGTTTTTAGATTGTTTGAAGCAAGTTGGCAAACTCTTTCAGCGCCAACGAAGACTGCATTTGAGTAATTTTCATAGTATTTTTGGCAGCTGCAGAGACTCCAAGGCAAGGCAGAGAGCCCTTTAATGGAGCATTGAGAAGCGGTTTTTAAAAATACCTTTTAGAAAGCTATTTCAATTCTCTCGTCTGTAGCAAAATTAATGTATAAACTTAGTGCCTTAATTTGGTTCTTCTTTAAACGAAGAAGGTGGGAAGCTGTTTCCTCCTGCAGCTCTGCCGAATCTGGAGGCTGGCTCTGCTTCAGCACCACGGAGCCCGGGTACTGCCGGGGATGCCCTGCGCAGGCCAGCCACAGCTCCAGACCCTGGAGGCTGAGAAGCCACTGGATCTTCACAACAACCGTCTGAGGTGCTACCAGTGGGAAGATTGCCCCCATTTTAGAGATAGGGAAACTGAGGCCCAGGCTGGTTAATAAGAAGCTACATAGAGTTAGCTTCGTTTCAGAGATGAGGAGATGCAAGAGGCTTACCTGAGATTACAGAGCTCGAGAGATCTGATGTTAAAGTCTGACTGTTGTGCTTTTCATGGCCCTGGCGGAACCCCCCACCCCACCTAGTTATCACAGTTACCTGTGGCCACTTTCCACAACCGCACCTCCCAGTCTAGCCAAGAGGATGGCATCCCAAGGAATGTGCAGCCTCCCAGGCTCCCAGGGTCAGATTGGGGGCCTGACACTTGACCAGCCTCAGCCTCTGCATCCTCTCAGCTTCCTGGGGAGGCCAGCTTCAGCAGCAGCAAGCGGGGCAATTTAGCTTCACTGCCCCCATCCCTCCTGCTCCCTCTGTCCTTGGAGATGGGTGGGAAGTCAGGGAGGGGCCATTGCAATAAGTGACAAGATTTGGCTGCCAGCAGATGAAGGTGGGAGGAAGCAGAGCCGAGTGGCTGGTGCAAGTGGGGTGTCAGTGCCCAGAAACCAGCTTCAGGGGAAGGAAGCAGGAGGCTGTCTGGGGCGACAAGGCTAGGGACCTCTCTGCCCCACCCACTGCAATCCAGTATGCTGGCTGGGTGACCCAGGCCTGAATAGAAATGGAGAGGGCAGCTCCATGCCAGGTGCAGCTGGATCTTGGGAACAAAGGATCAGCTCAGAAGATACAGTTTGACTCAGGCTCCTTGGCCCCAAATTTGTCCGGCATTTCCCCCACCCCCCTGCCTGCTCCTACCCTTGTGTGTGTCCTCTGCTGGCCACAGGTGCCCACTTCCCTGTCCAAGCGGTCGTGAAGCACTCCCCATGACCACTCACAGCCCTGTGCCGTGGCCTTCCCTCCATTCAGGGCCATGCACAAGGCCTGCTCCCACCCAGGCTGACAGGTGCCCGCTCCTCAGATGAACGATGGGTGCCAGGCTTCTCAGGGTCACTCACTCCCTGGACTGGTTTGCTCTGACTTCCATTTTCCTCTGTGGTTGAATTGGCCATCACCCGCTGGGGACAGCCAAATCTGTCAAGCCCCACAGCACTTGCTTTTATTGGTTCTCCTGGCTTTATTGCCTTTCTCGGAGCAGTGAGGGGCAGTGAGCCACTGCAGAATCACTCAACTTGACATGGCTTTGTAGATTTCATCCCCCACCCCCACCCATGTCTCTATCTGCAGGAGAAAGTGACAAGATGACAGACATGCACTAACTCCTAGCATGAGCAGAACTGATGCCCTTGAGACAGGCAGGGCCCCCTGGCAGCCCAGGAGACTGAGGACTTGTCCAGGGTACCAGTGTCTCCACCTGTCTTCCCCCTGGTGGCCCCAGGCCTTGGACATTGTTGGCCTCTTCATCCTCTCTACTGCCCCTCGCTCTTGTCCACGGACCTGCTCTCCCCAGGCACCCAGCAAACACCAGGACACGAACCCACTGCATAAGCAAGGGTCTTGGACAAAGCTGGGTGCAAGTCTTGACCCTACCAGCTACTAGCTGCACATGACCCTGGGCAAGGTGCTTGACCTCTTTGAGTTTTCATTTCCCTTGCTTCCAAATGGGAGCAATGCCTCCTAGGATTGGTACGAGGACAAGATGAGCTGACGCCTGTGGTGTGTTCACTCAGTGTTTTGCACAGAGTGAAACCTCGATAAGTAGCGGGGAGCACTGTGAGTTTTTCTTCTTATTGACTGGCTGATTGATTGTTGACTCTGGCCCCAAGGCCTCCACAGGAAGGAAGAGAGAACTTGGCCCTGAGCTGGGCAGCCCCTGAGTATTCCATGGGGTTGCCGCAGTTTCCTGGGTAGGAGCTGGATTAGTCAGGTTCTCCAAGTAACAGAACTAATAGGATGTGTATATATATATGTAGAGAGAGAGAGAGAGAGAGAGGCATGACTGTGGGACTCCAAATTCTACAGAGTAGGTCAACATACCGGAGACCCAGGAAAGAAATGATGTTGTAGCTCGAGTCTAAAAGCCATCTGCTGGCAGAATTCCTTCTTTCTTGGGGATCTCAGTCTTTTTTGCAGAAGACCTTCAATGATTGATTGAGGCCAACTGACATTATTGGAGGGGCATCTGCTTACCCAAAGTCTAGTGATTTAAATATTAATCTCATCTAAAAAGGACCGTCACTGTGACCGCCAGAAGGGCTGGTTCCGTGGCCTAGTCAAACTGACACATAAAATTTACCATTGTAGAGAGGGACAGCAAACCGCTCTCAGCTGACACTGTCCTCCCTTGGATCTGTGACTCCATCCCTGCCATCCTGCCCTCAGGGGAGCTCGTAGAAGGCTTTAGCTCAGAGCCCACTGCCCCTGAGTCATGTGATCCAATCAAGGCCCCTGAGCAGAGAATAAAGAGATCACTCTGGCAGGTCTGGGAGGAGACTGACCAGTGTAGTTGGTGGAGGCATTGGTCAAGCCCCCAGCCCTGGTCCTGAAGCAAAATCCTCCCCAGGTCCAGACTTCCAGCCCTTTCCTCCCAGGCAGGGGATGAAAGGTACCTCTCTGGGTGCTTAGGAAGCAGCCAAAGGGATGCCAGAGGTCCAAGGAGTGGCTGGGGCAGGGCCTGAGACCCAGCAGCTGCCGGCCATGATGCAGGCCAGGAAATGGTTCATTTAAGATGGCACTTGTTGGGCAGCAAGTGTGACACTCCCTCTAGAGGCTCAGATCAATTCTCGTGCTTTTATCTTTTCTTGAGGCTCAGCGTGATGAAAAGTGGCCTATATCTACAGCTGATAAATAACCAGAAACTTGCTGTATCTGCTTTCATTTGATTTTCTTGAACAATTACCGCCAGCATGCCTTACATTCAGAGGCTGAGATTCTAAGTGGCCAAAAGAACTTCCCAGCTGAGCCTGCCAGGGATTCGTTTGAAATGTTCTTTGGTGCATCGAAAAGCACCAGACATGATCTGAGAAAGAACTGGGAGGAAAGGGTTTCATGTTCACAGCACAAGCGTGTCCTCCTCTCCAGGGGATGGGAACATGGAGGATGGTTCCCACCTCTAGCTTCAAACCCTAGGGGAGGCTGCCCCACCAGACCCTCTGAGCTGAAGAACCATCTCCTGGCCTCAGGCCTGGCCTGTCCCACTGGTGAGAGATGACAGCACCAGCCCAGGAGCCACCCAAAGGATCATCAGGGTGAGGAGGGTTTTGGAGTCCCTGGGATGGCTGGGGAGGAAATGGGGAGTGTGAAACTGCAGGATCCTTAGATGCTGTCTGCATTCCTCTAGGTGAGCACTCAAGTCGTTGTGTGACCCTAGTCACATGTCTGCCTCAGCACCAGGAGTGTTAGCTCCTTGAAGCCAGGAACTGCTTCTTTTAATACTCAGAGTGGTATCAGCATTTAACAGGTGCTCAATACATATTAAATAGAAGAGAGGATGGACATGTGGATGGTTGGATGGGTGAATGGATGGAGGAGTAGGTGGGTAGATGGAAGGATGGATGGATGGATGGTTAGATGGGTGGTTGCATGGAATGATGAGTGGATGGATGGGTAGGTGGATGGATGGAAGATAGGTGGATGGGCAGATGGATGGATGGATGGGTGAATGGGTGTGTAGGTGGGTGGATGGATGGATGGAAGTGTAGATGGTTGGATGGAATGACAGGTGGGTGGATAGATGGATGAGTCAGTGGATGGATAGAAGATAGGTGGATGGGTAGATGGATGGATGGGTGAATAGGTGGATTGGTGGGTGGGTGGATGGATGTATGGATGGTTGGATGGAATGATAGGTGGGCGGGTGGATGGATGGATGGATAGATGGATGGATAGATGGATAGATAGTCAATAGATGAGTAAGTGGAGGGGTTGATGGATGGAAGATGAGTGGATGGGTAGTGCATGTATGGAGGGGTGGGAGAATGAGTGGATAGATGTGTGGATAGGTGGATCCATTGGAGGATAATAGATAAATGTTTGGATGAATAGGTGGGTGGGTAGGGAGATGGATGGATAGGTGAGTAGGTGGGTTGATGGATGGACTATTGAGTGAATGAATGTGTGAATGGAAAAGTGGCATGAATCTTTCCTCAAATCTTTGAAAGACTGTCACATTCCAAAGAGTGGAATCCTATCTTCTGTGGATCCTGAAAACAAAATCATAGTAGATTCTATAGAGAAGCAGATTTGGACTGAGGCTAAGAAAGAACTTTCTACTGACCCCAGTTGGCTTTTGTTGTAATGGACTGTGTGGAGAGGGAGCAAGTCATGGTCCCTAGAAGTGTCAGGAAAAGGAAGCTGTCAGGTATAGTAGAAGGTGTCCTTGTGCTGGTTGCGGGGAGACCCCAGAGGCCTTTACATGTCTGTCCTCCATTGTTCCTCCAGAGCCCCTGTCCTCAACTGGGTCAAGGAGCCAGTTTTTCCTGGGCCAGGCCTTGGCCCCTCCAGGAGACCCATGCTCTGCTGGTGCAGCTGCTGGCCCATGGCAGGGGTGCACCCTCCTGGCTTCAGACCTTGGCTCTCCTGCCCTGTCCTCTGATTGAGCTCTCAGATGCTGCCCGGGTGACCCAAGGAAGTGATCTTCAGAGAGGACAGGAAGCATGTGACAGTCAAGCGGGCCCAGACCTGACCGAGGTCACGGAGGTGGTGGATGGGAGAGGCAAGGAGGTGCTGCCAGGAAGCCCCTACAGGGACAAGTTGGACAGAGCCTCCTGGGCCTAGTTCCTGGGGAATGCTCAGGGTCAGAGAACCCTCCTCTGGAGCAGGCATGTGTCCTTAGCACTCACCTCCCCTACTAAGAGCCAGGGCCTGAAAGGAGACAAAAAAAGGCCTGAGAGAAAAGCTGGGGCCCAGGACTGCATAATACCAGTGCCTGTTTCACTACCCCCAGCCCAGGGAAAGGGGCTGGGGCTCCATGAGAGGCTGATGGCAGGGAAGGAGCCATGCAGGAGCCACCTTTGGCTTGTGTCTGTCCCCTTGACGTCTCTTTCTTCTTAGAAAATCTAATTGCTTGTAGCTTCCACACTGGTCATCAATTTGATCTGAGCTCAAGGGTGCAGCAGAGGCTCACCTTGTTCTGCTTAAATAATGCAGGTAGTGAGGCTATTGACGATCTGTCATCAGCTCGAAAGTGGCTTCGACAGAGCCAGAAGCCTGGGAGGGCCCCAGGGGCCTCAGCCAGCCACAGGTCCAGTCTCTGGCTGAACAGGGGCTCTTCAAGAAGGGCTAGGCCCTTGCCATGGTCCAAGGTGAATGGATGGGAGCTTGAGCCTTACCTGGTCTTTTCTACAAGGACATTCTATGGGGAAATTCTAAGCAGAAGTGAAGGCAGGAGCTGTCTGGCTAAGAGGCCTGTGTCGTGGATTGGAGAGGAGTCTCCTGGTGCAGCCTGGGCCCCCTGCAGGGGTGGGGGCGGTGCTGAGTCACTTCCGGCCAGAGGACAGGGTCTGGACTCCTAGGACATTCTGGCCCCTTCCCACTGCTGGCCTAGCCCTGCCACTTGCTCCTGGCCTCCTGGCCACAGACAGGGGTTTATGATGAGCTGGCTTGCTCATCCCTGAGCCTGGGTTGGATTTTTTTTTAATGTTTAAAAATTCCCCACAGCGTGGCAGGTGCCCGGCTGCTGGGTCACCCCATCGGCTGTTCTGTCATCAGACATCATGTTTACCCGTCAGATGCTGTTTTCCTGACACTCAACACTCAAAATAATGATCTCGCTGGAGCACCTTCATGAATGATTCATGAGGCTCTGCTCAACTTTGGGTGTTAACAGCAAATCAAAGCTCCTCAGTGAGGGCAGCAGAGCGGCAGCCGGAAGGTGAGCCCTGGCCCCAGCCTCCAGGCCCCCAGGGATGCTCAGGGCCCGCCACCCCTCTCTCAGGGTCCAGTCCAGCCCTGCAGGAGTGAGCCAGCCTCAGCCAGGCCATGGCACAAAAGGGGAGGGGAGCAGGGTCCTGGCTGTCACCCCATATCCTGGTGACCTTGCTGAGGACATTGGAGCTCCAGCCTCAAGTCAGATCCCCTCGACCCCAGATCTCTTCCACCCACAGGTGGTGTGACCTTGAGCAGGTCACTTTGATTCTCTGGGCCTCTCTTTCCTGTCTGCAAAGCCAGGTGGGGACCGCCCTCCTGCAGGGCACCTGTGAACACATGTGAGTGCCAGGAACTGAGGCTCTGGCATCCGGGTAGAGCCCAAACACGGAAGCTCAGATTATTATGTACTGCTCTTTCCTCACCTCTCCTGGTCTTCATGCTCCTATTTGTGAAGTGAGAGGGTAAACTGTGGGGTCCCCAAGTCTCTTTACTGGAAATACAACACCTACTGGGTCTGTCCACACTGTGGGGGCACTCACAGGAGGGAGCTGTGTGGCCTGCAAAGGGGGAGCTGCTTCTCAGGGATGTTTCTCTGCCAGATTCTGCAACGGAGAAGCATGGAGGGCACAGCCCAGCCAGGGGTTGTGCAAAAACACACATACGCATGTGCTCACATGTGCACTGACAGCAGTGGCAGCAGCCAAACATGACCTCATAGACACACACACAGCCTGTTAAGCACATAGAGGCATTAAAGGCGAGGCTCAGCAGGAAGAACTAGGACATCTGGGTCCTGTTCTCTCCCCGTGTCCCCAGACCGGTGGCTCCCTGAGGGAAAGGCCGTGTCTGCTCCATCACCGGGACCTGCCTGGCTCCTGCACACGGTGCTTGGCACTGAACTTGCACTTAATAAACATGGGTCAAATGAAGGGAATTCCTAGTGTTGAGCAATAGGAATGCAATCCCGAGCAAGACCAGCAACAGTCAATCAGCCACATGACCCTGCCCCCAGCCTCAGTTTCTCCTCTGTGGCCTAGAGGGCTAAATCCCTAATGCCACAAACGTTCTAGCCTGCTTCTGCCATTCAAGTGACTGGGAGCAGACTCCGTGGCCCCTCCTCTAGGCCTGTCAGCAACGGTTGTGGTGGGGCGGCAGGGGCGTGCCCATCCATAACCCTGACCCCAGGGAAGGCAGGGACTGGAGCCACAAGACCAGAACTGGCCTCTGCCCCTCCCTAGAAGCAAGCTGCAGCCCCAGCTGGGAAAGCCTGCTGCTTTTCCTTTCTTCCCTAAATGGCCTGGGAGCCCCTAAGGCAAGGATGGGGCCTTGCCCTGATGGAGTAGGCAGGACCCAGCACCAGCACACAGTGGAGGCCAGATAGCGCCTCAGAGCACCAGACGAACCTTGAGAAAGCAGCATGAGGGGCAAAGGCAGGGGCTTCCCAGTCCTGGTACCTACGGGAAGCCAGGTCCCAGGCGCCCAGGCAGAGGTGAAGCTAAGTGGCCAAGACCCAAGCCCAGGCCTGAGACCCCCAGCTCTGCCCTTTGCAACCTGTGCGGTCCTGGACAAATCACCTTGCCTCTCAAAGTGTCCATTTTCTCGTCTGTACAGCAGGCAGAGCGAAAGTACCCACCTCCGGGACTGTGGAGAAGGAGGCGCAGGGCCATGCGGGAGAGAGCTGGGCCATGGTGCAGGCCTAGTCCATGCTCTCAGTGCAGAGCTGGGGATCGGGGACCAGGGCCCAGAGCCTGGGGGGCTGCTGAGTCTGTGCTTATTTATCATGTTGACATTTTGTTCGTCATGGGGATTTTTCTCACAGTAGTTCCAACTTTTTAGAATATTGCCCTAAACATTATCTCCATTACTGAGTTTTCTGGCGCCCCCTTAAATTTTGTGGCCAAGGCAAGTGCCTCTCTTGCCTTCCCTGCACGGCCTGGGCCCCTGGCCAAAGGGCTTGGACCAAAGTGTCCGAGGCCAGGAAAAGGCCAGGTTAGAAGATCAGGATGCTGGGAACGGGGGTGAGTGAGGACCAGGAAGGGGAGGATTCCCTCTAGCCCGAGGGCCTGAGCCCGACCCGGGTGGGTGTGAGAGAGAAGGAGCCAAGTGGTGCCTGATGTTGGAACATGCCAGCTGGGCTGCTGGGGGGCCAAGCTTGCCAATAAGAGTCTGACAAGAGCTGCGTGCAGCGGGAGGCTCTCTCCAGCCTTACTGTCAGACCCTTACTGTACCTGCCAGGCTCAGCCAGCCTTTCCCACCTGCACTTGCTGCCAGGGTAAGGTGGGGGCTGCTGCTGCCTCAGGCTGCCCCTCACCCCCACCTCTGCCCAGGGGCCAGTGCTGGGGGACCTCCCGGAGCTTCTCTGTGCCTTGCCAAGCCCCCTGTGTTGACCTGAGAGGTGCTGACCTGACCCACTGAAATGGGAGAGTTCCCTGACCCCATCAAGGGACTTGCAACAGGGGTATGGCTCATTTGGTTGGCAGCTGCCGTGCGCCCACTGGGAGGGGGTGCACACAGATGGGTAGGTGCAGGAGCCTGGGCAAGCACTTTTGGGCTCTGGCCCCATGGTAGCATCTAGGGGTGTGTTACAATTAATGCTCTTTTAGCAGTTGCCATCCACGGACAGCTAAGTGTTAAACCAGCTCAGTGGGGAGTGAGGATGATGGCCTTTTACACCCTGCCCTCTTGGTACCCAGGTTCTTGTCCAGTATCCAGGAAGAATCAGGTCACATGGACTTGAAGGATGGTGAATGTGGGGATTTGATTGAGTGGTGGAGGTGGCTCTCAGCGGGATGGATGGGGAGCTGGACAAGGGATGGAGTGGGAAGATGATTTTCCCCTGGAGTTTGGTCATCCTGAAGCTGATCTCCTCTCCGACTGTCCCCAGCCAAACTCCTCTCAACGTTCAGACACTCCTTCTCTTTTCCCCTTCTCTGCTGTGCCACTGTGCCACTCTTCTGCTCCCCTCTCATCTGTCTGTGGATCCTGGAGCTTGGGGCTTATATGAGTACAGGATAGGAGGGCATGGTGGGCTAAAAGGCAGCATTTGGGCACAAAAACAGGAATGCCTGTTCCCATTTATGGCTGCAGGTTTCCAGAATTGAGGGCGGGTCCTTTGCTGGGGAACCATCCTCTTCTACCCAGTATTTCTTTGCCTCCTGTCCATATCACCACTCAGAGCTCATGGGCCAGAAGGGCAGAGGTCACAGTGTGCATGGAGCAATGCCTGCCAGACACAGCCATTCTGAGATTTCAGGAGACTGTGGACCACGCAGAAACTGGGCTCTAAGCAAGGCCAGCACTCAGGTGACTGAGGCCATCCCACTGGGGATCTTAGGGACAAAACCACCCTTTGCAGGTTAAGAAGACATTTAAAAAAAAAAAAAGGTTCAGGTGAGAGGAAGGTGGTAGAAGTGATTCTGCAGAAACAGATTCTGGGCCTCAATTCCCTCCTCTTGGAGGGCCCGCTCCCCAGGAGTCCCCATCACCCTGTGGGTTGGTCCTCACCACCCGAAGGACCTGTGTTCTTCACGAACCCTTCCACGTGCTCCAGTCTTAACTGGGAGTGTGTTTCCCAAAGACAGGTAGCTCACCCTAGCAGCCCTTATATCCCTACCCCAGGCATCAGCAGGTGCTCACCAAACCCATGACCCAAGGATTACAGGGACCAGGAGAGAAGAGCAGAAAGACATTGTGTCTAATCCATGGGAACCCCAGGGTGGGACATAGATGAGTGTTTGGCCACACAGTCAGCAAGTTGCCTTGGAACTGGAACATAGAGCAAAGCCAGAGTCCTCACTGACCCCCTCCTAACACCTGCCTTTCATCTGTGTATGTATTCAAGCCCAGCTGTGTGCCCAGCACTGTGCTGAGTGAGATGGACAGACAAGTAGGGAGGAGGGTCCTGAGTGGTGGGCATGGACTGGTGCAGAGCACACAGGAGAGGCCCAGCCTGGCCTGGGTGGTCCCCCAGGCCGTAAAGCCAGAGCTGGGTTGTGGAGAACCCCTGGGGCTGAGCCGGGCTGCAGGGAAAAGATGCGCAGAGGCGCAGAGGCAGCAGCCAGCCCCCTTCAGGACCTGCGGGAGTGTTTATGGCACGGTCCTTGCCCACAAGGAGGTGGTGACAAATTGGGGACAAGTTAAATAGAACAAGATTTAAGTCCCATTGCCAAGCAGGGAATGGGAGCCGGGGCACAGGAAAGCTCGTGATGAAGTGCCAGATGAATCACACACTGCACGGCTCTCAGCCGGGGGAGAGCGATGGCGGGGCAGGCTGGACCCAGAGGAGTAGGGGGAGCAGGCGGGACCTGGAGGGGCAGGTGGGAGGAGAGCAATGGGTGTTGGGGCAAGCTGGACCCAGAGTAGTCAGGGGGAGCAGGTGGGACCTGGAGGGGCAGGTGGGAGGAGAGCAATGGTGGAGAGAGGCAGGCCAGACCCAAAGTGTCAGGTGAGAGGAGAGCGATGGTGGGGGGGCAGGTCAGACCCGGAGGGGTGGGGGGAGGAGAGCGATGGGTGGGGTGGGCAGGCCTGACCCAGAAGGGTGGGTGGGAGGAGAGCGATGAGGGGAGCGATGGGTGGTTGGGGGGCGGGACCCAGAGGTAGGGGTGAGAGGAGAGCGATGATGGGGGGGCAGGTCAGACCCGGAGGGGTGGGGGGAGGAGAGCGATGGTGGTGGGGGTAGGCCTGACCCAGAAGGGTGGGTGAGAGGAGAGGACATTTTGGCAGGAGAAATGAGGATGTCAGCAAAGGCCCAAGGCCTGATGGCTCAGGCTGAGTCCAGGTCAGGTTTGGCTGCAGCGGATGAGTTGGGGTCAAAGGCGGCTGAGAGGGGGCTCCTCCCAGAGCCTGAGCTGGCCTGTGTGTCCATCCCCTCCCCTGTTGGAGCTGTGGTGTGGAGCTTCCCATTCTAGCCTCAGCCACCTATTTATGCCCATCTCCTGCTCACACAAAACCAGATTCCAGAGACAAACAGGGAGACATAAAAAGGAGAAGAGATGAAGATTCATTGATGCCAGACTGACTCTATTCTGGAAAATTGAAATATTTTGTATGTAATGACAATCGAGTCACCGTGCGACCTTCCCGGAATAACTTCCCAGATATATGACAGTGACAACAGCCGCCCCATTGGCGCTGACGTGCTGAAGGCTCCCCAAAGCCACCACTTAAAAAATGCCACCCGCATTATTAACATTCCTCACTTGGGGATGTTTATGGCTCGTCACTGTTATCAACAGTAACAAATTTCAAGAACCTATAAATGACACCACCCCCAGAGACAGCCCGGGACAATCCACCATCAGCCTGCCTGGCCCAGGCTAGACCGTGAACATCAAATCAGGCTTATCTGATGGGCCCCCAGCCCCCCTGCCCCCACCTCCCAATGCTCCCGTCCTCCTCACTCACCTTGACCCCTGAAAGCCGTGGCTCCATCTGCATCCGCTTAACCTCCATCGGGGGTCTTGCCCATCAGATACTGCTGGGGGGAGGGTACAGGGGTCTCCTGTTCAGAACCAGGGCTTTGAGCCACAGCAGGTGTTAGGTTTCCTGACTGCTACTGTCTTCCTGCTGCAGAGCCCCCACTCTACACACCTACAAAAAGACCCTTTTTCTCCTTCCTTCCTTCATTCATTCACTCATTCATTCATGTGTGTATGCATCCATACGACGTGTTTGCTGAAGTGATTGGAATGTTGCACGGATGCCCTGGCCATGTACCAGATGCAGTCTGGTGACTTCCATCTTAAAGGGCAAGGTCAGTGCCAGGCAGAGGGGCAGGCTCAGGACCTGCGATGTCAGAACCCACAGTGCTGTGGTCCCCATCCTAGCAGCAGCCTACAGGAGGCAAAGAACCTGGCCTCTGGCAAGAAGGGCAATGCAGGCCTCATACCCCACCAATCCCTCCCTCCAACTGATGCTAAAAACTGTCCTTGGAGACAAACAGGAAGTATATATATGGCATAGTGACAGGCAGCTCAGGCTTTGGAGCAGGCTGCTTGAGTGTGGCTGCAGCTGTAACACTGATTAGCTGGAATCTTCTGAACATCAGTTTTCTTGGCCACAAAATGGGACTAAAAGCATTCCTGGAGCTGTTAAGAGAGTCACATGAAATAGTGCGTGTCAAGGGTACAGCACGCTTCTTGATGCAAAGCCAGTACTCAGCAGATGCAGACTGTTGCAACTTGTAGGGATTCTCTCTTTTTGCTTTGGGCTTTAATTTCTCCTACAATGGTAGAAGTCCAGGTGAGGGGGGTTTGTGGCCACTCAATTTGGAGGATGTGTGTTCCATGAGAGAAGAGACGAAGGTCACTTTGGGGCCATGGGGGAGGTATCAGGGAGGAGGCAGACTGCAAGACAGGTGGCTGGCATGGCCACCTCCTGGCTTCGGCCAGCCCTCCCTGGCTTGGCCACCATGGAGTGACCTCAAGCCAGTCACTCACCCTCCCCCAGCCTCAGTTTCTCCATTTGCTGAGAAGGCCTCCTCAGGCCTGCCATTCACATCCAGCCCCTACCATAGCTCTTTGTGGAATGTTTTATACAGGATTGCTGTGAAAACCTAACAAGATAATGAATATGAGAGGGCTTTGAAAATACTCAGTGTTTTGTAAATGTAAGAGATTATTATTCCCATTTACCACCCTTTTAAAAGGATGTTTTTCCTCCATTCAGCCAAATTTAACTTGGATGATGAAGAACCCAGCCTGGGCTTCCCCAGCTATAATTTTCCTGTTCCTTGTGCCTCTGAATATTAAAACACAAAGGCTCACATTGCTGAGAGAAACCAAAACAGCAGCCTATTAGAGGTGCCATTGCACAAACGGAATTCAAAGTGATATTTCAAGCAGGGCGTTCTGTTTATATAAACCTTGAGAGCACTCGATGAATGTCAGCAGAACTTTGAAATTAAAATCACTTCTTTTTTTCATACGCTGCTCACTCTGTTCTTGAGCCTACGTCTTGGGTAGTCGTGGAGGTTAAGAAAGCACTCAGGGTTCACCTCCTACTGTTAGAAATGCTAAGAGATGAGGCAGGGAGGCATCCTAAATGCCTCCGAACCAGTCAGTCCAGGCCTGCAAGGCAAAAGCCAAGTCCTCTACCCTCAGGCTCTAGGGCCAGCATATCAGCAAAGAAAATAAGGCCTCGAAGCTGATGAGGTCCTCAATCTCAGAGCAGCCCCTTTCCCTGCTAAGCAGACACTTAGACATCCAGGAAAGGACACAGCAGGGTTGCCAGATGTCTCAATGGTAGGGTCACCTGAAGGACTTTGGTCACGCACACCCACCCCGCCATGTATACACGTAAGGTCTAAGGTACTATTTCCTAAGGCTTTAAGCAACAGCGTCCAGGAGTGCTGTCCAGAGTGCTGAAAAGGAAGCCAGACCTAGGGGGTGACTGGAGGGCATTTGGAAGAGGGTCCTTCTCCAGGGACACATTCCTGCTGCTCCCTAGAATCCTGAGGGGGAAGGGAGGGGGACCCTAGGGAGGCCAAGTCCCCTGTGTGAGCTGGAGGGAATGGAACACTAGCAGGCAGAGGAAGAAGCGTGACAGGGAGGGGAGACGGGGCCCCCCGCCAGAGTGACGACTGCAGTGGAAATGAAGAGGAGGGTTGAGCGCAGAAGCTGGAGGAACTGGCAAATAAAGTAATAAAACAGAGAGATATACCTTATGACAGCAGGGAGATAAATGGAGCAAGTTATACCAAGGGCTCATTTTTGTGCAAATATTTGGGGCTCTATAAAATAAGGCTGTTTATTATAAATCTGTCTCCCAAATAAGTCTTGCCAGTGCACAGGTGTCACCTGCAGGGAAGTTTTCCCTCTAAGGCTCGGAGGGTTGAGCTCGTGGGGTAAAGTGTGGCTGCAACTGCTCTTTCTGTTCTATAAATAGCCCTTCCCGTGGGGGAAATGAGACCGCTGGGAGCCAAGAGAAGGAGCCAGGTCCGGCCACGGGATGCCTTGGTGGCCTTGACCTTCACTTCCAGCCAAGCGGCTGCTGGGGCTGTGCAGTGTCCCAGAATCAAGGTGACTGACATACACGGTCGTGGCTGAGGAGTCTGTCAATCCTGTCTTTAAATATCAGGAGGGCTCTGCTGCCAGGTTCTCTCTCCAGCTCCAGCGGGGGAAGAGATGACAGAGCACAAAAGTGTAGCAGCAGAGAACCAGCTGAGACCGGAGGAGGACTTCAGGGCTCATCCACTCCTTTGAAAACTTGGAAAGTATAGACACCCCTCTGCCTGAAATGGCTCGTGGCAATTCTTCCTGGAAACGAGGGAAGGATGGGAAGACTTCGGGAGCTTGGGGAAATTCCCAGGAGAATCTGAGTCCTCTACCCTCAGGCTCTAGGGCCAGCATATCAGCAAAGAGAATAAGGACTCAAAGCCGACGAGGTCCTCAATCTCAGAGCTGCCCCTTTCCCTGCTAAGTAGACACAGACACGCAGGAAAGGACACAGCAGGGGTGCCGGCTGTCTCCACGGTAGGGTCACCTGAGGGACTTTGCTCACGCACACCCACCCCGCCATGCATACACATAAGGTCTAAGGTACTATTTCCAGAGGACCAGGATTCCTGTTCCTCAGAGGAATTTGCTCCTGGGTCCCAGATCTTCTTGACTGTGAAATAGTCCAGTGAATAGAGAATCAGGGTCCCCAACTTCCCAGAGCCCATTTCCTCAGCTCTAAGGTGGGGCTGATCACAAGAAGCCTGCAGCGCAAGGCATGGCACAGATCGACATTAGTTCTTTTTTTTTTTTTTTTTTGAGATGGAGTCTCGCTCCAGGCTGGAGTACAGTGGCACGATCTCGGCTCACTGCAAGCTCCGCCTCCCAGGTTCACACCATTCTCCTGCCTCAGCCTCCCGAGAAGCTGGGACTACAGGCGCCCGCCACCTCGCCCGGCTAATTTTTTGTATTTTTAGTAGAGACAGGGTTTCACTGTGTTAGCCAGGATGGTCTCGATCTCCTGACCTCGTGATCTCCCGCCTCGGCCTCCCAAATGCTGGGATTACAGGCGTGAGCCACCGCACCCGGCCGACATTAGTTCTTAGCATGCTCTGGACAGGAAGCCACCCCTGTACCATGCACACAGTGGGAGCTCCTGGATTACCCAGATGGACTTGAGTCCGCTTCTAAGATGTGGTGCTCCCACAGCAGCCTGGGCAGGTTCCCCGGGGGCCATCTTCATAGCTTCATCCCTTGTTATCATTTTGGCTGGCCTTGATCACATCACACTGGCATATCATCTGTCTTCTCCACCTCAACCCTGAGGACAGGGGCTCTCTCTTCTTCCATCTCCATATCTCTAGTGCCTGTAACTCAAGAAGGTGTTAGCTGAGTGGTTGGTGGAGAGATGGCATCTCCGCCTAGATCACCTCCCAAGCCAGACCAGATTCCACCCTGTGCCAAGCCTCAGCAGCGCCCCACCCAGGAGAACCACTTTCTAGGATCAGGCGGCCCTCTTTTCTCACTTCTGTGCCCACCCCCCTTTATCCTGCTTTGTGTGCCGCCCCAGGCTTGCAACTCTGCACCCTTAGAAGAGACATCAGCTTTCTCCCTGGCTTGGGGCCTCTGCCCCGAAGACTGACTTTATACTGTTTATGACTCCCTCGTTTTCAAGGCTTTGGCTGGAAATCTGGCTCCTTGGGCCGGTTCCGATGATATTTTACAGTGCCTTCTTAATTTACTGCCTTTTTATGACTATAGTAAAAGGCCACACATCGAGGAAGGCCATCAAACAGGAAGAAACATCCCCTCTCCTTGTCAGCTCAAGTTGAGCATTGTAATTTACAGGAAAACCTTGTGGCTTAGGGTGTTTACCTCCCATGGAACCAGTTTCTTCTCCCATTATGAGAATGAGATAATTAAAAACTTCCCTGTTCCTTTGATATTGAATTAGGTTAACTCAGCCCAATTGCAAACGCCAGTTTGAAAGCTGTTATGTCATTTGAGTTTCAATGTAGAGCCATCCGTTTTGTTTTGTTTTTTTAATCCAGAAATGCTTTTTTCTTATCTCTTATACTGATCCCAAATTAGACATAGGGAAGGGAAATAAGGGATTTGTTCACATTTGACTGGAAAATTTGCATCTCAAACAGAAATTTTAGGGAGGCTGGGGCCAGGGAGGCAACTGAGGCTGTGTGGCTTCCCCCAAGCCAACAGGCTTCACAATTCACCCAATGTGAGAGAGGGAAGGCATGAAGAGGAAAGTATGAGACCCAGTTCATAGGAGGAAAACTACAGTCCAGCTTCTCTCCACCTGCCATCTACCATCACCATGGAGCAAGCTATTCCTGCCCCTAGGGAGAGAAACCCCAATTCGAATTGTCCTAAACAATGCAGAATGTATTCTATCACCTCTGTGGAAAGCCAGAGGGAGCGCGAACTGCTGGGTCAGCCTATTCAGGGGCTCATCCATGTCACCAGCCCGCTCTGCCATCTTGAATGGTGGCTTCATGTGCCCCCACCCGGGAGCCAGGTGACTGCAGTCCAGGTTCACATGACACATAGCAGGTGTCACAAGGAAGAAGAATGGGATGTTCCGCAGCTCCTACCAGTGAAAAACCCTCTCCTGGAAACCCTCACACTTCTCTTACCTCATGAGCCAGAATTGGGTCATATACCCATTCCTAAATAATCCCCCGTGAGGAGGATGGGAGAACAATTGGCAAATGAGATTCACTCGCTGCTGCCCCCCGCCAAACACACACAATGACAAAATTGAGAAGAAATTGATTTTTTTTTTTTTAGATGGAATATCGCTCTGTCACCCAGGCTGGAGTGCAGTGGCATGATCTCGGCTCACAGCAACCTCCACCTGCTGGGTTCAAGCGATTCTCATGCCCCAGCCTCCTGAATAGCTGGGATTACAGGTGTGCGCCACCACACCCAGCTAATTTTTGTATTTTTAGTAGAGACGGGGTTTCACCATGATGGCCAGGCTGGCCTCGAACTCCTGGGCTCAAGTGATCCACCCGCCTCGGGAGAAATGAATTTTGATGGGGAATAAATGCTATGCAGACAATGCATGTGATGCTGTCATTAAATGTTGCACACATTCAAAGCAATGTATATGTACACAAGCAAAAGTAACAAGAAAATGGGCCCTCCCAGAATAGACCAGAACTAGACCTAGGCCTTTGAAGTTCCCTCTAAGGACAGGCTCACTCTTCTCCATCCTTGCTGGAGTCTTGAAAGTGGAACATCATGGTATCAGGAGAGTGAGCAGAACGTGGGGCCACTGTGGAGCCCAGTGGTTCCCAAACAGGGGTGGTTTTACTCCCCAGGGACATTTGGCAATGTCTGAAGACAATTTTTTGTCATCACCCTTTGAATCATTTAGTCATGGAGGCCAGGTATGCTGCCGAGCATCCTCTAATGCACAGCACAGCCCCACAACAAAGAATTATCCAGCCCCAAGTGTCTACGGTTGTGAGGCTGAGAAACCTTATGGAAGCCTGACTTTCATCCAGGATATTCCCATGATGCTTTGCCCCCTGGGAAAGGGAGAGAGGAGGTGGCTTACCAACGAGATGTGACTGGAAGCTGGAGAACACAGAACCAGTCTTCAGCCCTCCTTCCCTTCTCTGGCAGAACTTTCCTTTACCTCTGGCAAAATAAAGAAAAAGAGAGAGAATATATTCTATGCTGCCTTGTTCTGCATGAATATCTTACTAGGAGACTGTCAGCATTTGGAGAGCAGGGCTCAGTTCCGCCATGTCTGTATCCGCCCAGCACTCACAGAGCAGGTACCTCATAAATGTGGGTTAGAAGGAGGCAGGAGAGAGGGAGTTGGAGGAGAGGTCTGGGACTGAGTAGAGAAACTATGATTTAGAGGCAGCCAAGGCCCCCAAGGCAAACCTTGGCCAGGGCTAAGATCAGCTGGTTCTTAGCTGGGGAACAAAGACAATTTAAGAGTGGGTCAGCAAGATTCAAAGGTTTAGCTCGAGGAATTGAACCTGACAGTTCAGACCAAGCCAGAAGGTCCTTTGACAAGAGAAGCAGGGAGGAGGTATTGGAGGAGGTGGCCCTGAGGACAGGTGCTGGATGCATGGGGCCAGAACAGGTAGAAGCAGGAGAGAGAGAGAGAGCGAGGGAAAGGCTATAGGGTCAGGGGAGTAAGTAATCCATCAACGTTCTGTCCAATGATGGGAAGAGCAGGGCCCAGCAGTGGAGAAAAGGCCAGGACTTCGAGAGGCATTGCACCCTGATTGGGGGCTGGTGAACTGGAGGGAGCAGGCAGGGACCCAGCCAGGAAAAGAGGTCCTCTCATAGGGGTGACCAGAGGGAGGCCACTGGCCCAAGAGAGCCAAGGGCTCTGGGAGGACCCCCCATGGTGGGTGCTGGATAGCCCCTGAGCCCTTTTATTTCACAGTGACAGGTCATAGCCGTAATACGTTGTCACTGTCACCTGGCCATGTCAGCAGAATTTTCACCAGGGCCTGCGGTCTGGGATGCCAGGAATTTTCCCTTGGCTCCTGAGACATTTGCTAAGCCAGGCGCCAGCTGGAGAAGGTGGCAGGAGAGGCTGAGCATCGCGCCTCGGTGCTGATCTCTGATATTCAAATTCCTGGAAGCCCTGGCGAACCTCGTCCTGGCAGGCAGCTCGGTAGAGATACTCCCCTCAAAGTTAATAAGAAACTAAGAAATTAATTTCCTGTCCGGTGCCTCTGCCCAGCAGTGGCAGGCCAACACTCTCCATCATTGGGAGTGGACTTAAATCACAAGGAAAGTTATAACAAGGGGGCTAGGGAGGTGTCAGGTGCAGTGCTGGCCCTTCTGGAAGTTTCCTGGAAGAGGGATGGAGATGTCTGTGCAATCCCGAGCAGGTCGGGGGTGCTAGCAACACAGCGAGGCCCTGGGACCGTTGCTTCCGAGAAGGTCACTTTGGTTTTCACTTGGCCATGGTTTGTTGCAAAATTCCGGGCACCAGCTCAGCTCGGCCACGTCTCGGCTCCCGGGCGCCTCTAGAGAGAATGAACATGCTAAAGACAGTGAGGCATCTTCTCTGGGTGACCTCGTGTGACCTTGTAATCGCGTCAAATCTTTAGTTCTGCAGAAACAACTGTCAGATCGGGAGTTAGTCACCTCCAAAGACAAATACCAAACCAGTGACCTTGTTCTTTCTGTTCATGACCCTGGAGGTATGGGGGGAGGAGGAGGAAGCGGAGATTGGTTTTGCTCATTAACTCATTATCAGTGACTGAGCGGCTACTCCTTGCTGGGAACTTGTTGGGTGCCCTGCATTACGGTTCCCTTAATCCTCTCAATGGATTTTGGCATCCTCAGGTAGATGGGGGGATCCCCATTTTACCTGGGAGGGATACAAGGCCAAGAGGGGTTGAGTAACTTGCCCAAGATCACACAGTGAAGTGGCCAAGGTGAAATTTGAGCTAAGGCCTGATTCCACTCCACATCCAAGTTCTTTCCATCATCTGGCTGCAGGCAAGATAACAGATTGGTGTACTCTTTCTATCTTATTTGAATTCCAAAGTTAGTATCTGCTGCTGAAAACAGCTGACTTCATTATAAGCCATCATTGACTCCTTTCTTCAACAAATAACCAGCAAAACAGAGTGTTCTTTCGGAGTAAGCCTTCCACCACCCGAACTTTGGCAACTTTCTCCCTAATGGGTCTCTCCCTGTGAGTGTTTGATCGTGGCCGCCAGCATGAGCCTATCCTGGTGATCTCAAAATACGGAGGTTTTTTTTCTGTTGAGAGATTGAATCTTCAGTTCCATGTGGAGGCTTATTCAACATTAAAGCGTTCCTGAACCATTTCACTTATTCAACAAATATTTTCCAAGCCCAGCTCTGGGCCAGGTGCCAGGCTCGAGGCTGAGCAAGCCAGACAGACGTGGAGCCACCATCATGGAACTTGGCCCTCACTGGCCGTTGTCCTTGGCTCTTCAGGCTGAACCTCTGTGCTTTCTCATTTCACGGCTGTTTTCCTGAGTGCTCCCTGTGAGCCCGAGTCTGTCCTGAGGTCTTCGTCCCTATTCCCTGTGCCCGAAGCCTTTCCTCTCCCAGAGTTCCCCGCGGCTGCCTTCTTTTTATCATCTCAGACACAGCTAAAGGTCCCATCCTCAGAGGCCTTCTCAAGTTCCCTGGCTAAATTCTCCCCCCACCCCCATTTTTTATGCTCATACCACCTCACGCCATCCAGAATCACCTTATTCTTTATTCCAATGTTTATAGCTTGTCTCTTCCATGATCTTTGAGGGCAGAGTCTTAGACTTGGTCACAGTAGACCCCAAACATAGGCCAGTCCCTGGTATCTTGTGGTTCTTGAGAGCTAATCTGTTGAATGAATGAATGAATGAATGAATGAATGAGTAAATGAATGAAAACCCTGCAAAACGAGTGCTACAGTTACCCCCACTCTATAGAAGAGGAAACTGTTCCTCTAAAAGGCTGAGAATCCCACCTCAGAGCTCCCTGCAGGACAGTGGGTGAGCTGGGACCCCCGTCATTTCAGGTTAACTGAAGGGAAAGCCTGACTTCCCATCAGCTCCACACACTGAGTCCTTTCTCCTAAAAACGAAGGAAGCACAAAGAAATCACAAAGAAGGCACCTTGCCCTCAAACATCTGAAACCCTCAGTTGGAAGTTTGACTGCAACCTCTGCCTCCCGGGTTCAAGGGATTCTCCTGCCTCAGCCCCCCAAGTAGCTGGAACTACAGGCATGCACCACCACACCCAGCTAATTTTGTATTTTCGGTAGAGATGGGATTTCACCATGTTGGCCAGGCTGGTCTCAAATTCCTGACCTCAGGTGATCCGCCCTCTTCGGCCTCCCAAGGTGCTGGGATTACAGAAGTTCCTTTTCAACATTGCCTTTTAGATCCCCTTTCCCATCAGCTTCCTCCAAAGGAGCTGCTGGCTTGATTTACCTGCAGCCACCGCAATTAATTGCTGTCCCCTGGTAGCTAACGTCTCTTAACAGCTCCATAGCAACAGTGGTTTCCAAATGCCAGAAAGTGTTTTTTCCAAGGGGACTCTATCCTCGACACAAAATAGAACATTTTGAGTGAAATTTAAACACAGTTTTTGAACGGTGCTGTTCTGATTTCTTCACACTTCACAAATGCTTTCTTTGCAAACATGGGTGTCCCAGTTACCCTGGGCTGGTGCCAAGGCCCTCAGCCCAGCTTCTGTTTTCTCAGCTTCAAGGCAGCCGTGGTAAGACCTAAAAACAAACAGGGAGTGAGTGCTGTGGGTCTCCCCGCTAAGGGGTTGCATTGCGCCTGTGCGTGCGTGTGCAGAGATGAGGACCATATTTTGTCTCCCACACCAGCAGTGATCAATTGGTAATGACAACACGGAACCCTGCCTGTGAGATTTCCAGGACCCCATCTGAGCTTAGCGGGAAAGAGTGCCGTCCGCCATGGTTTAAGTGCAAAATTCCAAGGGCCAAGATGGGGAGTAGGGATTTGTGTGTGAGTGGTTGGTTGGAATAAATCATCCTGGCGTATCACTGCTCCCACAGGTGGAAACAGAGAAACTGGGTTAAAATGAAGACTGCAGTAAATTCGCATGCACAGGTACCCAGAAAGGCCCTTGCCATGTCCTTCACTCTGCCTTGGTGAAGGTAGAAAAGATAAAGGGAGAGGGTGATGGGCAGGTGGTGGGTGTGCCAGCTACCGACTGGCACAGCCCCTAGCACAGGGGCTGTCTCTAGTGACCGATCCAGGATGAGTGTCCCCGTTCAGATGCAGTCAACCCACCACTGATTCGACCAACACTTGCTGACTGCCTATCGGGGAATACATTTCCTTCTGATGCACACACTGCTCTCCGGAAGCCTGGGGTCCAGAGAAGGAACGGAGGCGCCAGCCAGTCTGAAGATCAGTGGAAAGGGTGGGGCTGGCCGATGCCGCAAGAGAGACACAGAGGGCTGTCAGGGGAGTCCCAAGGGGAATGAAATTATTTTGGTTGGAAGGATAAAGGGAAGCTGCAAGGACAGTGTGATGTTGGAGCTGGGTCTTGACAAGTAGGTGGAATGTGGAGGGATTCCAGGCGTTGGGAACAGCGTGGGCAGGGCCGGTGGCAGAGCAGGCTGAGTGGTCTGGTTGACTGAGCCAAGAGGGGTGAGAAGGGTGCATGGGAGGTGGATCCGGCTGATCATGGAGGCCACTTGAATCAGCAGTGGGGCTGCATTCACAGGAAATGGGGAGCCAGGAAAGGTTAGCAGTGGGTGGCGTCATCAGAGCTGGGACTTGGGAAGGTGGCTCTCAGAGTTGGATGGGAGTGCCTGGCTCAAAGGCAGACCAGTCAGGAGGCTGATGCCAGGGGGCATGGGGAAGGCAGTGAGGGGAGACTGGGGCGGTGGCCTCAGGGACCAAGAGGAAAGCAGCACGCCTTCCCGTCTCTCCCCTCCTTCAGCTCTGCTGGCATTAGCAGTGCCTCAGACTTGGTGGCCATGGAGTCACAGTGGCGGGATTGCTCTGTGGCCTGATTCTGCCCCCACCGGGCTGACGGGGTCTTGGCCTCTAAGCACGATGTTTAGAGATGCCCCTGCTCTGAGAAAGCTGGAGGAAGCCAGGCCTTTCTCTCGCATCATCTGAAGAGGAGTGAGTGGGGTTGCCGGCCCCCTGCTAGCCACAGATGCCCACCCCACCATTGTCTTCAGCACCTGCCAGAAGAGGGACAGTTTGAGGCAGTGTCGGGGTTCACGAGCTTGCTCTCCTCTGCCGTTTGCAATGGGCTGGCACAGGGCAGCCTCGCTGCTTGGCTCCAGCCAGAGGCTTCAGGATGTGGTGATGAAGATGGGGTCTGGATGGGCGTCAGTATTCAGGATGTCGAGCCCCACTGGTCTCGGGGACCAGTTGGTGCTTCCTGCAAAGGCATGTGCTCTGGGAAGAGCCTGGCCTGCCGCAGCAGCTCTGCAGAGGGGCCGGCCCCAGACTTGACTATGTCATTAGTACAGCAGGTCCCGTTATTACCCGAGGAGGCTTACAGGTTATCAGCGAGCTCCAGGAGCCACTGGAGAAAGGAATAAGATAAAGAGGGATTTAAAAAGAAAATAACAAAAAGAAAAACTGTATTTTCTAATCCAAACCTTGCCCTGCAGTGGCTTTGTTAACCCCTAGTCACTCCTTCAAGACATAAACTGTTGAGAGCCACAGTTACTTCAGTGATTACACGTTATCTTGTCCTACCAAGGTATTAAAGAGGAACTGGGGAACACATTAAAAAAACATACAGCCCAATTTAATCATGATTCCCTCTAAAACAATTGCTGGAATCTCACCATTGCCGTTGGCAGAGCATAAAAATCCTATAGATGCTTGATGGACCAGGCACAAATCATCCTCTGCTGCCTCCACGGCCAGCCCATTTGTCCGTCAAAGGAGAGCTTTGGGGTTTAGGTCTTTAACAGGATTGAGTGCAGGGGCTCCCTAGTTGCTCCTCCAGAGCAGAGGAAGGGTGGCCCCATCCCAACCTCCCAGACGTCCCTACTTAGAGCACCTGCCCTGCCATCACTACCACCAGGGAGATGCTAAACAGAAAGCCCACCAAACATCTCGGGACCCTACTCATAGTCAAGGTTGTGAAGAAGTTTGCTGACCGAGAAGCAGCCTTGTTCTGAATGCCACTTGCGGTGAACAACAACCAGCTCTGCTTTTCTGCAAATTCTCTCTGCAAAGCGAGGGAGGTGTAATCATTTGCTTCAGAAGGTTGTGAACATCAGGAAGGGGCAAAGCTGGGAGACAGCAGAGGATGGGGGTCGGGTGCAGCTCCCTGTCCTCACTCTCTCCCTGTCTGCTGCGTGATGTTCAAGTCAGTCTCTCCTGGTTCAGTTTTCCCAGCTGGAGATGGAAGGGGGTGGATAAGTTGGCCTGGATGATCCCTAAGTTTCCTCCCACCTCAGTATTCTCTGTTCCAAGAGGAGTAAACAGAAGGGTTTCGGAGACCCCTGACTTGCAGGACCCTGGCGGATCTTTCATGCACAAATTAAAATACATAAAGTATCCAGGAAGTGGACAGTGCTTACTGCAGAAGGGGCTGGAGGCACCGGAGCTCCTCAAGGGCTTGCGGTTCACTTGACGCCTGTGTCATCTGGATGAGGACTGGAAATGATCCCACTGGCCCACGGGAATCCCACCTTTCCAATATGCAGGATGGGGATGGGGCACCCACCTCTTTAATTCGTGGAGAGTTACGGAATATTTTTCAGGAAAATGGAGCTTTGTTTTCTTCCAGAGTTTGGAAGATAGCCAAGAATTATTTCAGAGACCCTGTTTTCATGATTGGACAAGAATGGCTGGTGTTTAGCTCATCGTCTGTTGGAGATCATGATGCTTCCTTGATGTTTGAAAAGAATTTAACTTTGCCTAGATGGGCTCCTATCTCAAAGAATTACACTTCCCAAATAAGCCGTGTCTGAATTAATTTGATGTTGCTCCACTTGGAAGTTCCATACGATCTTAGGAAAACTTTGTCCTTAGCAATACTGTGAGATGACGTAACACTGACTGGAGAGGTCCGTCAGAATAATACCTGGCCATTCTGAAGCTTTCCCATGGGGCGGGCACTGTTCAAATGCTGTATCTTGTTTAGTCTTCACAACCACCTCAGGGAGCAGGCACTACTATTCTCTCCATTGTATGGATGAGAAAACTGAGGCACAGAGATGAGACTGCCCAAAGCTCGCAGCTAGGAGATAGCAGAACCCAGACTCGAACCTAAGGTAGTTGTCTCTGGAGCACACACTCTCTACCACTCTGCTTCCTCAGCATCAGATAGTCCTGGGCTTAAGTTAAGAGCAGGGCTTTGATGGACTACTTAGATTCTTTATGTGTAAAGCAGATGGGGCCATAACCAGTTCTGCCTTGTGAGGTTGCAGTGAGGATTAAACAAGCTAAGTCCTGGGAAGTAGTTAGCACCCAGCACCTGGAGCATACAGGTCTGAAGAAATGCTAGTTCTCAGCAATCATAGCAGTGGGGGTTATTGAAACCATAGGATCATCTGAATTGTGTAGTGGAAAGTGACCAGCTTAGCAGAAAGAAGACATGATCTTTTTTTAGGAATTAGGGCTCTTGGGTGATGCAACAAAAAACTCTACTTGACCTGACTTTGGGGGAAGAGGAGATTTGGGGGTTGGAATTGCTGAAAAGTCTTGAGGTGTGCTGGCCTGTGTTCCATCAGTGGCATTGAGGCTCTGTGTCTTCTCCCCTCAGCCCTGTTCCTCACGCCAGCTCCCTTCTCTGCCTCCATGTGCTGGCAAGAGATGGCTTCCAGGAGCACTAGATTTCATTCTCCCAGGTTCGAGTCCAGCAGGAAAGAGCAGCCCTGCCTCCAAGTGGCTCCAGCCAAAGCCTAGTGATTAGCACTGAGTGGAGCCATGAGTTTCTCCCTGAGCCGATCAGTGTGGCCCGAAGAATGCGGCTTGGCCAGCCTGAGTGACAAGCTCCATGCCTGGACTGGGTTGGAGACATGGCTGGATTGCTAAAGAAAACTTGGAAACTCTTATCAAAAGAATGAGTGCACTAGAGTTGGGTCCAGCTCAGCCTCCCATGAGCCACGTGGCGTGAGCAGATCAGGTAGCACCTTTCAGTCCAGCAGGGATGGCGGCACAAGCCCAACTTCCTCCAGAGCTGTGGAGGGGAGCAGATGGGCAGGAAAGGCTCCAGAGCACATCGGTCACTCCAGAGATGCCTCAATGACTGTTTGGTGCCATTGTCATCTGATGGGCTTGATTCACTGCCTAATGGGGCACGGTTCTGAGCAGGCACACCAGCTCTGGGAGCAGGATTGGGGCGCACGTGCTTGGAGAGGATGGAAGAGGCAGGGGAGGGCAGCAGGCCTGGCTTCCAGCCATCCGGGAGGACAAGGCCGGTCTAGGCTGCAGGCGGGACCTCTTTGAGGCTGGTAAGGAGGCCATGTGGCTGTGGATTTAGCTCCTGGGAGGGACAGGAGGTCAGAGGTGTGATGACTGCAGCCCTCTGAGACCTGATTGCCCAGCATCTGTACTGTTCCACCCTCTGTCTCTGCTGGGCCAGGGCTGCATGCCCTGAGAAGGACCTTTTCCCTATAGGAGTTCCCTGTGTCCATTTGAAAGGCCCATGGCTTCTTGTCCCAGGGGTGGTCGGAGCAACTCTTACAGCATCACCAATAAATCAAAAATTAGTTCAAGGTGAGAGCAGGAGACGAACAGGACAGGACACCAACCAACAATCTCATCCAAGCTCAGGCTCTGCCAAATGCAGGATGCCAGCAGCCTGCATCCCTGACAGGTCCCTGGCAAGCGAGAGAAGGATGGTTGGATGCTGAACAGTCCGGCTGACACTTGCAGCCCCGGATTCCACCCTGGTGGGGGCACTGGCCATCATGGTGTCTCCTGGATTTGGGGGTCCCAGAGAGAGATAGTCCCCAGCATCCCGATCTCTTGCACGACTCCTTATGGATCAGTCATCTGGGAACTAATGTCACCCATTTTAGAAAAATCTCTTTATATGTTTCAGCCCATGTCGCCTTGGAATAATGAGTCTCATACATTGACTGCCCGCTGTGTAGTTTGATTGTGCTAAAATTACCTCCCTGAGCTCCAGGGTGGGGGAACCGTATTCTTAGCATTCATGGATGTAGAGTTAGAGGCACGCTTTCACTTCTTCTCCCTTTTCTGAAGACTCGAATCACATCTCCTCCCGACTTTTGTCTTTCTGGACCGGAAAGCCTTTATCTTCGTTTTCCTGGAGCTGCCTGCCCCTCCTCGGCTGATGCTCCCTCACCCCTGCACTCACTAGTTCAGACCGAGCTCTGCAGCAAAGACACCTCGGCCATTTTGTCTCCAGTTTCCAGGTCGTGCCCTGCTCTCCAGGCTGGGCCTTTCTGGTCCCTGCAACAACTGTGAACCAGTGGCTTCTGTGGATCCTGGGAGGTCCTCTCTCGGGTCTGGCAATGGCAGCTCGGGCTGCCAGCCTCCTTTGGCAGTTTGCTTTACTCATCCTGAGCCCGCTGCCCCACACGTCACTGCCCTGGGATGCATCTGTAGCTCCCATACCCTCCGACACCGGCTTTTACGTTACTCATTAAAATTTAGTGTCATCTGCAAATGTGGAGATTTTATCAGACATGTCTTCCCCTGGGTCATTTATAATGATTTTAGATAAGGCCAGCCCCGGCCCCCATGCACATGTGCTGTTGGGCAGCCAGGGCTTGCTGCGCAATGAAAATGCCTCCCCTCCCCAGCAGCGCCCCCTAGGGTGGCTTGACCCCCTCGCAGCCTTTGGGTGGGACTGTTCCAGAGACTTCCAGAAAGTGCAGGCAGACGGGACCCTCTGTCCCCTCTCGAGGTACATGCATCTTTATCTGCTCAGCGAGACTGGAGAACTCCCTTCGGCCAGCATTCTCTGGGTGTCTAGGATGTGCCCAGGACTGTGCCAGGCCTGATCTCCCACCATAAATGTGTTTTTCCTACACTACCTTTGGGCTAAAGGAGGCAGAGCAAGCCAGCCCCTGAGCCGGCATGGTTCCCGGAACCCCGCACCAGGTGGAAATTGTTTAACTATATTCCCATGACTGGAAAATTCTGGTAATTGTGTAATAACAACAGCAGCAGCACTCAGCAATTACCCAGGGTTTTTCATCTTCAGACCACTTTACCCACATTAACTAATTAAGTCTCCCAGCCTCCCTCCAAAGCAGGGAAGGGCTGCCGGCCCGACTCCCGCTGGCGCACAGGCTCGCGTAATGAGGGCAGCCGTGGGAAGGGGCTGCAGGGACCCCAAAGGCAGCCTACCTCTGCCCTCACTTGCAGGCCCTCTGAATCCCTTGCCAGGCATCGCTCAGAATCCGCTGGCCCTGCTAAGCACTGGCAAGGAAGCGTGGAGGTGTTCTGTGTGCCCTGCCACACTCAGCCACAGTGGGGGATCCCTGGTCCCAGCACAGATTGCAGGACCGAGCCCCCAGAAGAGCACAGTTGACTACTGACCCTGCCTATTACTGGGGACACCAGGGCCCCTCTTTCAGTTCCTACTCCCTCCCTTCTCTTTTTGCTTCTCCTTTAATAGCTCCCAACTTTGGGGATCTAGATCTGCACCATCAGTTACCAGGTGCTCAACTCCAGGGTCCCCGAAGGCTGTTCCCCACTCCCTGGACACCCCACAAAGGGTGTTCTAACTACTGTGGGCCCTTGATGTGGAGACAGGGACATCTGCAGCCTCCGTCCTGCCCTGAGGAGCTTACAGACCAGCCAGGAGTCTTCCAGCCCCATCCTTGGTCCTACCAGCTCCCCACACCTCACATGACCCAGTCAGGCTCCCTGGACGTGCTTTTCCTCTGACATAGACATGAACTGGGCTGCTGCCGCCCGGAGCACTGAGGCTGAGTGCACAGCCCTCCCATGAAACATCTAGTGAGCCCCACAGAGCCCTGGGGCAGTGGCCTGGAGGTGTGAGATTGTGGCTTCAAGCAGGGCTGGCACCCAGAGACTCAGCCCTCCAAGGTACTCTCCTTTCTGTAAACGAGCATAGCAATAGCACCTGCGCCTGTGGGTTGTAGAACTTGAATGTGGAGCCCGAGACACAGCTGACACTCAGAAAGCGATCTCTGAAAACAGAAATGCCCACTGGGAGGTGTGTGCTGTGGGTCCAGGCACGCTCCCACCCCCGAGTGGCCGTGGAATGCCACAGTACCATGCATTGGAGCCATCAGAGGCAGGGAAGAGAGACCCAAGGAGATGGCAGCCTTCAGGGGCTGGCAGATCCTGGGAGACTTGAGAAGCAGGCGCCCGCGTGCCCTGGCCCTTCTCAGGGAGCATCCTTCTTGTGCTTCCGTCCATCCTCCAGGCCTGTCTGACCCTCCCCCTGCCTCCTGACCACCCTCAGTGGGTGACAGTGGGGATGGAACCCAAGCCTGCCAAGGCCTTCTTGATCAGCCTCCTTTCTAGTGGAACCATCGTCCCACCTCACACCTTTACCCAGAGCAGAGAGGACAGGGGCCCAGCTACCTGGGGCAGCCAGAAGGTGGGCGAGAAGATTTTGCACAGTCCTGCAGCCTAGTGACACCACAGCCCTGTGCCACCCAGTGTCGCCCTCTATCCCTTCCCTAATAAACCCTGCCCTTCTCCCTGCCAGCCTTGCACACCAGTTTCATGGGCTCCTACCCTCGTTGTTCATTAAGCATCCAGGTGCAGGGAAGCCTGTGCCTCTGACGATGAGGTTTATGGGACATTCAGAATATATATAAACGGTACTAATATGACAAATGCAAAGATCGAAGGAGCTTGCGATGCTGACAATGCTACTTCCTCGCCCGTCTCCCTTCTGTCTGGCTGGCGGCACACAGGCCCGCCCCCCGCGCCCCCAGCGGCAAGTGAGGAGGTGTGTGGCACTATTACATGCTATTATGACTTTCTGGGTAATGTATACATTTTCACTATCACACGGCCTCTCTCCTTCATTTTTCATGAGAACTGGCACGAGATTAATGACTGAGCCCCAGAAGAAACGGAACGCCATGCCACTCTGATTTATTGACCACTTAGCGCTGATGAAGCTGCAAACAAGAGTCAAACAGATGTTGCAGCTGCATTTTTCTTTATCAAAACCAACAGCTTTTTGCATTTTTAACCACTTCTTGCATCACCACCCTGCTTACTCCACAGAAAAGGGTCCTGGCTCCAGACCTTCTCCTCCTCAGCGGAGATGGAGGAGCCCAGGCCAGGGCCATGGGACCCTGCTGCCTGACACCCATTGGCCCAGGATCCACCCTGGAAGCAGCCAGGAACAGGATGTGAGATCCCCAAGGCTCTTGCTGGGGGTGACTTGAGTCCCCTCCGTGGGTCTCTGGGGAAGAGCTCACTGCTGTACCCTCAACCAACTCCAAGGGCCAATTGCACACACCCAGGGTGGGCTCAGCACGCGGGAGGTGCAGAGCTCAGCTCCCCTCTGCAGCCTGGAGCACCTCCCCCCTTCCGCCTCATGCCCATTTACTAGGCAGTGTCGGTGGCCTTACATATGAGCGCCGCTGGGGGCCAGGCCCGTCATGAGCCCTTTGCCTGCCTCACCCACTCCTGGCAAGGTTCAGGCCAGCACTAAAGGGTCTGCTTAACACTGAGCAGGCATTCTCTGCAGAACGTTCTCAGCCTCTCCTGTGCTTTTGGAGGAAAGGCCCTCAGCTTGTCCCCTGTCCTCTCTTTGTCCCTGCGGTTTGGGTGAAAGATGCCATCTAGAAAAGGTTCTAGAAGAGACTGACTCTGCCTCAGGCTCCTGGGAGATGCCCTTCCACCACCTTCAGCCTGCGAGTCCTGTGCCTGGCAGGGCCCTGGGAGTCTGGAACCGGGGAGATCTGCAGCTCCAAATGCATTTCCAGGAGGCACAGCTGGGTTAATGGACAAGCTGAACTTCCCTCGGAGAGGGGCAGAGGGCTCATGGACCCCCTCAGATGCCACCCCTCCTGGGCCCCTTCTGAGGGAGTGGACCCCCTCCTCTTCCAGCCCATGCCTGGGGTGGACAAAGACTCCTTCCCTGGCCCTCAGTCTCTGTCTGTCCCTCTAGAAGACATGCCTGGGGGTTCTCCAGGGTTGGTCCTGAGACACTGAGTCTCCGGAGAGGAGACAGCCACCACCCCTGCACCAGCTCCCACAGCCAAGGCCAGGTGCCCCCTGGCAGGCTTGTTGGCCCGTGTGCTGGGGCAGCTTGGCGGCACCCCGCTATGCCCCCGGTTTTCAGTCGGTGGGATGGAGTCCCTGCCATGTGGCTGCCCTGCAGACAGTCCCAGCCATCCGGAGCTCACACTTGTGGCCAGGAAAACAGGCCAAACCCGGGTAGTAATTGAGCGGAAACTGAGAGATTAGTGCTGCAAAGACAGCAAGGTGGGAGCCAGGCAAGGTGGGCACTGTTGTCAACGGGGTTGCTGAATGAGGTTTCCACAAGGAAGTGACCTGGGATCGACGTGGCACGGAGCGCGGCAGCCAGAGACCACAGCCCAGGGAGAGGAGCAGCAGATCTGGGGAATGGGGTGGTGGGAGCCAGGTTCACTACCCAGGCAGCAGCCAGCAAGAAGCACAGGTGGCCCGGCCTGGAACCGTGGCAGGAGTGTGGGCTTGATCTCAGTGCCAAGGAGCCGTCCGGAACAGCCTGACCACGCCGGCTGCTGTTTGAAGGATGGGTCGGGGAGGGGAAGAGCAGACGTGAGGACACCCGGGAGTCGGGCACACTCCCATGTGAGCAGGAGAACAGGTGGAGGCTCAGACTTGGTGGTTGCAGGCAGGGGGTAAATGGGAGGATCAGGCTTCCTGGGGCGGGAGAATTGGCAGAACTGGATGATCGACTGGCCGTTGAGGGAGAGGGAGGGAAAATGAGGGGATGACTCCCGGGCTCCAGACCTGGGCAGCTGTGGGAAGCCTGGAGGGGCCAAGTGTCTGCGCGGGAGGTTGGGAGGCGAGGTCGGCCGTGGGAAGTCGTGGGTATTTTGAGGACTTTAAGGGGTGCTGTCAACAGCCAGGTAGGCAAGAGAGGAGAGGTGGGCTGGAGAGAGAAATCGGGATGTCCTGGGAATCTGGTGGGTGTGAGGTCAGGATGCTAGATAAGGCCACTAAAGAAGGAGAGAGGGAGAGAGGGAGAAAGAGAGCGGGAGAGAGGGAGGGCAGAGCCCCAGGCTGGATGCTGGTGGAGGAAGGGCCTCTGCACACAACAAGAGGAGAGCTGGGACGGGCTGGGGCTGCCGGCGGAGGAAGGGGACTCTAAGCAGCAGAACTGCCCGCTGGAGGCTTAACCCACCTCCCCCTCTCGGGGAGCATGTCAGGGCTTTGTTCCGTCTGGGTTTGGTTTTGGTGGCGGTTGGTGGTGGTAGAGCGGGGCCTCTGTCCGTCCTGACGGCATCGCAGCCATTCCGAGGCCTGACCCTGCTTCCTGCGGCAGCCCCAGTGAGAAAGAGGCGCAGCTTCCATGCTTACGGGTGAGGAGCCTGAGGCACCAAGAGGGAGGAGGGATCCCCTAGTCCGCAGCTCTTCCAGAAGGCTGTGGAAGTTCTGAGACTTTTACTTATCCTTGGCTTCCCCTACCACCACCACAGTCACAGACCATGCCACGGGGCTCCCTCTCCCCAGCCTTTGACACCGACCAGGCCTCCGGGAAAGCAGGGGCTCATCTCCAAAGGTCACACTCACTTTGGGGGGCGACCCCTAGCATCTCGCCTGAAAACTCCATAACCCGGGGTGGGGCTTCTCCACAAGCTCTTCTTCCCTGCCTGAACCCACAAGGCCTGACAGGGTGGTGAACCCCACGGAAACATCAGGGCAGCCTGGACAAGACAAAGGCAACTTCACGCCACAACTGTCCAGAATCCGGAATCCAGGGCCCTGGCAGTGTCTGTCGCCTGCCGTGACTCTCAGATCCAGGCTCGCCTCTGTATTCCTCCAGGCCGCCCTGCTGAGCTGGTCCGCCTGAGCCCATCTCGCCACCAGCAAAGCAGCTTGGCGAGGACTCTGACACCGTTGCGAGCACTCCATGAAACTGATACATGAGGACTTCAAGGCTAATATATTTTTCTGCCAAAAACACCCAATAAAATGTAAAACTAATGAATAAAATTGCAACATTGCCAAGAAGCGATGTGTGCCCCAAATTTCCAAAAATACCTCCATCAGTCTGTGTCTGAAAACCAGCCCTACGCCAGGAAATCGTTACTACTCAACTCTGGGCATTCCAGCAGCAAGAGCTCCAGGCCCTGGGATGGAAACCGGGAGGCTGCCTGCTCCAGCATCTCTCCTGATCGTGCACTTGGTCTCCTGGACCCGCCAGGGGCTGGGACGTTCTGCTAATTGTATCAAACCAAGGGAGAAAGGCAAGGCCCAGCATGGAGGCTCCCAGGAAGGGACCCCCCAGCCCCGGGTGTTGGGCATGTGCCCTCAGTTGAAAGGGGTAGTTCTAGATGCTACGATCCCTACGTTTGTAGTTACTGAAGCGGGATCCACTGACCAGTGGATCTGTGAGACTTGAGTTGAAGTGTTGATGCGCCTTTGGGGTATGTTGGAGGATGGGGTGGGTATCCACTGCCTGCGTCAGGCTCTTAAAGAGATCTCAGACCTAGAAAAATGAAGAACCAGCCTTGCATTGTATCTTACCTTCCTAGCAACAACCTGTGTTTAGAAAGCCTTCCCGGCCAGGTGCAGTGGTTTGCACCTATAATCCCAGCACTTTAGGACGCCAAGGTGGGTGGATCACCTGAGGTCAGGAGTTCAAGACCAGCCTGGCCAACGTGGTGAAACCCCATCTCTACTAAAAATGCAAAAATTAGCTGAGCGTGGTGGCAGCCACCTGTAATCCCAGCTGCTCAGGAGGCTGAGGCAGGAGAATTGCTTGAACCCGGGAGGCGGAGGTTGCAGTGAGCCGAGATCATGCCATTGCACTCCAGCCTGGGCAACAAGAGTGAAATTCCGTCTCAAAAGAAAGAAAGAAAGAAAGAACGAAAGAAAGGCTTCCCTGCCCTTTGTAGACCCAGAAAACTGAAGCCAGATGTCAGGAGAACACAGGTCTAGGGAGGGCACAAGCAGGAGGTTAGAATTCAGCCTAATTTGATTCTACAAACCTTAAATAAGCCCCGGTGATTGTTGGACTGTCATAGCTCCAGGGCATTGTCCCTGAGGTTGAGGAAATAAAGTTGATGTTCAGACAATTAAAGCACAAAGCCAAATGCCATCCTACTAGGGTAGAGGCAGAGAGGGAATCAGGGAAGGCTTCCTGGAAGAGGAGGGCATCCTGGTGTCTGACCTCCAAGAATAGGCGGAGGCTGGTTATGCAGATGGAGGCTGAGCCCTGCAGGCAGAACTTCCTGAGATAGCAGCGTTTGGGGTGCTCTCATGCAGGAACTCCACAGTTTGGGTTCATGGTGAGAGAGGGAGGGCCTTTGCCCCACGAGACCCTGCCTGCCTGCCCACCACCTTGGCCTCCCACAGCAGGTCCCAGGCACCCAGGCTGTGCTCAGCGGGGCTGTGGAGCAGGATGCGGCAGCCCTTTCATCTCCCAGGCGTCTGGCATCTCAGCTCCCTCCTGCAGGGCCAGGCTCCTGCTTCAGGGACCAGAATCAGAGGCAGCCCTGGGTGGCCTACTGGCCCCTGCAGCCCTTTGATCTTTACTCATCTTGCTCAGCAGCTGGCACTGCTGCCTGGCTGTGCCCAGGCACAGGCAGGAGCCCTCGGCTCAGACACAGTCCCCAGGAGGCCAGTATGTTGGTCTGTAGAAAGAACATGGGGCAAGGACACAGTGAATCACCCCGTCTCTCCACCTCCATGCAAAGGGCATAGCAGATCTACCCGACCCAACTCTTGGGCATACTGCAAGAATGAAGTGAAATGGAGATGAGACAGTACTTAGGCCAAGCAGAAAGGGAGGCCACCAGATGTCTTGGCAGGACCTGAACCTGGAGTCAGAACCCTGGCTTCCAGATCAGGCTGTGCCCTGCTGGCACATAGCTTTGGGCAAGTCACAACTTCTTAGTGCTGTAGGCGCCTCACTATAGACGGAGGACACCCTCCCCTGCCCTGCCCTGCCCTGCCCGCCTCCTTGGCTAGCAGCGGCACCAAATGAGATAATGGCTGGAAAGTGCTTTGAAAAGAATAAAGTGCCGCACTGATGTCAGGGATTATCATGATTATTAAGGAGCATGATTACCACAATCCAGAAAAGCCGCCATTAAGGAGAAGGCTCCTGTTGATGTTGATTGAGTTTCCTGGTTATCTGAGTATTGGCAGGAAAAAATCTGTTTGAACCCTTGGTGAAAATCTTTTTTAATTATGCCAGTCTCCTTACTTACATTGGTCATGGTGTGATCCTGAGTCTTTATTTATTCATGGATTGATTGATTCACATATTCATGTATGACTCTTGCCCTGACAACATCCAAAAAAGCAGCTGCAGACCCAGCTCTCTCCTGCCTGGGGTCCTGCCTGTCTCAGGACTCATGGTTGAGTCTCAGTCTACCAGCCGGGGAAAGCAGAGGGCAAAGCAGCTTTTCCTCTATCAGGAGGAAAAGCACAGGATGAAGCCTTCCGCGTGGCTTTTTCCATCATTCCCTGCAGCGTCCTGATATCCTGTCATGTTTCCTTAGGACAATGCAAGAAAAAAATGGTTCAGGCGGGGCGCGGTGGCTCACACCTGTAAACCGAGCAGTTTGGGAGGCTGAGGAAGGCAGATCACCTGAGGTCGGGGGTTTGAGAGCAGCCTGACCAATATGGTGAAACCCTGTCTCTACTAAAAATGCAAAAATTAGCCGGGCTGTGGTGGCGTGCACGTGTAATCCCAGCTACTCAGGAGGCTGAGGTGGGGGAATTGCTCGAACCTGGGAGGTGGAGGTTGCAGTGAGCCGATATTGCGCCACTGCACTCCAGCCTAGGTGACACAGCAAGACCCTGTCTAAAGAGAAAAAAAAAGGTTCAAGAAATACCCTCTGATTGAGATGCAAGAGTTTAGCTAGGTTTTTCTGGCTTATCCAGATGCATCTAGAAAGTGACAGGATTGCTTTTTTTTTTTTTTCTTTTTAACTTGTCAATATTGATGTGGCCAGATAAGCAGCGCTGCCTTCTGGGGAGACCATAAGAAAGCCACAGAAGGCCCGATGCTCATCCCAGCGACACTGCTGCCTCACAAAGGCCCCTTGGCATGTCCTACCCAAGCTCAGGGGACAGAAAGCGACAGAGGACATTCTTAATAAGATGTCATGGGAAGGGGCTGACTGCTAAATAGAACCGATTTGAGACAAACTGGGCTTTTTTTTTTTTTTTTTTTTTTTTGAGACGGAGTCTCGCTCTGTCACCTAGGCTGGAGTGCAATGGTGCGATCTCTGCTCACTGCAACCTCCGCCTCCCAGGTTCACACCATTCTCCTGCCTTAGCCTCCCAAGTCACTGGGACTTACAGGCGCCTGCCACCATGCCTGGCTAATTTTTTTTTTTTTTTTTTTTGGATTTTTTAGTAGAGAGAGGGTTTCACCGTGTTAGCCAGGATGGTCTCGATCTCCTGACCTCATGATCTGCCCGCCTCGACCTCCCAAAGTGCTGGGATTGCAGGCATGAGCCACTGCACCTGGCCGAAACTGGGCCTTTTAGGTCTTCAGACTGAGAGCTCTTTCCCAGAATACCCGGTGGACAGCTGGTGCCCAGAAGTTCAGGAAACTCCGCCCCAGAAGCCAACAAGAAAGAGTGGATGAGCCGGACTGGGTGACAGAAGAGCTCTTCTAGGGAGGCGTTCCCAGAGATTCTGGGCACTAGCTGCCCCCTGGGTACTGCTTAGATGGAAAGTGCCAGCTGGGTGCGGTGGCTCACGCCTGTCATCACAGCAGTTTGGGAGGCTGAGACGGGCAGATTGCTTGAACCCAGGAGTTCAAGACCAGCCTGGCCAATATAGTGAGACCCCATCTCTACAAAAAATACAAAAATTAGCCAGGTGTGGTGGTGTGTGCCTGTAGTACCAGCCTCAGGAGGCTGAAGTAGGAGGATCACCTGAGCTCGGGATGCAGAAGTTGCAGTGAACTGAGATCACACCACTGCACTCCAACCTAGACAATGGAGTGAGACCCTGTCTAAAAAAATAAAATAAAGTGCTTCATTGTGGGGCTGTTCGTCGGGGGAGAAGACCACGGCTGAAGGCGGAGGGGCTCCAGCCCTCAGCAGGAGGGGCCTTAAGCTCTGGGAGCTCCTTTTCCCCTTGGGGAGAAGCAGGTGATGATGCCTGTGTTGGGGGCATCCCACAAGCTGTGAGGGGGAAACGCGTGTTGGGCGTGAAGGGGGGAGACGGCAGTGGCTGTGGTGTGAGGTCAGGGATGTTGGGTTGGAGGGAATTGGACCTCATGCCCGTGGTTCCCAGTTACACACATATCAGCTGATGTGTAGGTCAGAGTTTCTCAACCAGGGGTGATGTTGCCCCTCAGGGGACACTGGGCAATGTCTGAAGACTTTTCCAGGGGTCACAGCTGGAGGGGGAGGGGCTTAATGACATCAGTGGGTGGAGGCCAGGGAGACTGCTAACATCCCACGTGCGCTGGACAGCCCCCACCACAGAACCATCTGGCTGCAACCGTCAGCAGTGCGAGGTCAAGAGAGCCGGGTGTCTGGGGCCTCAGTCTCTGCCTGTACCTGCGGGGTTGGGGGCGGCCCTGACCCTGGCGGGCTCCATGCCACCCTCATGCTGCCAGTCTGCTCTCCCCACAGAACCCCGACATCGTCCTGGTGCACTACCTGAATGTGCCAGCCATTGAGGACTGCGGCAAGCCCTGCGGCCCCATCCTCTGCTCCATCAACACCGACAAGAAGGAGTGGGCGAAATGGACTAAAGAAGAGCTCATCGGGCAGCTGAAACCCATGTGTGAGTGGCCTTGGCCAGCCTGGCGCCCCCATGCTGGGGACTAGGCTGGTGTCAACCAGGTGGGGCCAGAAAGGTCCTCTGTGGCCTTGGGGATGCGGATCTGGAGCCCCATCTTACTAGAATGACAGTGGCACTGTGAGCTTAGCTTTTGCCCCACCTTCACTTGGCCCCTTGTAAGCTCCCTATACAGCAGCCAGGGCATAAAATGCCAGGCCCACATGACAGATGAAAAGAGTGAGGTTTGGAGACACAGAGCATGCAGGGGAAGGAGCAGGCCAAGAGTGGGCCAGGACCGGGTCTCCAGGACCACAGACAGGAGTGGAGGCCAGCTGGGGAGGGAAAGTGTGGAACAGGGGAGGGGTGGCGGGAGCGGACCCTGCCTTCTGCCTTGCCCATCCACGAGGGATCTGGGCTTAGCCACCGCCTCCTGGACTCAGGGCCCGCCTCAGCTCCCAGGCTGGGTGGCAAATAGATGATGGTAATTGAGCTGGATTTCATTTTGTCAGCGAAGTGGTGCTTTCTGAAGCATCTGTCAGGTGCAAATCACAGAATGCAAAACACCGAGTGAGGCCGGGAAGCCGGGGCTGCTCCGTACTTTGTTGCAGTGGCCACAGCTCCCGGCAGCCGCTGGCGGCTCTCAGTGGCTTCTCCTGCTCCCTGTTCAGCAGGGCTCGGGAAAAACAAACACAGGTCTGGGGGCTTTCCTGAGCTGAGAAGAGCACGGGGGCTGTTTAGTGCTGGACACGCAGCCCTCAGGGTTCAGGGACATTGATGGTCAGGGCTCAGGGCAAGGACCTGCCATCCGTGGGGCCTGGGGGGCGGGTCAGTGGCTCACTCAGAAGCAGAACTGTCCCTGGAGCTGGCTGGAGGGAGGAAGCAGCTGCTGGTCAGCATAGACAGCGGGGGGACTGAAATATTCTTTCTGCGGCTGGGAGCAAAGGTGAAGGTCCCTGTGCCTGGGAGGGTCCAGGCTGAGGCTCGGAGCACCCGCAGTGATGCTAATCCTGAGAGTCCCCTGGGTGCTCGGACTCAGGGATCTGCTCCCAGCCTCATGTTTGGGGATGAGGGTCAGGAGGGACAGAGGGGTCTGTGTGGCAAGGGGGGCCCCCCAGTGGGTGATAGCCTTGCCCACCAAGGGCTGGACCACAAGACTAAGCTTCCTCACATATCGTCCTTTGAGCCAAGTACCCCGTTGGGAGGTTTGGACCAGGCTGGTCTCAGTGCTCCTGCCTGGAAACTCGAGGCAGGCAGCCCAGGGGCCTCCTGAGCTCAAGCCACACCCATTGGCAACCTTCTTAACTGTGGTCCTGACCACATCCCTCCCTGCTTAAAACCATTCAATGCACACTCAATGTCCAAGCTCCTGAGCACAGCCCCTGGCCTCTGCAGGACTCTGCGCCCTTTCTGTCTGTTGTAGTCCCCACTGCCCAGAGCCTGCTGCCTCTCTGCCTGCCCCTCTCCCTGCCTCTGCCTGCTCACCCCGCCTGTCCCTCAGCTCTCAGCCTCTCCACAGGCCCTCCCACCACCCAGCTGGGCCTTCACACCCCTGTGCCCTGGCCTCCTCGAGTCCCCACAGGGGAGATGTCAGCCTCCCACGCTTCATCAGGAGGGGCCTCGTGAGCCTCTTCAAAATGCTGCTGAGCACCAGGACGCATGGGGAAACGGCCCGGCTACCCTTGGGAAGCACTCCAGCTCTCCGCACAGCGCTGGGCGTGCACAGGGCCCTGGAAATAGCCCTGGAATGGTGGAGGGGAAGGGACCTGCCCAGGGGCCTGAGCAGCAGACAGAAGCTGCAGAGTCCTGGCTCTGGGAGCCGGGGCTGCTCAGTGGCACCTTCCCAAGGGCAGGCCAGAGGTTAGGAGTCTGGGGCACCAGTGCTGGGGGCCCTGCTGTCAGACCCGCCTGCCTGCCCTTCCTACTCAGTACCTAGGGGGCACCTCACTATGCAGGGCTGGCACCGGACACTGGGTCCTGCCTAGACCCCGCCCCAGTGGCCTACTCATACTTTCTCTGCCGCAGGGCCTCAGCTGGGCCAGCGCGATGACTCTGCTGACCAGGAGCTCTGGTGCCCCCTAGGAAGGGCGGTAGAAAGAGTCAGGGCTGGTGAGTCAGGAGGCGGGTGCTCATCCTGGCTTCATGGCTGCCCCGCTATGCGGCCCTGGGCCAATGCCCCACCCTCTCTGCACCCCAGTACCCCTTCTGTAAAGGGGTAGCAAGAATCTAGCAGCCTGTGCCCTAAGACCAGCACTTCCAGCCAGCTCAGGAGGCCCGGCTCAGCTCCTCCACCCCTGCGCACCCTGTCCAAGGGGCTGAAGCTGCCAGCCTGTCCCATTTCCTGGGAGGTAGAGTCACTCCAGGGAGCTCAACTTTGTCCCTGCACTCAGGGCCTGGAGGAAGTGGTCTGGAACCTCTTTCCTGGAGCTTAGTCAATGCTTTCAAAATAAGAGTCCTAAGGACTCTTGCTTTGAAAGGGTGACCAGGGTCCAGGTGCTTCTGGAGCTCCTCCCATCCCTCAGTGTTCACCTTTAGAGGTGAGTTCCCGCTCAAAACAAGTCTTCAGTCAGGAGGAAGAGTTGCCTTCCTGGCCTTTCTGAGCCTTCTGTCTGCTTCTTCTTAGGTCACTAGAAGGAGTTCCTCTTGTCAGATTCCACTGGAAAATTAGGGCCCCTTTGCTGGACAAAGGCCCCCATCCACATGGCCGGAGAGGAACCCCAACCCCACTGGGCGCAGTAAAAGTTCTGAGAGATTGTGTGAGCCAGAGATTAGCCAACGGGGTGCTCCCAAGGGAAAAGATGCCTTTCAAGGTGGCTCCTACAGTCAGAGGCTGCTGGCCTGGGCCCTCCCAAATTCTTCTCCACACACACCTTTAGCCACACGCTCCCCATCTTCCCTGGAGCTGCCCATCCATCAGACAGGAATGCCACCTCCAGGCTGGGTGGGAGGAATTAGGCTTTATGAACTCCGGGGGGTGGAAACCAGGCCGGAGCCAGCCTCTGACGCTGAACCGGAGGGAACTGTGAATGCTGCTCAAAAATCTGCACTGCATCAGAAAATTATGTAAAACTACAACAAACTCCCCATAAATCTAATCACACTCGGCTCTCTGGTGTCTCGGGGGCGGGGGGGAAGCAGAGCCGCACACAATTACTCGTTGAGCGAGTGCGTGTGCTCTGACAGAGACAGTCTGAGAAACACGGCCCTGGAAATGCGGCTGCAGGAGAAGGCGCAGGTGCCGATCAAGCTTGGAACACACATAGGGCTCCAGCTAAGCGTGTCCGGGGAGAGCAGAGGTGTGCTGAGAGCCAAGAAGTCCTCAGATTTGATTCCAGAATCGGGCGGGTCACCCAACACTGGAGCCAAGCACATTATCTTCATCCCATTTCCACATAAATCACGTGCCTTCAAAGACTTCACAGTTTGATTTCCTGATGTTTCCAAATTTCTCTGCCCACCAGCGGAGCTGTCAGCGGTTTAATCAAAATGTTGTGCTTCTCAGGGGTGAAGGGAGATGGGTCTGCAGCCTTTGCCTCACCTGCTGTGAGATGGGGGCTCCATGACCTTGTGCCCTGGGAATCTCACCAGGTGATTCAGAGAATCTCATCCTGGTCCTTGCAGCTGTGCCCTTTGGTCAGAAGGGGGCTTCCCTTTCACCTGCAATCTGAGGCCTGCTTCCTCCAGGTGAAAAAACCACACAGAGAAATAAATGAAGATGGCTGATAGGAATTCCCAGGACGTTCCCAGAGCTCTTTCCTGTCTTTTGGAATCGCTTCTGTAATCATGAGAATATGGGCCCTGCCGCTATGAGGAAGGCCAAAATCACAGTGGCTTCAGTGAGAGGGAAGCTCCTTTGGCTTTCATGTCACAGTTCAGGGTTGATGTGGCAGCCCCAGGGTCAGGGATCCGCCACCCAGGCTCCCTCCAGGTGGCTGCTCCCCATTCCTAGGGCTTCGCCCTCTTTTACATGGTCCAAAATGACTACTCCAGCTCCTGCCATTGCAACTGCATTCCAACCAGTGGGAAGAGGAGAAAATAAGGTGGAGGGTGAGTTCCTTCCCTTTAAGGACAGGGCCCACAAGTTGCATACATCATTTCCACTCTTGCGTCGTTGGACAGAATTTTGTCATATGGTTACTCCTAGTTGCAAGAGAGTCTGGGAAGTGTAGTTTTTGGCTATGTAGTTCCATCCTAACATACTCTGGGGAAAGAGGTTCTGCATGTGAGTCATTCAGAGCTGAGTAGAGCTGCGCTCAGCCAGGGGTGCCCCTATGGGCTTCAGCTTTCTGACTCATAGTGCACAGAATTCCTCATTTCAGTCCAAGGCCTGGCAATGACTGTCTGGGGCGCCGTCTGAGGCCTGGAGTTTATAGTACACAAGTAATCTAAAGCTTAGTATGTCTCATCCTGGAAATTCCGGGGTCTGTTCCAATGCAGCTGGTCTGAGAGAGCACCAGATTTGCACCCAGTAAACCCCCACCGTGTGAGTGAGGAGCTGGAGGGGGAGTCCTCTCCTCCCAGATCTGCCACTGAGAGACGACTTTGAGTGGAGTCGACTGCTCTGCCAGGCAGGGCTCTGTGCTTCTGTCCTGCCAAGCTGGCAGGAAACTTGCTCAGTGATGGTGGGCTGCTCAGAGCCACCGTGGTTCTAAACTGCCATGCCCCAAACCTTGCACCCTCGGCTCCACTGGAACCTACAGAAAGCCAGATGGAACCGTTTTCTCGGAGAAGATCCACTCCCTCTGGGCACCCGTGGCTTTCTTCCCTGCCCATTTCCTGGCAGCCCAGGAGGGGATGGCACACCAGGCATTTCCCAGCAAGCTGTTGGTGAGGTTGTTCCATCCGGAGTGAGTGGTGAGGGCATGACTTTTAAGCTATGTTCACAGCCCTTCCCGTGTGGTGATCTTGTCTCAGCTCTACCGCCTGGAGGCTCCTCTTGGAGTGCCCTGGCTGGCCAGATGGCCCTGCAGCCATGAGCAAGGCCTGGGCCTTCCTGCAGGCTTCGAAGGCCTGGAGATCAGCAGGCAGCTCCCGCAGCCGCCTCCGGGTTTAGCTCCACCCTGCTCGCCCACCCCAGAGCTCCGCTGGCGTCAGGCCAGAGTGCTCAGGCCTCTGGGGCAGGTGTCCTCTGCATCACTGGGCGGGCAGCAGGAGGGCTGGCTGTGGAGTCAGCAGAGTCCCAGGGCCTGCACCCACCCTGCACGCACACCACACAAGTGCTCCATGCACCTCCATGCTTCTGCACGGGCACATGATGTATCCACAGGCACAAGTGCGTGGGGATTCAGCGCCTCCACCCCCACACTTCCTCCAAAAGCAACCTCACCTCCATGGTAGGAGGTGGAGGCCATAGTAAATGTGAGGCCACAAAGGCCATGTTGAAAGTGGAGGTGGAGGCCATCCTGAGTGTGGGGTGGAGGCCATAGTGAGTGTAGGCGAAGGCCCTGGTGAGTTTGGTGGGGGCCCTGGTGAATTGGGTGGAGGCCATGGTTACTGTGAGAGTGAAGGCTATGGTGAGTTGGGTGGAGGCCGCGGTTACTGTGAGAGTGGAGGCTATGGTGAGTTGGGTGGAGGCCGTGGTGAGTTGAGTGGAGGCCCTGTTGAGTTGGGTGGAGGCCACGATGAGTTGGATGGAGGCCATACTAAGTGTGAGTGGAGGCCCTGTTGAGTTGGGTGGAAGCCCTGGTGAGTGTGAGTGGAGGCCCTGTTGAGGTGGATGGAGGCCCTGGTGACTGAGGGTGGAGGCCATGGTGACTGTAAGTGTGAAGGCCCTGGTGAGTGGGTGGAGGCCATGGTGTTAGTGGAGGCCCTGTTGAGTTGAGTGGAGGCCCTGGTGAGTTGGGTGGAGGCCCTGGTGAGTTGGGTGGAGGCCACGGTGAGTTGGATGGAGGCCCTGGTAAGTGTGAGTGGAGGCCCTGTTGAGGTGGATGGAGGCCCTGGTGACTGAGGGTGGAGGCCATGGTGACTGTGAGTGTGAAGGCCCTGATGAGTGGGTGGAGGCCATGGTGTTAGTGGAGGCCCTGTTGGGTTGAGTGGAGGCCCCTTGGGTGGAGGCCCTGTTGAGTTGGGTGGAGGCCACGGTGAGTTGGATGGAGGCCCTGGTGAGTGTTAGTGGAGGCCCTGTTGAGTAGAAGCCCTGGTGAGTTGGGTGGAGGCCCTGGTGAGTGTGAATGGAGCCCCTGTTGAGGTGGATGGAGGCCCTGGTGACTGTGGGTGGAGGCCATGGTGACTGTGAGGGTGAAGGCCCTGGCATGTGGGTGGAGGTCATGGTAACTGTGAAGGTGGAGGCTATGGTGAGTTGGGTGGAGGCCCTGGTGAGTTGGGAGGAGGCCCTGGTGAGTGTGAGCAGAGGCCCTGTTGAGGTAGATAGAGGCCCTGGTGACTGAGGGTGGAGGCTATGGTGACTGTGAAGGTGAAAGTCATGGTGAGTTGCATCGAGGCCATGGTGACTGTGAGGGTGGAGGCCACAGTGAGTTGGATGGAGGCCCTAGTGAGTGTAAGTGGAGGCCCTGTTGAGTTGGGTGGATGCCCTGGCGAGTGTGGGCTTGCTTTTGCTGTCATGGCCCCCACCGTCCATCTCCCTTAACACGCTGGTCCTCACCTGCAGCCTGTTGGTTTCTCAGGGGCCAGGGTGTCAGCCCTGCCAGCCTTCAGCACCTGTAAGGTGGTGCTGCCGAGACACCACACCGTTTCCAGGACCGGGCCTGGGCTAGCTGGCTGCAAACGGGAGCCCCTCATTGCTGAGCAGTGGCTGCAGCGGCAGAGAAATCCGCTCAGAGCGACTGCTGAGCCGGCACCTGCTCTCCAGGGACCCAGCTCACACTGGGAGAGGTCGCAGAGCCCGGGATCCCCAGACCGCCCCCAGCCTCCCTCCCTCTGTGCCGAAGGCCCTCGCTGTTGCCAGTACCCAAGCCTGGGGTTGTATGTTCAATGAGCCTTTTGTTTTCTCATAATTTTTCAGACAAAGAGCAAAGATCCAGAAGGGGGGGCTGTGTTTATTTGTTTTGTTTTTTGCTTAGATTGTAATCCTGGTGATTATAGAATATCAAGAAGGAAAATCAACAAAGGCTTCCTTTCCGGGGCTCGCGGAACCGTTCCTGGTCGACCAGCGCCACCTGGTGGCCAGCGGCAGCGGACCCGCTCGGAGACGGGCGCCCCGGGAAGCCTGACTCCCCGGCCCAGGCCACCGGGAGCTTGCAGGCGGGGGCCTGTCCCACTCCTGCCTCTGGACCTGGTGTCTGAGATGTGCTGGGAAGCTGTTGGGGACCTGCTCTGTTATTCTGGAGTGGTGGGGCTTGGGCTGGGGCTGGAACTAGCAGCAGGAGACCCTAGGGAGAGGTGCCTGTGCCCACCTTTTTTCCTCTCCAGCTCAGTCGATCCTGATCCAGCATCACCTGGCTGGCTGGGGACGGTGGGCTGGGAGCTCTGACCCTGACTAGGAGCAGGTATCCCTAAGGCTCAGCCAGAGTCCATCGAGGAAGGACAGCAGCCAGCCTGAAAGTCTCAAAGATAACTGGACATGGTGGCTCACCCCTGTAATCCCAGCACTCTGGGTGGCTGAGGCAGGAAGGTTACTTGAGCCTAGGAGTTCAAGATCAGCCTGGGCAACATGGCAAGACCCTGGCCCTACAAAAAATAGAAAAATTAGCCAGATGTGGTGGTGCACACCAGCTACTTGGGAGGCTGAGGTGGGAAGATCACTTGAACCTGGGGAGTTCAGGGCTGCAGTGAGCTGAGATGGTGCCACTGCACTCCAGCCTGGGTGACAGAGCAAGACCTTGTCTAAAGAAAAGAAGAGAGAGAAGAGAAGAGAAGAAAAGAGAAGAGAAGAGAAGAGAAGAGAAGAGAAGAGAAGAGAAGAGAAGAGAAGAGGGCCGGGCACGGTGGCTGATACCTGTAATCCCAGCACTTTGGGAGGCTGAGGCAGGTGGATCACCTGAGGTCAGGAGTTTGAGACCAGCCTGACCACATGGTGAAACCCCATCTCTACTAAAAATACAAAAATTAGCCAGGAATGGTGGCAGGTGCCTGTAATCACGACTACTTGGGAGGCTGAGGCAGGAGAATCACTTAAACCCGGAAGGCAGAGGTTGCAGTGAGCCAAGATCGCACCACTGTGCTCCAGCCTGGGCAACAGAGTGAGACTCCACCTCAAAAAAAAAAAAAAGAAAGAAAGAAAAGAAGAAGAAGAAGAAAAGAGAGCTGCAAAGACTTTTCCCCCATGGAGCTACAGGTGTGGGCACAGTGAGGAGCTGGGGGGTCAGCCCCAGGTGGGAGAGAGAGGGGATGTTGCTAGAACTCTTTCTGGCCAGCAGTGTTCACTTAGAAGCATGTTCCGGGGTCCTTACCTCTGAGCAGAGACTTCTGGGATAGGAGCAAATGGCTGAATGTCACGAGTGAGCTCGGGCCTCCCAGGCCACCCAGTTCTGGGGCTCAGAGGGAGCTGAGAATCTTACCCTGGAATCCACCAAGGCCCCAGAAAGCCTGAGCAGAGACAATGGCTCCCCTCAGAACCACCTGGATGGGGCTGAAAGGCAGGCCCTTCCCCAGACATTCTGACTCGCTGGGTCTGGAGTGGGCTTCAGACCCTGAGTTTTTTATGAAGCTAGGTTCTTGTCCTGGGGTCCCCAGGAGACCATACTTTTTAAGAAACCCTGGCCTACAGCAGCCTCTGGCAAGAGACCAGCCAAGAGCAGGACCAGCACCTCTTTGGGCCACAGGCCTCCTCAGGCGTCGGCTGGTTCTCACATCCGGGTGGGAGGAGGGCAGGCATCGGAGGCCACATGGAGCTTAGTCTAGCCGCACTCCCAGAGGAAGCCACTCCCTGGCGTGCACTAAGTACTGGGTGTATCATTTCTGGATGTTCCAGGACTGCGTGAGGACTTTCTGTAGACTCTGGGTTAAGAAATATGCCTCTAGAAGTTTCCTTTTTTTGCAGCTGAGGTGTTGGTGCCGGCACATGGTGGGGCCTTGCTAGACACTTGTTGATTTGCGCTTGTGAGAAATCGTGGAGTTGCATAAGAAGAAGCACATCTGTGTCCCCACGGCAGGCCGAGGGCCTGGATGGCAGCTCTGTCCCTGAGAGCAGAGGCCTGGCTCCCTGCCTGCATCTGCAGGGCCTGGGAGTCATGGGGGAGGCAGGGATAGTGCTGGCGGTTCCTGGCGAGCATTTCCTCTGCCTTTTACCCTTCCCTCTGGGAAGGAGCTGCTGGCGTGAGGAGCAGGCAGGGCAGGTTCCTGGGATCTCCAGGTGGGTCCCAGCCCTCCTCCTGGCTCCTGCCGGAATGCCTGCAGCCCCCTTCCAACTTGGCACAGAGGACAGCAGAGGGTGGGCACGGAGAGGCTGACTTGAGTGTGGGGCTTGCTTCCTACTTTGCTCCCAGGATCCAGGTTTGTTTTGCAAATGTTGGTGTCTCACTCCAGCTAGTTTTGTGGAGCCAATCCAGCCCCCGAGTAGGACTGGAAGAGAAATACTGCTTTTGATTTCCTGTCTCTCCCGGCACCTTGCTGCCCGGGGCCGCTTCAAGGCCGCATAGCCGCTTCTGTGACAGGAGTCCCCCTTTCATGGAGTTCATCCCTGTGCTGGTGTTGGGGATACAGGGCCCCACCCACGTCCCAGGTCCTGACTGCTACACAGAGCTGATGCTGAGCCCTGCTAGGTGCCAGGGAGTGGTTCTGTCAAAATTAGAATTCGTTGCCAACATTCAGATCTCCAGATTTTCAGCCTCTCTTTAAAAAAGGAAGGCTCCGGGCCAGGTAGTTGGGAGCTCAGAGGCAGCTGCTCTGTGGACGGAGCCTGGCTTCCTGCGGTGCTGCCTCCCAGCACACGAGGAGGAACCTGAGTCCAGGGCCCTAGAGCAATCTTACCAGAAGCAAGATGGAAGCATCCAGAATCCCACTTGGTCCCCACCCCTCTTTCTGAGTGGCCTGGAGGGGCAGGGGAAAAGCTCATCAGTCCCACATTCCCTGCTCTCTCTGCCCTGAGCAGTGCCCGGGGGAGGGGGCTGCAGTTTGGACAGAGTGGGGAGAAGGGAATTCCAGAGGCCATATGCACCCCGATCTGCAGATCACCATGAGGCTCTGACGTTGCCAGGCGGCCAGCACTCCTAGTGCATTCACACTTCTCCCACGACGCAAAGAATTCCCAGCCTGGTAACAATGCCACTTAGCACATCGGAAGATTCCGAGAGCCTCGGGATGGCTCTAAGATGCCACTTTGTATGTCGCTGAGCACCTTGGAGATTTCCTGTGAGGCCAGGGGCAGGGGTAAAGGACATGCCACCCCACATGCTCTGTATTTCCTGATGACGGAGTCACTGGCCGGGCTGGAATGGTGCCTCTCCCTACCCCTCATTGACAAGGTCCATCCCACCTGCAAGAAGAAAGAATACGGCAAGGTTAAGCTCTCAACACCCTGGCAGTCTGCTGGAACCTCCAGCCCTGCCTTTTCCACAGGGTGTGTGATGCTGGGACGAAGCCCATGCCCCCTGGCAGATGGAGGACTGTCATGCCCCAACAGCGAGCCCCAGAAATGACAGGCTCACTGGGGACACGGCAGAGAGGTCCCCTCACGTGCACGCGGCGGGCGCACGCTCCATCCCGTCCCCCCTCAGCCTCTGCGCTCCTCGAAATGAGATTTCTGAAAATTTTGTCCTCAGGACCAATAGACGAATGAGAGTTGAGCGGTGAGATCGGGAAATTGAATAGTATGTGGGTGTCTGGATATGAGAAGTTAAATCTAATGAAAATTTCATCCAGTTGAACCAAGAAATCAGAAGCAGGGCCTTTATTCCTGTCAACAAGAATACAGTGAAAATTAAACCAACCCGGCTGCCATTTCCCATTGACCTTGTCGCCATGGAGACAGCCTCCTAGTGTCAACAACACCGAGGACTCCAAAGGGGCCCCATTCACTGCAGGAGAGACACGTGGCCAGTCCCTCTCCCATCCGCCTGAGACACGTGGTTCATAAGGAGAGCAGCCACACACGCAGGGTTGCCAGAGGGCATCCCAGGTTATACCAGCACCTGGACAAATGACCACAGCACCCTTTCTCGGCTCCCAGGGTGACCTGGCTTGACTAGTTAAATGGCCACCCTCTTTCTGGGTCTTCCTTGGGCGGCGGGGTACCTAGGTGGGTAGACTGGACAAACTCAGTTGGAGGAGGAGGACGGGACCCCCCACAGCCCTCCAGAAAAGGACAGTGCCCCTTGTCCTTGCCACTCGCTCATCACAGCACCCAGAAATCTCTTCCCATGTGAAGGAAGGCCAAGCATCGATTCCAGCAGGTGCCGCCTGTGCAGTAACTATGGTGGTCAAAGCTCCAGGTGGCCTTGCCCTGTCATCCTTCCAAGAGTTAGTGCCCCACAGAGCAAAGGGGGCAGGTAGCTGGCTCTCACCCATTCCGGGGGCCACCAGGAGCTGAGGCAGACGTCTGGAGTTCTCTCTGTCTCCTCGTCCAACTCCTTTCCAAAGTCTTCCAGGCAGGACTGCAGAGCAGAGGGCTTCCCCTCTCATGCAGCTTTCCACCCTGGCCCGGGCAGATCTCCTGTGGATGCCATCACATCAGAATCCAGGGGTGGGGCCACCTGGATAGGGTCCAATGGCATACAGTCAGGTGAACCGGCAAGAGGCACCCACTTTCCAGATGAAGAAACTAAGAGCCAGAGGAATCAAAGATCTTGTTATAAGATCACACAGTGTGTGAGGGAAAGAGCTGCGGCCACTTGGGGCTCTGACCCCAGGCCAGCATGGTGCTGCCACCCTGTCTCCCGCTGTTTCTAAATTCTGGCCCCTTCTTCCCGTGTGGCCAGCACAGGGCACTGCACTTGGAGGTGTTCCCTCCCCTTTGGAAAAGCCCCACCACCTCATGGGACAGCCACGTCAGGAATGAAAGACAGCCAAGATGAAGCTGCCCCTCCACCCCCTGCCGTCCCTCGGGGGTCCTCTCCCCACCCCCACCACACCCCAAATGAGGAGGCCCTGTCATGGAGCCAAGCGTTGCTCCCACACACATCCTGGACAGTCTGGAATGAACCCTTCTTAGGTTCTTTTGGTTTTTGTCGAAACTCCCCCCAAATGCGCCCCAAGCCAGGCACAAAGCCTGCCGCTGTGACAAGGCCAGCGCATGCCTCAAGGAAGCCCCAGCGCCCAGGCTTGGACGCCACGTTGCTGAGACGTCCTCCTTGCAGCGACCTCCCAGGTTTCCTTCCTCCTTCCTCTCCTGCTTGCTGTGATTTTCCAAGAGCGGGTCCCCATCAGGCCCTGCCTCCAAGTTCCTCCTGTGGGAGGCTCAAGGAAGAGTTTCTTCTGCCCTGGTCTGGGTGGTTTGGCCAGATGAGTGACAACTGACCTGACCCCGAAGTGAGGAAATCCTAAGCGGGGAGCCAGGGACTTGGGAGCTTCTGCCCACTAAGGCCCCAGCCAGCAAGGCCTGGCCCCGCTGAGACAGCCCAGCACCTGCGAAGTCAGGGAGGGCAGGAGAGGAAACTGGGCATCCAGCTTAGGATGACAGCATGTGGCCCAGCCCCAGGACCCTGAGTTTCCTGCACAGTCACCAGCCCCTGGTGAAGGGGCAGCCAAGGCGCTCACCTGTAGTCCCAGCTACTCGGGAGGCTGAGGCATGAGAATTGCTTGAACCCAGGGGTCGGAGGTTGCAGTGAGTAACCTCCGGAGTAGTAGAGGAGAGAGGCATTCTGGAAAGCCCCTGATGTCAGAACCCCTTGAACTGTACACACACATACACACACACACACCCCTATACACACACACACCCCTATACACACAAACACACACCTATGCACACAAACACACCTATACATACCTGCACACCTATACACACCTATATCCACACCCACACACCTATGCACACTGATATACACCTATACACACACACCTATACACACATCTATATACACACATACCGATACACCCACACCTATACACGCACCTATATGTACACAGATCTATACATGCACACCTATACACACACCTGTACACACACACACACAAAAGTGTGCAGTGCATAGAGCAGGGTGGGTGTGGACTCTAGCCAGAGAGCCTGAGGATGAGGCCTGAGCCCCCATGCGGAGTGTATTATTCTGCCTCCAAAACTCATGTTGAAATTGAATTCCCAGTGCAACTGTGTCTGGACGTGGGGCCCCATGGGAGATGTTTAACTGCTATACTTAGGGTTCCTGGGAATGGATTCTTTTTCTTCACCCTTCCACCATGCAATGACATAGCAAGGAGGCCCTCACCAGTCACTGGCAGCTTGGTATTGGACTTCCCAACCTCCAAAACTATAAGCCAATACATTTCTGTTCTTTATGAATTTCCCGGTCTGCGGTATTCTGTTGTAGCAGCACAAAACAGACTAAGACACTGCCCTCACAGAGTGCCACAGACTGGGGGCTTAAACAACAGAAATGGATTGTCTCACAGTCTGCAAGCTGGGAGCCTAAGATCAAGGGGCATTGAGGTTGGTTTCTGGTAGGGCCTCTCTTCCTGGGTTGCAGACAGCCACCTTCTCACTGCGTCCTCGTATGACCATTTCTCTCTGCATGGGCACTCCTGGTGTCTCCTCCTCTGTTTATAGGGACACCAGTCCTGCTGGGATAGGGTCCCACCCATGTGACCTCACTTAACCGTAGTTACCTCCTTAAAAGTCTGTTTCCAAATACAGTCACATTGGTGGTTAGGGCTTCAACCTATGGATTTGGTCAGGGACACAGTTCAGTTCATGACAGAGGAAAATAGAAGGGCCCTACCGTGGCTCAGGCTTAGACTGTGTAGATGAAGCTCTCCGCCTCTTCCCAAGGGACTGGGATGGAGCAGCTGCAACCCAAGAGGCCCTCGGCTGGCAGCCTGCCCCGTGTGGGGTGAGGCCCCTACGCCTTCCCCCAGCCCGCTCTTCCAGATCTCAATTACTCTTTTCCCAGCAGTTGGCCGCCTCTTGGGTAAATTGTTCATCAGATGATGCTCTCCAAAGCATGGGCCACATGCTGTTGTCATTGATTTCATTTTGATTATTCATATTAGTGGAAGCGCTGCTGACTTGCCACGGGCCATAATTAGGGTAAACATCTTGTACGAGGGCTAGGTCAGCATTGGAGTGGGCCTGGGGTTTCTGCAACGGCCGCTCCCAGCCTCAGCTCTGCAGGCCGATCCTCACACAGGCTGCGCTGCAGGCATTCCTGTCGGAGGGAAAGCAGTCCCCGGCCTGTGTTTCACGGGGCAGCCTCAGGGCTTCTGGGGTAGCTGGAGGAGGACACCTTTCGAGGAGCCAGCATCCTGCTTCCCAGTGGCCAGTGTCGCCATCCTGCCTGCCCCTATCTCGTGGAGCCCCATGCTGGGTCTGACTTATCCCACCCCATACCAACCCTTTCTTCTCTCTGGTACTTGCCCTGACCCAGCCTTCCTGGGGATACAGGTCTCTCTCCACCGCCTGAGCGGACCAGGGACCACCACCCAGGCCCCATCTATGGGGAGCTGCAAGAGGGTCCCTCTGTCTGGGATTCAGCTCAGGCCATTCTGCCTGAGAACAGGGAGTCAGGTACCGCCCAGTGAGGTACAGTGAGCAGGAGGGGACAGACGTGACCCAGAGCCACCAGGACATTACCTTTCTGGGAATTCCCCTTCCTCTTTCTGTGTCTCCTGCCTTACATGTCACGGGAGGTCACGTGATCAAGTGTACTTTTAATGTGGTTTCCCTTTTGCTGCTTTAAAAGGGGGACGGGGCCAATGGGGAGGCCAGCATGCGTGGCTATTAACCTTCCTTTCCTAAAGCGCTTTTTCCCTATAGAAACCTCCCTTCCCGCTGATTGATTCCATGTCGGGAAGCAGAGCATGACATGTTAAAAGCCGTCTTGATAGTATTTGATATTCAGTGCTAACAACTCACCACCTCAGAGGAGGGGGCTTTTCTCCACCCACCCCTACCCCCACCCCCACCCCCACCCCACCCCCAAACCCCGGCAACACCAGGGCAAGGAGGGAGACAATCTGCATATTGCATGTGCCAAGACAGTAGGTAATTTGCATTAAGCATCCAGAAACTCTCTGCTTGCAATCTGTCAGCCTTCACTGGGTCTTCATTTTATAACCTTCACAACATAAGGAGGAGAGCAAGAGGCAGAGAGAATGCGGCTGCCACACCCCCATCGGGGCTAGAGTGGAAACGTGGCCTGATTGGCGGTTGTCAGAGCAGAGGGGGCCCTGATCTGAAATGCCAGGAGACTCTGCCAGCCAGGGGATTCGAAAGCCTCACTACACCGAGACCCAAGACCCTTGAGTGGGGTATGGCCTGAAGGCCAGAAGCCAGAGGTGGGGCTGCCCTGAAATCAGCTCATCTCCCCAGAGAGCCAAGTTCAAACTCAGCAGGGATCTTCCCAGAGAACGTGTGGCCTGGCTTGGCAAGGGGCACCTGCTCAGAGTTCCCACAGGGAGAAGCTCCCATGGTGAGCTCGGCAGCGGTTTCTGCTCTTGGACTTGCAGTTCCCTGCTGAGTTTAAGCTTTCAACAGAGCTGTGTGTTCTCCCATCCTAACGACATGGAAGGAGCCTCTGCAGAGCTTTAAAAAAATACCAGGCACCACCTCAGACCAGTGACGTCAGAATCTCCTCTCTGGGGCCTGGGCACAGCCAGAGTAGGGGACCCGCAGCTGGAACAGGCCACGGCCTGTACAGCGGTACCGAGGGGAGTCTCAAATCCTGCCCTGCGGCCTCTGGAGTGTGACTTGGGCTGTCACCTCCCCTCCTGAGCCTCTGTTTTCTCATCTGTAAAATGAGTCTGGAAATGTCTTTAGCCAAGGAGTACCCTGGGCATAGGGACAGGCCAGAGAGCCTGTAACCCCTCATCCTGCCTCCACCAGGTCCTTTCTGCAGTAATCTGTCTTCTGTATTGAATTTCTAGGTAGAGGTTTATTTAAGAAAAGGGTCCCATAGCTGTGATGAGGTTTTAAAGCCCCTGGCCCGGGCCTTCCCTCCAGCTGTCAGGGACAAGGTGCTTAGGGGGCTGCTGGAGAATTCCTCCACCGTCCACCTGAAGAAAGGTGGGCTGTCACTGCTGCCACCCGCCTGCCTGCGTCTATCACATAAAGTTCTGAACATGGCGGCTTGGCAAGCAGGTGCCACTCAGCCCCACCCCTCCCCCTCAGTGACCCACCAGAATCCCAGACCCCCTGAGAATAAGAGGCAGGAGGCAGGACGCTGCAGACCTCAGAGGAGCCTCTTCAGAGTGGAGCAGAGGGGAAGGAAAGGGGAGCAGACACCCAGGTCAGGCGACGGCACACACACAGAAGGAAAGCAGACGGCACACACACAGAGAAGGAAAGCAGACGGCACACACACAGAGAAGGAAAGCAGACGGCACACACAGAGAAGGCAAACCCTGAAGGTATTCCTGCCAAATCCCAAGCCTCACACGTGGGTGATTTCCTTTGAAAAACTATCAGAGGCTGGGCTCGGTGGCTCACACCTGTAGTCCCAGCACTTTGGGAGGCCAAGGCGGGTGGATCATGAGGTCAGGAGTTCGAGTCCAGCCTGGCCAATATGGTGAAACCCCCATCTCTACTAAAAATACAAAAATTAGCCAGGCATGGTGGCAGGCTCCTGTAATCCCAGCTATTCAGGAGGCTGGGGCAAGAGAATCGCTTGAACCCAGGAGGCGGAGGTTACAGTGAGCCGAGATCACACCACTGCACTCCAGCCTGGACAACAGAGCGAGACTCAGTCTCAAAAAAAAAAAAAAAAAAAAAGAATGAGAAGAGAAGAAAAACCATCAGAGTTATAATTAAAGGGAGCTCTACACCCAGGAACAGAGGCATGAGATGAACGGCCGCCTCAGAGATCTACACGCAGCATTCCGCGGCTGAGCCATCTGTGGATTTCACAGCAAGATGCTTCCTGCCACAAGTCCAGGCCCCAGAGCATCAGCCAGGCCCCAGGGCAGGGCCAGCACTGCCTGCTGGGTGTCACAGTCATCACTGTCATCACCATCATCACTAGTGATATTATGACAACAGCTTCCCTTTTTTGGGGTATGCACAAAGCGCCAGGCATGTCGATCATGTTTTCTCCTGGCCAGTTCTCCAGACAGGGACTACTACATGCCCACTTTACAAGTGAGGAAACTGAGGCTCAGAGAGGCTAAGCGACTTGCCCAAATCCACACAGCAAGATCAAAACCTAGACTCAGGCCAGGTACCATGGCTCACACCTGTAATATCAGCCCTTTGGGAGGCCAGGAGTTCCAAACCAGCCTGCGTAACATAATGAGACCCTTGTCTCTACAAATAATTTTTTTGTTTGTTTTGAGACGGAGTTTCATTCTTGTTCCCCAGGCTGGAGTGCAATGGTGCGATCTCGGTTCACTGCAACCTCCGCCTCCCGGGTGGTTCTTTTGCCTCAGCCCCCAAGTAGCTGGGATTATAGGCATGTGCCACCATGCCCAGCTAATTTTGTATTTTTAGTAGAGTCGGGGTTTCACCATGTTGGTCAGGCTGGTCTCAAACTCCTGACCTCAGATGATCCACCCACTTTGGCCTCCCAAAGTGCTGGGATTACAGGTGTGAGCCACTGTGCTGGCCTCTACAAATAATTTTTTAAAAAAATATCCAAGTGTAGTGACACATGCCTATAGTCCCAGCTCCTCAGGAGGCTGAGGTGGGAGGATCACTTGAACCCATGAGGTCAGGTCTACAGTGAGTTGTGTTTATACCACAGCACTCCAGCCTGAGCAACAGAGTGACACCCTATTTCAAAAAAAAATAAGTAAAACTTGGACTCAAATCCAAGTCTGAATCGAGCCAGCTCCTACCTGCCATGTCGACGCTCTCCTTGTCCCCCTGCATTCTAGAACCCTTCACAGAACTGGGGCCGGTGCCGCGAGGGTTAGCGGCTACCCCTGGAGCCGGTGGGAGAGCAGCTTCAGCCAAAGGAGGAAGGACGTTGCTCTTGTATCGATGAAGCCACTGGCCTCTCCCTATCTCGACCCTGTGCCCTGCTCCTCTGTGCCTGGAGCCCCAGCACCAGCTCCAGCCCCAAAGCTGCGAATCCGCTGCCTCTCAGCCTGGCCCCACTAGAGAGAGCTGGATTGCTCCCTGTGCCAGACTCAGGACTTAGCCACCCCATGGCCGGGTCTGCTCCAGCTGAGAAAACTTTTCCGCTGGAAAAGTCTGTTTAGACTTCCAGCCCCCATCCTGCCGGGCAGGTGGGGAAACCCCAACCCCAACTCCAGGGACTGCAAAAGTGCCGGGAGGAAGGTCGAGCCCAGATCCTGGGGTGGCTGTTCAGATGGCTACCATCAGTCAGCACTGGGCACTGAGGCCCCTGTCGTCCAGGCCATGTGGGTCCTTCAGTCCCGTCCCCATCTCCCCTGGCCTCTCCTGCATCTGCAATCCCTTTGGGGCAGAGAAGTCCAGTGAGGGCAGGAAGCCAGAGTCTTGCCCTCCAGGGCGGGGCCACCTCCGCACACACTCCTGGGAGAGGCGTTGGTCCTCCCGGCTCGGTGCTTGTTGGTCCACCACCTCTATCCTGAGTCTCCACAAGAGGCTCACAGACTGAGAAGTCCCTCAGCCTCATGTCCACTCTCCTTCCGTCCTTGTTCCCTTCCTCTTCCATTCCAGCACCCCAGGAAGAGCCGCCTCGTGCACTCTGACTTCAGGGAAACAAAAGCAGAGCTCTATGTGGTCCACTCCCTGGGCTGCACCATAGTGAGGGGGAGCGAAGAGGGGAAGGAAGAGCTCAGAACCCCCGATGGGAGCAGGGGGTCCAATGGGGGCAGCCTGGCCTCCCTCCCCTCCTCCTCTCCTGCTCATCAATTCACCCCAGGAGCCGGCTCCCCAGCAGAGAGAGGGCTGCCCTCAGGGAGGGCCTGGGTCCTACCCCTTGGCCCCACCCAGGCCCCCTCTGCACCCACGGGCTCTGACAGCCCCCCCGCCTCTCTCTCCACAGTCCATGGCATCAAGTGGACCTGCAGCAATGGGAACAGCAGCTCCGGCTTCTCGGTGGAACAGCTGGTGCAGCAGATCCTCGACAGTCACCAGACCAAGCCCCAGCCGCGGACCCACAACTGCCTCTGCACCGGCAGCCTGGGTGAGCCGGGGCTCCCGGGGCAGGCGGGCGCCACAGGGACGGGGGCCCTACCAGGCAGCCGTCATGGCTGTCCTCTGTGGGAGTAGCCATGACATCTAGTGAGGGAGGAGGGGGACAGGACAGTCAGGGACTAGGTGACACCACCGCATCCAGCACAGACACAAGGCAGGCCTTCGGCCTCGTCCTGCCCTGCAGCTGGCTGGCAGTCCACTCTGGGCAGGAGGGAGCAGTGTCCAGAGGGACAGCTTCCTCCATGGGGCAAGAACTGGGGGCAGCAGAGTTGGGGGAGCGAGGAACTCTGGGGCTCGGGACCTCTCCGTTCAGGCCCACACTCGGGCATCCTCTGCCAGAGGGCACTGGGGCCTTCGAGGAGACCTGCCCTACGTCAGTGACACCACACAGGCTCAACCTCTTTCTTTAACCTCTGTCTCCAAGAACATAAAGCGTCCCGCGCTCTCCTTCCTAATGTGTCTGTTTTTCTGATAATGGTATTTGCTCTTTGAAATGTGCGTTCTCCTCTCCCTGGGCTGACTTAATTAGATAGTCCCATTAGAGGTCGTGTCACTTCTCAGCACAGTCTTCGTGCATTTAGGAGTCTTGGTGGTGAGGCTGTAACAGGATCGGGGAGAATTTGCCCTTTCATCAAAAGCAAAGTGACCCTTATCAGATGAAATGAAAATGGTGAAAACATGCGAGGGGTGGGAGAGAAAAGCCGTGCTGGCTGCCAGGGCTGGAGGAGCTGCCAGGGAGGCTTTGCCAACCTCAGAAACGCTCAGCTGCTGAGGCTTGGACGTCCGAAATGAGGAGCAAGGGCTCTGTCCCTACTTAGGACCTAGAAGGATTTTTGTGCCCCGGAGAGCTGAGGATAGGCCTGGGCTTACGTACCTTTCTGCCTCTGGAGCAGGGTCCAGAACCCTTTTTGGTCCTGGGGCCTGAGAGCTGGTCCCGAGAGTGCATTTCCATCACCTCCCCATTGACCTCTGATTGCCAGGCCCCAGGGGTGGCTCCTTATCAGGTCACGGGCTGAGCAGCTGTGGGAAGTTGGGGAGGGGCGGTGGGGTAGGATACGAACATAGCCACCCTCCCCAGGCTGACCCCCTCTTGCCAGCAAAGGCCCCTCCAGGTGAGCGGTGTCTGTCTCTGATGGTGGAGGGGACTTTCCTGGACGTTGACATTCTCTCCACCTTCTCCTTCCCTACTTCCCATGTGCTTCCTATTCGAAAAGAGCATCAAGGTCAAAGCCCCTCTGATCTTTGGAGAGTCAAAGGGGCATGAGACGGGCCCCGGGCTTGGGGCACAGGTCCCAGGGCTGAAGGTCTGTGGCCTGCCTGGGGCACCGGGTCTGGACTTTGCCAGAGGCCACAGCTGCTGTGGGGCAGGTCCGCCACGGTCCTAGCTCTGACTCTGTTTCTGTGTGTGCACGTGTGTGTGCACGTGTGTGCCTGCGTGTGCATGTGTGTGTTGTGTTCTGATCTCTGCAGGAGCTGGCAGCAGCGTGCATCACAAGTGTAACAGTGCCAAACACCGTATCATCTCACCGAAGGTGGAGCCACGGACAGGGGGGTACGGGAGCCACTCGGAGGTGCAGCACAATGACGTGTCGGAGGGCAAACACGAGCACAGCCACAGCAAGGGCTCCAGCCGCGAGAAGAGGAATGGCAAGGTGGCCAAGCCCGTGCTGCTGCACCAGAGCAGCACCGAGGTCTCCTCTACCAACCAGGTGGAGGTCCCCGACACCACCCAGAGCTCCCCCGTGTCCATCAGCAGCGGGCTCAACAGCGACCCGGACATGGTGGACAGCCCGGTGGTCACAGGCGTGTCCAGTATGGCAGTGGCCTCTGTGATGGGGAGCTTGTCCCAGAGCGCCACAGTGTTCATGTCAGAGGTCACCAACGAGGCTGTGTACACCATGTCCCCCACCGCTGGCCCCAACCACCACCTCCTCTCGCCTGATGCCTCTCAGGGCCTCGTCCTGGCCGTGAGCTCCGACGGCCACAAGTTCGCCTTCCCCACCACGGGCAGCTCGGAGAGCCTGTCCATGCTGCCCACCAACGTGTCCGAAGAGCTGGTCCTCTCCACCACCCTCGATGGTGGTCGGAAGATTCCAGAAACCACCATGAACTTTGACCCCGACTGTTTCCTTAATAACCCAAAGCAGGGCCAGACGTACGGGGGTGGAGGCCTGAAAGCCGAGATGGTCAGCTCCAACATCCGGCACTCGCCGCCCGGCGAGCGGGGCTTCAGCTTCACCACCGTCCTCACCAAGGAGATCAAGACCGAGGACACCTCCTTCGAGCAGCAGATGGCCAAAGAAGCGTACTCCTCCTCCGCGGCAGCCGCGGCCGCCAGCTCCCTCACCCTGACCACCGGCTCCAGCCTCCTGCCGTCGGGTGGCGGCCTGAGTCCCAGCACCACCCTGGAGCAGATGGATTTCAGTGCCATCGACTCCAACAAGGACTACACATCCAGCTTCAGCCAGACGGGCCACAGCCCCCACATCCACCAGACCCCCTCCCCGAGCTTCTTCCTGCAGGACGCCAGCAAACCCCTCCCCGTCGAGCAGAACACCCACAGCAGCCTGAGTGACTCTGGGGGCACCTTCGTGATGCCCACGGTGAAAACGGAGGCCTCGTCCCAAACTAGCTCCTGCAGTGGTCATGTCGAGACGCGGATAGAGTCCACTTCCTCCCTCCACCTCATGCAGTTCCAGGCCAACTTCCAGGCCATGACCGCGGAAGGGGAGGTCACCATGGAGACCTCGCAGGCGGCGGAAGGGAGCGAGGTCCTGCTCAAGTCTGGGGAGCTGCAGGCCTGTAGCTCTGAGCACTACCTGCAGCCCGAGACCAATGGGGTGATCCGCAGTGCCGGCGGCGTCCCCATCCTCCCGGGCAACGTGGTGCAGGGACTCTACCCCGTGGCCCAGCCCAGCCTTGGCAACGCCTCCAACATGGAGCTCAGCCTGGACCACTTTGACATCTCCTTCAGCAACCAGTTCTCTGACCTGATCAATGACTTCATCTCCGTGGAGGGGGGCAGCAGCACCATCTATGGGCACCAGCTGGTGTCGGGGGACAGCACGGCACTCTCACAGTCAGAAGACGGGGCGCGGGCCCCCTTCACCCAAGCAGAGATGTGCCTCCCCTGCTGCAGCCCCCAGCAGGGCAGCCTGCAGCTGAGCAGCTCGGAGGGCGGAGCCAGCACCATGGCCTACATGCACGTCGCCGAGGTGGTCTCGGCCGCCTCGGCCCAGGGCACCCTGGGCATGCTGCAGCAGAGTGGACGGGTGTTCATGGTGACCGACTACTCCCCGGAGTGGTCTTACCCAGAGGTAAGCTACCACCGCTGCCACCACCTGTCACCTCCCCTCCCACCCACCTCGCCGGCCCCTGCGCCACCCTGCAGCTGAGGGATGCCTGTGGCTGCCCTTCAGAGGAAGCTCTGGACCATAAAGATGACGCTTTCCCCTCCTTGTGTCCCTCCAGCACTTGAACACCTCCGCCTTTCATGCAGTGATTCTCAAACTGCACTGGGGCAAGCAGCTTTAAAGTTGGGGTTCTTGGCCTGGTGCCGCAGCTCAAACCTGTAATCCCAGAACTTTGGGAGGCCGAGGCAGGAGGACCATCTGAGCCCAGGAGTTCCAAACCAACCTGGGCAACATAGTGAGACCTGGTTTCAACAAAAAATTTAAAAAATAAGCCAGGTGTGGTGGGGCCTGCCTATGGTCCCAGCTATTCTGGAGGCTGAGTCCGGAGGAGCACTTGAGCCCAAGAGGTTGAGGCTGCAGGGAGCTGTGATTGTACCACTGCACTCCAGCCTGGATGACAGAGTGAAACCCTGTCTCAAAAAAAAAAAAAAAAAAAAAAAGAAAAGAAAAGAAAAAGTCAGGTGTCCTTGGAGGCAAAATGCTCCCCTGGCTCCAGCCAGAGTGGTCTGCCATTTCTCGATTTATGTGTTAAGAGTCCATTTATATTTTGCTTTGCTTTTTTTTAAAAAGGGGTCCCAGGGTTGCTTAAAAAAAATTCAAAAGTCACTATTGGCCAGGCTCAGTGGCTCAGGCCTGTAATCCCAGTACTTTGGGAGGCCAAGGTGGGTGGATCACCTGAAGTCAGGAGTTCGAGACCAGCCTGGCCAACATGGTGAAACCCTGTCTCTACTGAAAACACAAAAAAATGAGCTTGGTGTGGTGGCGTGTACCTGTAATGTCAGCTACTCGGGAGGCTAAGGCAGGAGAATCACTTGAACCCGGGAGGCAGAGGTTGTAGCGAGCCGAGATCATGCCACTGCACTCCAGCCTGGGCAACGAGTGAAACTCTGTCTTTAGAAAAAAAAAAGTAGCCATCATAGATCATCTACATCCACTGCCTTCGCTCTACTTCTCTAAGCCAAACAAGAACAAAACCAAAAATCTCTCTCAAAACCAAACAGGGCACAGCTTCTGAAGAGTCATCCTGAAGATCCTTCTTAAGTAAACCTGGCCCTCTGCAAAATTCAACACAGGTCATAGGACGCAGGACTCCAACCTGCACCCTCCCCCAGTCCCCAGGCCGCCTCAGCTCCCGGGGATCTGACTTTGAGAACCACTACTCCAAAGACCAAAGCATCTTGCCTCAGGGACACAAGCAGTAGAGGCATCTCTGCTTTTTCTCTAGAGTAGAATAGCACAGGAAGGGGACAGAGTGGCCCAGGCTTTCCCTAAATAACCTAGTGTACACAAGCATGTGCTTCCTGACCTCTCCCCAGCCTGTCTGGGTGCTCAGGGACCAGCATGTGCACCACGGGCCCTGACTGGACACTTCCCAGGAGGTGAGCTGCCCGTGGCCCACTCGGTTGGACAACACCAAAGACGGGGGCTCATACTTCCTCACCCTTCTTCCCTGCTGGCAAAGCTAAGAAAATCTGTGTACAGTTGCCCCCAGCTCTCCCATCCCGGATAGGAACGGCCCAGAAGGATCGGACTGGGCTTCCTCTTGGTGTAGTTTGGTGTGACCATGTTTCTGAGCCCCTGCTGTTTTTGTTTTGTTTTTGCTTTTCTTTTTTGAGAAGGAATTTCACTCTTTTTGTCCAGGCTGGAGTGCAATGGCGCCATCTTGGCTCACTGAAACCTCCGCCTCCCAGGTTCAAGCAATTCTCCTGCCTCAGCCTGCCGAGTAGCTGGGATTACAGGCACCCCCTGCTGCACCCAGCTAATTTTTGTATTTTTAGTAGAGATGGGGTTTCACCATGTATCCCAGGCTAGTCTCAAACTCCTGACTCCGCCTCCACCTCCCAAAGTGCTGAGATTACAGGCGCGCACCACCGCGTCCAGCTAATTTTTGTATTTTTAGTAAAGACAGAGTTTTGCCATGTTGGCCGGGCTGGTCTCAACCTCCTGGCCTCCAGTGATCCACCCGCCTCAGCCTCCCAAAGTGCTGGGATTTCAGGTGTGAGCCACCACACCCGGCCCTGACCTCCTCTCTTATCATTGATTCTGAGCTCAGTGGCACCTTCAGAGCGCTCACCACACCCTCCACCCCACCCCGCGAAAGCCAGCTGGGCATCTTCCCCACACCTCCTGACCCCGGGCTTAAGCAAGTGATGCAAAGGAACAGAGAGGGAGGCCAGGAACAGGGTTCGGGGGGAAGGTCAGAGCTGTCTTCTGGTCCTGGCTCCTTGAGACCTGACTCTCTGAAGCTCAGTTTCTTTATGTGTAAATGGCTGAGAGGGGGTGGCCTCAAGGCACTCCCAGTCCTAGGACCTGGTAGATTTGATCCTCGGGACACTTAGAGGTGCCCTGGAGCCCTTGATGTCTTGCAGGAGCCAGAGGGTGGAAGGAGGGTCCCCTCTTTTCCCAAGGTCCTGGTCTGTGAGACAAGCCCTGGGCTGGGTGCAGGCCCACGCCCCAGCCTCCTGGGTGGCCTGGCAAGTAGGACATCAGCAGGCCTGGCTCCTTCTGTCCTTTTCGGGCCTGCAGTTCAGCAACTCGCCACGTGAGGGCAGCCCAGGAACAGGAACGCAATGGCAGCCTGGCAGCCCGGCAGAGGGAGCGGCCAGTCCTGCTTTCCCAGAAGCCCTCAATGCTTCCAGTTACCTACAACCAAAAGCTGCTGAAATTCAGCTTGATTTGGAAAATGTGCATACGCCACCCAGCTAGGCCCTTTGGGGCCCCACCTGGCCACACAGTGAGGCCTCAGAGGCTGAGAAGGGCCCCTTCCTCCTTGCTGTCCTCTCCTACCCAGGCCACTGTCTCCATACCACAGCAGGGGCGCCCCCATCCTGGGTTCTGCAGGAGACAGCACCTTCTCTCCTGACACTTCTCTCCCTTCATCTGGCCCTCGTTCTGTCGCCTCCCTGCCAGCCTGTCTGTGCACTGACTGCATCAGGAGTCCAATCTGGCCGGGTTCCGCCAAGCTCAGGGAGGGCCGTACAGGCAGGCTTGTCGGCCTGGGCCTTGCTTCCCTCTGCAAAATGGGGTTTGGTTAAACGGTTACCCAGCACCCCCACCCAGCTCTAAACCTCAATGCATCCACTTAGCAGGAATGCGATGGCTGGGGCCATCCTTCTGTCTCTTCTCTGAGAAGCCCTCCCTCCCACAGGCTGCTCCCATTTCTCCTATCTCTGTCCACCCCTTCACCTCTGGCTGCAGCTGGTCACCAACACACACACACACACACACACACACACACACACACACACCAGAGGCGTCCCCCTATGCCCCAGCATCTGCCCTGGCTGCATCAGACATCTGGGCCCTTTATCTCAGGACACAGAGACCTCAGATGGCATTTCGTGCTCCCTCCCCACCCCCCAAACCCTCCTGCGTCATCTCCCACCACTGACACTCCTGCTGCACCAGGCAGAAGAGTCTGCAATTACAGCCATCAGGCACGCGCGCCACCACCAATTCAGCGCAGCCAGGCGGGCTGTTGCCATGGGAACCATCCCCTGAATGGATGGATGCTGAGCTGTCCTGCGGCGGTTTCCATGGAGAAGGTCCTGATGTTCTCCAGTAATCTCTGCAGTTCTTTGTTCCCGGCAGCAGCCCCAGCTTCATGCTAGCAGCTGTTGATTGCGGTTATTATTTTTTCCCTTTTTCTCACATGGTAACTGTCTATGGCCTTTTGAAGTCACTGCTCTTCCACTTCCCAGGATCCTGGGGGATGGTGCCCTGAGCTGGCCTTCTGGTGCTTCCAGACATCCCAAAGTCAGGCTCCACCTGTCCGCTGGCACTCTTCCCAGCCAGGCACCCACTCCCCCCAATGCCCTGCCCCTTCCACGGAGCTGCAAATATCCCTGGGCATCAGAACAAGCAATGCTGCGACCAGAAGGGCCCCTAGCGAGGAGATGCCACCCAGAGAGGCTGGGCCACTTGCCTGAGGACACACAGCTACTGAGGTGCAGGAGCAGGCCTCCTGCTTTTGGCTCTTGGTCGTGAGCTCTCTCCGCTGCCCTAGTAGTAACATGACCTCCCAGGCCAGAGCAAGGCTCATGCGAGAGCAGGGGTGGAATATGCCTTCCAGCCTGGGAGAGCCCCTTCCGTGGAGAAGTCTCTTTTCCTGGCTGGGCAATGGGAGGGGCCACTTCCTCCTCATCCCTGGAAACACTCACTCCTGCTGCAGATGCCCTGGGCCAGGCCTGGGTTCCAGGAATATTGTGGGGCGCCTAGGGCAGGCTCCTTGTAGAGGCTGGGGCTCCCTCCAGGGCAGGGGTGGGCCAGGGCCCAGAAGATGCCGAGCAAGAATGAGTGACTGACCAGGAGGGAGCATCTGGCTGGCACGGGGTTGTGGGGTGGGGATCGCTTCTCTGGCCTGGAGCGGTGGGGAGGGTGGGCTCACAGCAACTCCTCACCCCCACCTCCCAGTCTCCAGCGTGCCTGGCGGCCTTCTCCAGCCTGGACACTAGGTGGTGCTCTCTGCCCTGACCTACGCAGCTCTCCGCCCCCTGCAGGGAAAGGTGTTTACTGGTTTGGGGGTGGGGTGGATGGCGCCTCTGGGGTGGGTCCACCCAAGGTTAGCCAGGAGAGCCCGGGAGGCCGGCACCCCCACCTTCCTCATCCCCCGGGAGAGCCTCCCTCTACTCAGTGACCAGCCCCTCTCCTCCGCTAAGCCGTAAGTAGGGGGCCTACAAATTGCCATCCACCTCGCACCTCCCTCTATCATCACTAAGCAGGACAATGGCCGTGAAGCAGGATTGCCCAAGGCCCCGGACATGAGGCCACTCTCCTCCTCTGCTTTCTGCAGCAGCCCCAGGCTGGTCCAAGTTGGGGGTCAGGGAGTACCCTAGCCCTACTGATGCTCTCCTGCCCCTGGGCACCCTGGGAGGTTCCTGGAGGTGGGGTCCTACCCCCTGGAGCTGAGGAAGGTCATTCGAGGCTGCTCCCAGCCAAGCTGCAGGATCACGGCTTGCCTGTGGGACCCCGCGCTAGCTGTGTAGGCAGCGGCACAGACTCAAGGACCTTTGATAGCACAGGGTTGGGGGAGGGGCAGATGCTCAGCCCCGTTCCACTCCCAGCGCCCAGCTCTGAGCCCCAAACTCAGCTCACAGGGCAGTCTCTGAGCATCTCCTGCACTTAGCTCTTCTGTTTCTTAATCAGGCTCTTCACCCCACCCTGCTCAAGGCCCCCTCACCTTGCCATGCCCACAGCCTGGGGATCCTGGGTCTCTCCTCAACTCCCCACAAGAACTTCTGCTGCCCGGGCTGACACTGAGATGCTCAGGCCTGTTTTCAAAACTTGGAGTTCCCTCAATCTGTCCACAAGCAAATGACATAGCAAGTCCCCTCCCTGCCGTCGGCTTCCTTCCAGGCCAGTTCTCAGGGGCATCGTGGGCTGAAAGGGTTTGCAAAACTCTGTGCTCCCTCCTGCCTGGATCTGCGAGTTATAGGAGAGAGAGAAGGTCAGGGGTTGGAGCTGCGGGTCCTGGAGCTTCCTGAGGGCTGGGGAAGGAGCACCTCGGGGCCCTTCTCTTGCTGTAGTCCTGGAGCTGTGGTTCTCAGAAGTCGGGGCTCACTGGAATCCCTGGAGTGACAGCCTGGGAATCTGCATGGGGGGGAAGGATGCAGACCCCCATCTGAGCAGTGCAGCCTCAGGGGGGCTTCCCCATGCTGCCTCCCTCAGTGGCTCATACTCCAACTCTGTTCCCCTCTCTGTTCCCTGCAGGGAGGAGTGAAGGTCCTCATCACAGGCCCGTGGCAAGAAGCCAGCAATAACTACAGTTGCCTGTTTGACCAGATCTCAGTGCCTGCATCCCTGATTCAGCCCGGGGTGCTGCGCTGCTACTGCCCAGGTAAGAAGGTTACCCCCTGCCCCAGTCCCCCAAGGAAGGTGTGGGGGCCTGAGGAGCACTGGACTCGGAGTCAGCCTTGGGGTGACCTTGAGCAGGTCGTGTCCTTACTCTAGGCCTCTGTTTCCTCGGCTGTGAAGAAGCGGATCCCAGATAGTCTATTAGAACATCATCTCCTTTGGCTCAGGGACCCAACATCGGACAGGGACCTAGGCATGCTTGACTGGGATTTTGAGGAGAACGTGATGAGAGCATGATTTAGGGTGGGAATAAGCCAGGCCCAGGCAATGTATCCAGGGCTGACCACAGTGGGAAGCTGCCACCACCCTCAGCCCAAAGGGTGACTACAGCTGGTGACAGCCGGGGCCAGAGACCACCTCTGCAGCAAGGTGTCCCCTCTGCACCTGCCCATGCCTCCCATGGCCCAAGCCAACCAGAAGCCAGGAGAACCCGGGCAATGCAGCCCACACACAGGCTGTGTCCTCCTGGGGCCCAGGGCAGAGGGCAGAAGGCTGGAGAAAGCCCGGTAGGGGTGGAGGGAGATGGGGTGGTGATGGGGGATCAGTCTAACAATTATCAGCACAAACGCCTTTGAGAATGTGACACAGCCATCTACCCTATGCCCAGAAAAGGTACACGCACATAATTTGCTTCCAATTTTAGGGGCTCAAAGATCCCCCAAGAAACCCAGTCAGGAGGCCCTCTGTGCTGTCCCTGTGGCTCTGAAGCCCTTCCCCAGGCTTCCAGCATTATCTGCTTAGCATGGTGTCCCTGTCTGGCCAACTTGTCTTTGACCTCTGGCCATCACTGCTTCCCCACTCGCCTGTGCCATGGGGTCACGGGCTACCTTCTTGGTCACCATAGTATGCCTGGGGCTGGCAGAGTGCCAGACATGTCATAGAGGGGGATGGAGACTGTGAAGGAATGAATGAGTCTCCAGGCATCTGAAGCCTGTTTCTAGAGCTTATGTCTTCTGCTCCTGGACTAGTGCTGGCAGGGCCCCCTTGGCTGCCCCATCTCATCACCACCAGCCCTCAGGATGGCCTGTCCAGTGAGCCCTGACCGTAAACAGGAGAGGGGGTAAGGATGCAGGTGTGCGGAAGGTCAGGGAGACCCACTCCTGTCCCCTAATGCCAGGGAGCCTAGAAAGGAGAGAAGATGCTCAGTATAGAAGACTGGGGGTGAGGAGAAAGGTATGGGGTGAGGAGGAGAGGTATGGGGTGGGGAGTCCCCACAGCAAGCACAGAGGTGGCCGGTGCTAGGCAGGCCCCAGGGTGCCTCTAGGTTCCACCCAGCATGGTCCAGCCTGAGCCTTGGCTGCCCCAGCTGTCCGCCACCACCACCCCGCCCTTGAATCATTCCCCCAGCCTGGGGCAGCTGAACCCCACCAGGCATTTCTCCTTTTCTCCTTCTCTCTCAGGCTCTTCTTTTTGTTGTTGTTTTTTTTGTTTGGAGACGGAGTCTTGCTCTTTTGCCAGGCTGGAGTGCAGTGATGCAATCTCGGCTCACTGCAACCTCCATTTCCCGGGTTCAAGCGATTCTCCTGCCTCAGCCTCCCCGGTAGCTGGGACTACAGGCTTGTGCCACCACACCTGGCTAATTTTTGTACTTTTAGTAGAGATGGAGTTTCACCATGTCGGCCAGGCTGGTCTCGAACTCCTGACCCAACTGATCCGCCCACCTTGGCCTCCCAAAGTGCTGGGATTACAGGGGTGAGCCACCGCGCCCCACCTCTCTCAGGCTCTTCTACCAGAGCGGAAAACCCTGCTCTTCGGCTGGCTGTACGCTCAGCCTCTGCCTGAACCCAGCACCATCTTCTCCACAAACTTCCTGGGAGCCAGCGCTGCGGCCCAAGATGCCCACCCCACCCCCTGCTGGCCCAGCCCTCCCCTCTCAGCCCCCCCCCCCCCGCCTGGCTCCAGAAGGCCCACCCAGCAGCCCTGCTCAGCCTGGAGCACAGCCAGCTGGGGTGGCAGCCAAGCCGGGTCTGCCTATCACAGTGCAGGGCTGTGTGCAGCTGATGAGGTCCCCGGCCCAGCGGGGGTGGCGGGGAGGGCACTGTGGCATTAAACAGTGCACTCATCACCTGCTGCCAGAATGGGACTTGCCTGGCCTATAAATAGATGCCACTTCCTGTACCTGGTTCTCGCCTGGCTAAGGACCAGGACAGGGCTGCTCAGGTCTGCTCTCAGTTACCTGACCCCTCCACAGAAAAAGAGGGGCTGGCCTTTGTGTGTCCCCGGGGCTGGAGTCCGCCACACTTGGGTCCATCCCGGATCAGCCAGAAACCATCCGTGTGGCTCGAACTCAGTGCCTGACCTCTCTGGGCCTCAGTTTCTACAGCTCTGAGAACTGCCTGCCAGTGGGGCGAGAGCAGTGAGTGACAGGAGGTGTGTGAAGCACCTGGCCCAGGTGCTTCATTCCTGAAGAGTTCCCATTAATGAGGCCTTTGCTCTTCCTTTCCCAAGGAGGAGTTCGGAGAGGGTACCAGGGCAATTTGGGTCTCCACAGGCAGTTCTGCTGGTCCTGGGGCGTTTCCGGGTCCCCAGAGATGGCAGGTAGAGTCTCTGCCTAGGCTCCTCACCCTCCTAGTCATTCAGGCTCATTCTGTTAGCCACAATGTGTCTTGGACCGAGGGAACAGGAGCCACAAGGCTCAAGGCACACTGAGAGCTGGGACCCCTCCACAGGCGCCAGCATTGTGTCTTCAGCTAACTCCACAAAGGGAGTCTCCTTTGGAAATCTCTGCTTTGAGGCCCAAATTGAAACATGGTGCTCTGTAAAACAGCACTGGATGTATCCATTCCCTTCTTCATCTGCCGGACAACTTTTGAGTAGCCCCTGCTTGTTGTGCACAGAGTATGGGCTTGGAATGGAGCAAAGAATAAGACCCAGCTTCTCACCAGGGCCCTGATTGCAAGGGGCTCTCGGTCCAGGGAGGAGTGCAGCATGCAAATGAATCACTGCCCCGGGAGATGACGCTGGCTGCTTGGGGATCTCATCTCTGGGTCTCCCCAGAGGAATCTGAGGCTGAGCTTGAAGGATGAACACTTGGAAGTCAGAATCAAACTGGCCTCACCAAAAAGAGAGGCTCAGAGGCCTGTGAGCACAAGCCAGGAACGACACGGGAGGAGGGGGCACTGGCAACACAGACGGCCAATGCCTGCCCGTCTCCGGGGTCCCAGCCCAACACACCCACCCAAGCAAAACACATGAGGTGATTCTGCCCTGACCAAGAGCAGGGTCCTGCCCTGGCAGCTCCCACACTGTCACAGGCAGCAGGAGACACTCAGGCACAGAATGTGTCTTCTACAAGACTCAGGTGCTTCAGGGGCAGCAGGGAGCCCACCAAGTTAGGGCAGTGAGCTGAGGGCAGTGAGCACTGAGTGAGAGGAGGTGCTGGCGGAAAGAGGCAACTCAGGCTCGGGAGAAGATAGGGGAATCCACCAAGAAGACTCTGCTGGCCAGAGAGCCCTAAAGAAGACAAAAGATGAAATGCAAAATGAGGGCCAGGCACAGTGGCTCACACCTGTAATCCTGGCATGCTGGGAGGCCGAGGCCGAGGGCAGATCACATGAAGTCAGGAGTTCGAGACCAGCCTGAGCAACATGGTGAAAACCTGTCTCTACTAAAAATACAAAAATTAGCTGGGCATAGTGGCAGGCACCTGTAAGCTAGTAGGGAGGCTGAGGCAGGAGAACACCTGAACCTGGGAGGTGGAGGTTGCAATAAGCCAAGATCACGCTGCTGCACTCCAGCCTGGGAGACAGAGTAAGACTCTGTCTCAAAAAAAAAAAAAAAGCAAACAAACAAAAACAACAAATGAGGTGAAGAATTGGGTTTCAAAACAATTCATTCAACAAATAGTTACTGAGCCGCCATAACATCCTGGGCACTGACCTTGGCACTAGGCATGAAGATTAAGATGGAGCTAGTCCCAGCTCTCATGAGCTAATGTTCTACTGCAGGGAGACAGAAAACAAACAAGGAGAAAAAGAAATAACCAAGGTAACTGGTGAAAACTGTATCCCAACAGTAGAATATGGTAATAACGTCACCTGGGAAGAAGGAGATTCCTTCTGGAACATGGATGAGCAGAGGCCTCTCGCAGGCTGGGACCTGGATGATGGGATGGAGCCAGTCATGGGAAGTGGGAGAAGCATCCTGGCCAGGCAGAGGGTAGGGGAAGTGCAAAGGCCCTGGGACAGAAAGAGGTTTGGCAACATGGAGAATCTAAAGCTCGAGAAAGGCGCTGGCTGCAGGATAGTGAGTGGGGTACAGGGAGCTGAACACAGTGAGACTGGAGATGATAGCAGGAACCAAAACAAATCGTGTCCATCTTTCTGCATCATAGGAAGGAGTTTGGTTTGATTTTACTTGCAATAGGAAGCTGTTAGCTTTAAGCAGGGGGTGGCTTGATCTAAATGGTGTCTTTAAAGATGATTCTGGGTGTGTGGGAAAGATGATTCTGGGTTGTAGGAAGAACAGACTCAGGGAGACCATAGGAAGAAGGCAGAGGGCTGATCTTTCCAAATGTAAGGAGAAGGGCTCCCTTGGGCACCACACTCCCCCTGGTTTCCTCTAGCGGTGCTGGGCTGTGGCCCCCAGTGCTGGATTGTGGCCTCCCGACACCCTCCCAGCAGGAGCAGGTCTCAGGTGCTCTGATGCTGCCTTCAGCAGGACGCTAGTGGAGGAGTCTAGGCAATAAATGATGGTGGCGTGGACTACAGCATCTGCAGTGGAGATGGAGAGCAATGGATCTTGCCATTGCTGATGGCGCTTGCTGATGGACTGCATGAGTGGGGAAGGGAAGAGTGAGTCCAGGAAGCCTCCTGGGTGATGGACCTGCAGGAGCAGGGCTGCTGGGCTGGGACCCCAGAGACCACAGTAGGTCCCCTCTGCTCCGTCTCTCTGGGAAGGAAGAAATGCCTTGGAGTCTGCCACCATTCCGGCGTTGCTGCAGGTTGTGCACCTGCCAGAAGATGGTGGAAGAGCAGCAGCAGTTGAAGAGGCCACCCCCCCAGGCTGGGATACATTGTCCCAGAAAAGCCGTGAGCTCCCCAAGGCTGGCCGAGGAGGCTGCTAAGAGGAGCAGCCCTGAGCGGGCTCCGATGGGTGTGGGTGCTGGCCACCTGTCTTCCTGCTGGCAAGCCAGGCCAATCTCCAGGGCAGGCATGCGACCACAAGCTTGGAGACCCGCCCAGGGATGCCAGCAGAGCCATAGCAGGTTCTGGACTTGGCCGGGGCTCCGTGCCCAGGCACCTCGGAGGTCCTATGTGACCTCCACTGTGGAGTCCTTTGGTTCAGGCTGTGCCCTGGAGCTGAGGTTCCCAGACAGGGTGGAAAACACAGAGGAAAAACCCATGGGTCCCCTTGGACAGTGACTCCCGAAGGCCTTCCCTGGGGACAATGGCAAGATGGTTGCTGCCTTAGCACATCCACCCAGGATGGACAGCGGCCACCCATCAATAAGCTGGTTTTCCCATCGGGACTGGGATCTGCATCAGAGTCCTTAGAGGAAAGCTGGAGCTCTGCTTGTCCTAGGGAGTGGCTGACTTGGATGGCTTCCTTGAGTCTATAAGCTCCTGAAAACCAAGAGCCCAAACAGTAACGTGATCCCCGTGCGTGTCCTCCCTGGAAATCTGTACTGGGGAGGCCCTGGGTATCAGTATCTGGTATTCCAGAAAAGCAGGGCAGAGGGCACAGAACCGAGACATCTGCCAGGGACGAGGCCTGGCAGGGCAGTGTGCACACCCACCATTGCCCACGGGCCACCTCTGTGGGCCACAGGCCAGCCCCCAAGATGCCAACATGAGCTGTGGAGAGGCAACCTCAACCCCAGAGCTGAAGCTGATCTCCGCCGCGGGCTGGCTTCCTCTTACTCTCAGTGAGAACATACCTCGTTTATTCCACAAATACAGTTATTTGTTAAGCCCTGTGTTGGGGCCACAGCAGTTAACGAGACCCACCAGGGCCCTGCCTTCCAGGGCTTACTGTCGGACATTGGAGGGAGGTACAACGTTCACGCCAGCATCCCCAGCTCAGCACCCACTGGGGCTGAGCTGGGGCCAGGGTAACAGAGGCACAGCTGAAGCTCCTTCATCGGGGAAGCAGAAGAACTTCTAAAAATACAGGGGCTGGCTTGTTCATTGAGTCAGGACAAGCTTGTAGGAATAGGTGAAACAAAATAAGCACAAATCAGTCCGAAGCAGATGCTGTACCTGAGCCCCATCCAGGAAGAATGGGACAAGGGGGACGTCAGCCAGCCATGAGGCAGGGTTGGGGGCCATTCACTCATTCACTCGTTCAGCCAGTCTGTACTGAGCACCCAGCCCCTGCCCTCACTCGGAGGACAAAGCAAAGGGGCAGTTACAATACCTAGGAGTGATCACAGGACAGCTGGCTGTCCTGGGTGAACCGAGAAGGTTCCTAGAAGCAGCATTGTGTTTGGGCCTCGAATGAGCAGGCATAGGCTGTCAGTAAGGAGAGCTGGACATTAACCAATGAAGGGTAGTGGGGAGGGGACATTCCAGGCCCTGTGGTTCACCAGGCTGTAGGTACCCACTCATCCCTTGACTTGGTCTTTTTCTCTCGCTTTCAGCCCATGACACTGGTCTTGTGACCCTACAAGTTGCCTTCAACAACCAGATCATCTCCAACTCGGTGGTGTTTGAGTACAAAGCCCGGGCTCTGCCCACGCTCCCTTCCTCCCAGCACGACTGGCTGTCCTTGGACGGTAAGAACAGTGCTTGGGTCGTCTTGCCAGGCACCAAGGGAGAGGGATGCTTGGGGACTCCATGCACAAGGTGTGAAAGAAGAGTAAGCACCCAGAAAGGGGCAGGAAGCAGTGCCAATGTGAGCGAAGGAAGGTCAGCTGGGTTTCCACCACCAGGCTGAGTGCCTAAGCTGTCAGCCATTTGTGTCTGGACACTGGCTGGCCCCACCCTCAATCTCAGTCTCTCCTTAGGACAGACTGAAAAGTATGTGAGTGCGGGTCTGTGGCTGGCACGCCTGCTGGGCTGTCTGAGTGGCCAAGCAAGCCCAGGGGAGCTAAGAGGTTCCTCTGGTGAAGGACCCCAGGCAGCAAGGTCCAAGCACCAGCTGTGCCCCTCCAGGGCTGTTTCCATGGGCTCCTGGAAGCAAAAAGGTTCCCAGAGGCCATCGCCAAGCCCCAAGCCTCTCAAGGAAGAGGATGGGGAGGCAGCTCAGGCCTGGGCTTCTTTCGGATTTGGGAGCTTGCTTCTGTCTTTTGGGGCTAACCAGCCAAACCTTCTCCTGGAAGCCCTCAAATACCCTCAACTCCAGCTTCTTGGCTGATTTTAATTCCACCTCTGCCCTGTATGGCCTCTGTGGCAAGCCCAGGATCGTGACTGTGGCAGAGGGTAGAGTGTCAGGGACCCCAGTGGGCTTCAAGGGAGCAGGCAGGACCTGGTGGTCAAGGACAGGCAGGGACTCCAAGAGCTGCCAGCCTTGTCCATGGGGGTCAGTGAGTGTTGGTGGTTCCCCTTGGGGTACCAGGGGCTCTGCAGAGAAGAGCTGCCAAAGGCAGGCTGGGAATGCCAGGGTCAGAGGCTGCCCTTTCCCACCTGGGCACACATCAGGAGGCCCAGAGCTGGCCAAGGCCTGGGGGACTGAGCCCGGTGCACTGGGGATGCAGTAGGTGGGATGCCTGTCCATAACCTCAGTATCAGGGCAGCCTGGATAGATGACAGTCCATGGGGTACCTTGCTAGAGACCTGGCCAGCCCAGGACATTGAGGTCTGGGCTAAGCTGAGCCTGGGCCCCCTGCAGGGGTGGGTTCTTTATGCAACACCCCGCCATACACACACCCCCACACACCCACAGCTGGCCTTTTGGGTCTCACCTCTTAGACTACCCCTTGCTGTTGGCTGCTGGAAGATTTCTGGGCTTGGGTACATAGTTCATTTCCTGAACCAGCCAGCATGTAAACCTCAGCCTTATCCCAGCCCCTGCCCCAGCCGAGACAGGGTGCCAACAGCTGCCTTGGCTAGTGAACCCTCAGGAGACATTCCCCAGGACAGCTTTTGAGTCTGCAGGCTCTGCACCCTAGCATGGGCTGCCCTGGGGCACCAAGCTGCCCTTGGCATCTTCCCTGGCCGAGGCTGGAGCCAGGTAGAGCTCTGATGATGACCCGCAGATGTAACCAAGAAGAGCAGGGTGACCAGGGGCTCCTGTTTAGGAAATCCGGTTTCAGTTTTGCAGAACAAATGGGGAATGAAGTCGGGAACTCTGCAGAACCCTGGCTCTCCCTGAATGACCTGGCTGGCCTCACTAGAATGAACCCAAGGATGCTGGGACCAGTGTAGGACCCCGCCTGGCAGATGGAGCCTTTTCAGAGAGCAAAGTCACAGTCAGGCAGTGCCCCAGAGCTCAGGACACATCTGCAGGCCCCCTGGAAGCACAGAGAGCCAGCCGTACCCCGGAGGCTAGGGCATGGGAGGATGCCGTCATAGAGACCGTGGGGAGGGGAGCCACCCAACTACTTCATGACAGACCAGGACCTCGGCCACCCCAGGCCCCTCGGGATTGGCCTGGCGCCAAGCTGGGCACCTGCTCCCTAGCTGCCCCCTCTCCCCAGAACTTTGAGCTCTGAACTCTGTGGGCCTCCAAGTTGAAATAAGCACCCCTACCCCTGCAGGATACACAGGAGGGCAACAGGAATTGGGGTGACGATGGCATCAAGGCCTGGGCGTCCAGCAGCATCGTCTCTGTTACCACCAACCAGGGCACAGCTAGGGGAACAGTAGCTCCGCAGCTTGGACCCCCAGCTCAGAGCGCCCTGCTGAACCAGAGGGGCCAGCCTGGGGTCCACCGCGGCTCAGGGGCCCTGCAGAGAGCAGAGCAGGACCCTGAAGGACGCTTTCCTTTGGTCTGGGCCAGTTGTCCTTTCAAGGAGTGGGAGTGGAAGGGAGGCGGGGACAGAGGAACTGCCAGACCCCACCTGGCTAGGGAGAAGCGGGGCTTCCCTAGCTATTCTTTTTCCGCCGAAATGGATACAAGGCACTCACCCACCCAAGGGCCCAGGCTTCCCAGCCTTTCACCAGCTTGATAAATACTAAGGGGAGGGGGAGGGGAAGCAGTGCCGCAGCCGCAGCGCAAAGGGGGCCGCTGGAACAGCTACCCGGGAGCGCGGGGGTCCCGGGCCTCTGGCCAGCCACAGGGCCTGGCCGTGAACTTTGCGTCCAGGCCGATGCTGCAGTGGCCGGGCGGTGGTGAGCCTTGCGTCCCCGCCTGTCCCTCCCGTCCCCTCCCCTCGGTCTCCGCAGTTTCTCGGCTCAGCCCCTCCCGCCCCCGCGGGCGCTGGGCCAATTCTCCCTCCGCGCCGGCCGGGCGGTGGAGACTGGTGCGCCGCGGCAAGGGGAGGAGGGCTGGGGAAGGGGTGGGCGCCAGGGGACTGCAGCGCGGAGCAAACTGGGGCACGGCTGCCGGCGGCGCGCGTGCACACTCTCGCCCACGCGCGCGCCCGCCCGCCCGCCGACGCGCAGCCGCAATGCGGGGCCCTTCGCGGAACTGCTGGCGGCGCCGCGCCCCGCGGGGTCCAGGGCGCCCGCAGGGACTGCGAGGACAGCGGGACTAGGAAGGCCTGAGCCCGGCCATCCGCCTCCGAGTGCGCCGCAGCGTGCGGCGGGGACCGCGGGCCTTTGGTCCCGGGCGGCGAGCCCTGGCTCCCTCCTTCCGCGGCCTCCACTGCATGTGGGGAGCGCCCTTTGTCCCCTCCGCCATGGCCGGGGGGAATTGTTTGGGGAAGAGACTGTCGGCCCTCATTTGATCTAAAACATGGATTTGTTTGCTTGGCTAAAGGCCGGGTGGGGGGCGTGGGTCCGGGCCGCAGCGAACTCGCGCGCGCGCGCAGTAGCAGCAGCAGCTGCGGAGAAGTGTTTGTCCCTGCGGTGCAGCCTTTGTCCCCTTGGAGTAGCTTTTGTTTGCGCAGCCCCGCCCTGCGGAGAGTGATCGTCCCCACCTTGAGGCCGCGGGGCAGGGACCCGACGTCCCCAAAATCTCAGCTGGGGCGCAGCCATCCTGGGAGAGACCGGGCGTGGAGGTGGCGGAAGATGGGAGGAGGAATCGCAGCCTTCTGGATCCCGGAGCTGCAGCGCCTCCCCCAGACCTAGGGGGTCTTCCCCTCCCTTTCCCTGCGCCCCACTGTGAGCTCCAGGGTCAAAGGCCCTGTCTGCCGGACCCCCATCACTTAGCCCAGGGCTGGCACGTGGTGGGGCTACAGTACATATTTGTGATATGAATGCAGGCAGGCGTGAATGTGTGAGTGCAGGAGGGACTGTCAAAAAGCTGAATCTAACTAGTGGTAAGGAAGGCTTCACAGAGGAAGCGACCCCCCTGGTGAGACCTGAAGCCTGACCAGGGTTAGCCCGGGAACAAGGGGCATCAAGGGTGGCAGGAGAGGGAAAGGGCGGCTGTCTTTAGGCCAGGGTCTTTAGGAACTACCGTTTTCACCATTTCTCCTCCACCCACAAAGGTCCGGATTCAGAACAAATTTCCTCTGGCCTGACCTAACCCCAGGCCATTTGCACAGGACCCCCGGGAGGTCTGAGCAGGCCAGCTCTTCATACAGAGATGCAAGGGGGACCTCTTCCAGCCTAAAGACAGGCAGGCAATGGGGTTTACCCTGGAGACCCACTGGGGAGGATCTCTGGGAAATGTCACTTATGCCTGTGATAGGTCCTGTGGATACAACAGCCAGGGCCGAGCTGAACTTAAAGAGGATGCTATCTGTGTGGACTTGCCTCGCCTGTGCCTGTGTTTGCAAAGAGAATAAACCCAGGCAGTTCAACACTGCAGCCTTGGAGCTGAGGGGGTGGGGCGGGCCCTCTTCTGGCCAAGGACACGGGAACACCTTGAAGTGACCTGAGTCCCTAGAAGAGAAGGTGAGCGGAACTTTTGTGTGCCTGACTGTTTCTTGTCTTATAGCATCTGATTCTCCCCAAGGCCAAGTTGAGAAGATTTAGGGTCCCCTGTCCCCACCCCCACCTGCTGGCCCTTCTTGGAACCCCACTAAGCCGCTTAGACTTAGACTCTATTTTCAATGCTTCTCAGGCAACTGAGCCTCCTGCCTGGATGAGAGGATTGGAGTGAGACCTGTGTGCAGCTCCCCTGGGCTGGGCTGCTCTCCTGGGCTTCCTCTGGTCTCCTGGGCAGGCCCCCTTCTGGCCTCAGGGGTGAGGGGGGGCCGTGTCATCTCAGGCAGAGTGGGGAGCATGGACTAAGAGCTCAAACTTTATTATCCAGGTGCCTGCTTCCTGGGCAAGCCTCAGTGTAAGGTGGGTGAGCCCAGGCAGCTTGCCCCTGCAGCTCGCCAGGGACAGAGGGGGTTATCCTGTGACTTCTGGGGCAGCCTGGCCCTGGGGTAGGTGTCTGGGAAGACTGAGAGCCTCGCTCCTGTCTAAAGAAGTGAAGAGAAGGAAAGGCCTCTCGGTTTGGCCTTCTGATCCGACCAAGCTCTCTATGCTACCAGATGAAAGATGTGTCTCTGGGGCGGCCCCCAGCTCTGCCCCCACTTCGGAGCTGCCACCTTAGGTGTGAGAGGGCCTGTTCCTGGCATGTGGCTGTGGTCCTGCTGGCCATTCCTTGTGGGCTGATTCTAGCACCAGCCTCCACCCACCAGAGCTGGGAGACCGCACACTGCCCCAGAGTCCGGGGGTACATTCCAGGGTAAGTGGGAAAGGCCATTCCAGCTAGGACACTGGCCCCCGGGAGGCCTCTGGCTTCTTCTTCCAATGGTGACACTCCAGGGCTTTCTGCTGAGTGGGCCTGGGCTGGCCCCTCCTAGGCTGGCTCCCTCCCTCAGATCCACCCAGCCCACCTCCCAGTAACCCTCAGCTGGCCCATGAACATGTTACGTGACATGGGATGCTGTAAAAGAATGTACACAGAGTTGGCCGGGTGTGGTGGCTCACACCTGTGATCCCAGCACTTTGAGAGGCCAAGGCAGGAGGATCATAAGGTCAGGAGATCAAGACCATCCTGGCTAACATGGTGAAACCCCATCTCTACTAAAAATACAAAAACAAAATTAGCTGGGTGTGGTGGTGGGTGCCTATAGTCCCAGCTACTCGGGAGGCTGAGGCGGGAGAATGGCTTGAACCCAGGAGGTGGAGCTTGCAGTGAGCCAAGATCGTGCCTCTGCACTCCAGCTTGGGTGACAGAGCGAGACTCTGTCTCAAAAAAAAAAAAAAAAAAAAAAAAAAAAAAAGAACGTACAATGTACACTGAGGACACATTCTAAAGGCATCACTTGTCCCAGATGATGGAAGACGGAGGAGCAAAAATTACTTCCTTGCTAAATAATGTAAAATGCCATTGCTTTGCTAAAACCAATACAGTTTGTATTGTGGAGCAGAATACAAAATTCACAAGAAATTTTCAGATAAGACAGCATGGGTGAATGATCTTGACTTCAAAGAGCTACTTTGAATTACGCCCATAGTGAAAGACCGGTAGGCCCCGCTTACCCTCTCCTGCCTCCAGGAGCTCTTTGGGGGAGCTGGAGAAGCACTGACCCAGGGGTCACCCAAAGGAAGAAAGGACCCCCGCCCCGCCGAAAGCTTTCTGATATCCACCTGGAGTGGGGACTGGGGCCAACACAAGCTGGTTAGCGCATGGGCCTCTGGGTGCTTCTGTGCACAGCAGTGACAGGTGGCAGAAGCAGCTGGCATGAGCCGGTCTTGCACTCGGGACCTGAGGCTGAGTGGCAGGAGTCACATCCTCTCCAAGCCCAGCCAGTGCCATGCTTCAAAGCACAGGGCCCTCCTCGTAACCCGTCTCTCACTCTCTGTGGGGTCTGCTTCGTGACACATTGCAGTGGGCGTCTGTCTGCTTGGGTGCGTGTGCTCCCCAGGTGTGCTTTCCTCAGCACCGCGGCGGGTGGGAGACGCATCAGCATACAGTTTGGGGAGCATCGTAGCCATTGGGGCTCCTCAGCAGCCAGCTGTGCTCCTCAGCCAGGACCAAGAGGCCTGGTCCTCAGATCCTCCTGGGACAGTGACTTCCTGCCATTTGCAGCTGGGGCCACACCAAGCAGACCTGAGTGGAGCTCCTCTGTGTGGCAAGGAGTGGGTCACCTTGGAGCTGGGCCCCACCCGGCCTCCTTGGAGCAGCGACACATGGCACCCTGCAGAGAAATGGACCTTAGGAGGAAGCTCACCTCTCCACAAAGGCTGAGGGGCAGCCTTTGCCACCCTGTCCTGATTGTTGGAGCGGGAAGCAAAGTCACCTCCATGGAGGAAGCCCCAGGACTCGGGCAGATGCAGGCTCGTCTCCCAGGATTGGCTTCCCGGCCACCTGCAGGCCAGGTGGCTCCTTCCAGCGTGTGCATGACAGTGGCGGCTTAGACCCTCCAGGGGTCAAGATCAGCCAGCTTTTCCTGTGACTGCCGGACAAATGCCCACCAGCTGGGTGGCTTCACACAGATATATGCTCTCACAGCTGCGGGAACTGGAAGCCTGAGCTCAAGGTCCTGGAGCGCTGAGCCCCCTCTGAAGGTGCTAGGGAGGGACCCTCTCTGGTCACTTGCAGCTCTGGTGGCTGTTGATCATCATTGTGGATCCATGGCTAGTGGCAACGGAACCCCAGTCTCTGGCCCCACTGTCCTCCCTATGTGTGTGTCTGTGTCCCTACTTTCTTTTAAGGACACCAGTCATTGGATTAAGGCCAACCCCATCCGGTGTGAACCCGTCTTAATGAATTACTAATTACTTTTGTAATTTACTAATTACAAAGACTCTATTTCCAAAAGAAGTCCCATTCTGAGGTTCCCTGTAGACAGGAGCATTTGAGGAACACTGTTCAATGCGGGACTCCGTCTCTTGTGGGCTTGTCCCCAGGGCGTGGTCCTGGGCATGATCCCAGCTGTGAGGCCTCACTGAAGGACAAAACTGACCCCAGAAAACACCAGAAGCCTCCGGAGGGCTTGTGTGCGGGGTTCTGCCCTGGGTGTCGTGAGAGGTGCCGTAAAGAGGCAGCACAGCTTAGGCTCCAGGGGCTCCGCAGTGTCGGGGAGTTTGCAGGCACCGTCTTGCGGTCATAGGTGGCATGTTTTAAGGAGTTCGCAGACACCGTCCTGCAATCACCGGTGGCATGTTCTCGCTCTGTCGCCCAGGCTGGAGTGCAGTGACACAATCTCGGCTCACTGCAAGCTCTGCCTACCGGGTTCATGCCATTCTCCTGCCTCAGCCTCCCGAGCAGCTGGGACTACAGGCAGCCGCCACCATGCCCGGCTAATTTTTTTGTATTTTTAGTAGAGACGGGGTTTCACTGTGTTAGTCAGGATGGTCTCCATCTCCTGACCTCATGATCCGCCCACCTCGGCCTCCCAAAGTGCTGGGATTACAGGCGTGAGCTACCATGTCCGGCCAATGGTGTGTTTTAAGGAGTTCGTAGGCACCGTCCTACAGTCACAGGTGGCGTGTTTTAAGGAGCATCACAGGAAGTGCAGGTCGTTCAGTGTTTATTGAGCATTTACTATATACATAGCAATACATATTTGGGGAAGGATGCAGATACAGGAAAGATCAGTTCCTGGCTTGGAGGAGCTGCTCGCAGGACACCCTCCTGTTGGGATGCTCGGGGATGGCCATGCCGTGGGGCAGCAGGATAGAGCGGCCTCCCACAGCCACCCACCATGAACACACTGACCAACTTGGCTCCTGCCAAGGCCACAGCACATCCCTGTGGACCCCAAGGCCTGATTGTCTTCATTCGACTTAAGGGCTCCAAGCCCCTGTGTCCCCACTGATGGCCTTCTCCCCAGGAGAAGCCCTCTGGCTCTGCGAGAGCAGTGCAGTTCTGCCCCTCCCTCCCACTCCCCTGCTTGCTGCTTCCCAGTCTCCAAGCTTCTCCTTCCAAAATGCTCTGTCATGTCCACATGGCCAGCTCTCTCCTGACTACTCTCTTCTCCCTGCCCACGCTCCCTGAGGGCTTCTTCCCAGCCAGGGCTCTCTCTCCCACCTACTGGGGTGCAGGGATGGCTGCCCCTCTGTTTCTCTTCTTGGATCCAGGCCATCCATCTATCAGCCTACAGGGCAGCTTGACCCACGTTTCTCTTGGGCAAGCCAGTAGGTCCCAGACAGGACAAATAGCCGTTCTTTGTTTTCCCCAAGCTACCTCTCTGATAACATTCCTGGCCCCTGTGGATAATCCCACCCAAAAACCCAGGAGTCACCCCTTGCTCCCTCCCTCCCCGACATCCCAACACTAGCCTAGCATGTTTCTCTCCTTTATTTCTCTCACAGTCTCTACTTCTTGCCATCCTCTCTGCCACCACCTTAATTCAGCCCAAACTAATCAATTGTGCATGTCCTAAGTCTTCCCACCTCCTTCCACCCGGGCTGTCTGGTCTTCCGTCACCTGGTCAATATGGATGCGGCATCTGCTGGGTGCCAGGCACCGTTCTGGGCTCTGGGGAATCCTTATTCTCCTGTAGTTTATATTCTAGTGGGGAAGAAAGACAACACACAAGTTGCAAAGGAAACTGTCAGACGGTGATAGGTGCTGGGCAGGGAACCTCCCCTGGATGGTCTGGGAGAGGGAACCAAGGTGGCTGCTTCATAGGTTGGGGGAGGTCAGAGGAGGCCTATATGAGAAGGTGATATTGAAGCTGGGGTATGAATGACAGGCAGGGGCCAGCCACAGTAAGACTGTGGGAGGAACATTCCAGTCCAGGGAATTAGGAGCAAAGCCCCCAGGGGGAGGGCAAGCCTGGCATGTTGGGGGAGCTGAAGAGTGTGCTGCAGCCAGAATAGAGGAAGGGGAGGTGGAGGGGGTTGCAGGGATGGGAGAGGGCCAGGGGGTCAGCAGATGCCATCACCCAGAGTAGGGGGCTGGGCTTTTATTCCGAGGTCAGTGGGGAACCATGGGAGGGGCGCTGCCACACACAAGTGTATGTTTGCAAGAACGCCGCAGCTGCCATCTGGAGAATGAATTGTGTCTCCCCTGGCACAGAGACTTCTCCAGGGCTCTGGCGTCGGTTTGGGCAAGAGGTGATGGTGGCTCTGACAAGGCTGGAACGATGACTCCTGAGGGACAGGGTGGGTCTGGGGTTGTCTGGAAGTGAAGTCAAGGGTTCTGCTGATGATTTGAATATGAAGAATGGGAGAGGATGATGAGTAATAACGCCTAGATTTGGGGCTCCAACCACCGGAGGGACAGCAGACCATTTCCTGAGATGGAGAAGTTTGAAGCAGCAGCATACCCGAGGGGATAGGAGAATCTAGTGTTCGGTTTTGGTCACGTTACATCCAACAACCTCATTAGAGACGGCGGGTTCACAGTGGGGTCCGAAAGTCTGGAGGCCAATGAGAGATCCAGAATGGAGACGATGTTTAGGAGTCCTCTGCGTGCAGATGGCGTTTAGCAACATAGCTCCGTGAAAGGGCACAGATGAAGCAGAGGAGAGGCTGCAGGATCAAGCGCAGTCTCCTCTGGTATATGGACACCAAGCAGACGAGGAGCTGGCCGAGGGGGTGAGGAGGACAGCCAGTGTGACGGAGAGAAAACCAGCAGGATGTGACCCATGGAGGCTAAGAAACGAAGGTGTTTCAAAAAAGGACATGGTCGGGCAGGTCAGATGCCAAGCGGGGAGCTGGGTAAGAGCCCTCCAAGCAGGGAGAGGTGGGTCGGAAGGTCCTGAGGCAAGAGGGAGCTCCATGGATTTGCAGAACTCAGAGAAATGGCTGGAAATTCCAGGTGAGACGGCACCATACCTGTCTCTGAGCTCAGAGCCACAGCCTTCCGCAGTCTGGGGCCAGATGAGAAAGGACAGGAGTCTCTCAGACTCTTGCCTGGCCCAGGAGATCGTGTGCCTCCCACTGCCCCATCCACTGCTCATTCAGCAGAAGGAAAGGCCCCGTCTCCTGCTTTTCCCACCTTGCACCTCTGGTGTTGGTCTCGCCAACCTTTTGACAGGTCGGTGGGCCCCAGGAGATGTTCCTGGGCTCGTGGAGATGTCCCACATCTGCTCTGAGTCCCAGAGACAGATTCCTTCTTCATGGCTCCCTGCTGGGTAGCAGGGGCTCCAGGTGAGCCCCAAAGCAGGAACAAACTGTGATTCACCCCCAAACACTGTGTTGATATCAGACCTGGTAGAGACAGCTCCCGGGCCCTGACCACTGGTTGTTGCTGGGTACAAGAATCGTGCAGCTTCACCGGAAGCCTGCCTGGCAGGCCTGCTTAGGCAATTATGCCCCAGCTCCTAAGTCAGTTACATCGGACTCTCATTATTCCTTTTTTTTTTTTTTTTGGCAGAGTCTTGCTGTGTCACTCAGGCTAGAGTGTAGTGGCTCCATCTCAGCTTACTGCAGCCTCTGCCTCCTGGGTTCAAGTGATTCTCCTGCCTCAGCCTCCCAAGTAGTTGGGATTACAGGTGTGCACCACCACACCCAGCTAATTTTTGTATTTTTGGTAGAGACAGAGTTTTGCCATGTTGGCCAGGCTGATCTTAAACTCCTGACCTCAAGTGATACATCCGCCTTGGCCTCCCAAAGTGCTGGGATTACAGGCATGAGCCACCGCGCCTGGCTGGACTCCCATTATTCTACCACAGCATTCGGATATGGGTCAGCTGTTCCCCTAAAAGCATAGCCTTGAAGAAAGGCCTCTTGGCAAAGCTGGGACCACAGAGAGACCGGTCAGGGGATCTGGCTGGTCCAGGCCGGTGGTGAGCTGATGTCCTTAGCCTTTCCTGGGACTGGGCTCCCAGAATCCATCTCCCTGGAAACCAAGGGAGGTGCCAGTTTGTGTATGCAGCTGCCGGGAGAAGTGGTCCTGAGACCCAGAACACCCGCTGTGGAGAAGAGAAGACACAAGTGCTGATTGGGCCCTAGTGCAGCCTCTGTGGGGATGCAAGTTCCTAGTGGTCCTGAGCAAGGTGAGAGGACACCCTTCCCATCCAGTCCGATGCTCAGCCTGTAATTGGGGCCAAGGACAAAGATCTGTCCTTTCAGAAGCTCCTAAAAATACACATATCTCTGACCCTTCTGAGCAGCCCAGCAACCTTGTCCCCCACATCTGTGACACCAAGACATTCAAAATAGTCTTTGAGCCTGTAATCCCAGCACTTTGGGAGGCCGAGGCGGGTGGATCACGAGGTCAGGAGATCGAGACTATCCTGGCTAACATGGTGAAACCCCGTCTCTACTAAAAATACAAAAAACTAGCCGGGCGTGGTGGCGGGCGCCTGTAGTCTCAGCTACTTGGGAGGCTGAGGCGGGAGAATGGCGTGAACCCGGGAGGCGGAGCTTGCAGTGAGCCGAGATCACGCCACTGCACTCCAGCCTGGGAGACACAGCGAGACTCCGTCTCAAAAAAAAAAAAAAAAAAAAAAAAAAAAAGTCTTTGATAGGCTGAAGACTGGCTCCCTCCCCGGCAGTAATCTGCTGAGACTTTGCACCTGTTGTGAAATCCTTTGTTGTGAGTCCTTTGTTAGGGAAAAAAGAGTGAGATGCAGGTATGTGTCATATGGACCATACTTCATGAATAACAGGAGACTTTTTAAAAAATCAGGCCGGGCGCAGTGGCTCACACCTGCAATCCCAGCACTTTGGGTGGCCAAGGCGGGCAGATCACCTGAGGTCAGGAGTTCAAGACCAGCCTGGCCAAAATGGTGAAACCCCCCTCTACCAAAAATACAAAAATTAGCCACGTGTGGTGACACAGGTGGCACTTGTGGTCCCAGCTACTCGGGAGGCTGAGGCAGGAGAATCGCTTGAACTCAGGAGGCAGAGGTTGCAGTGAGCCAAGACCACGCCATTGCACTCCAGCCTGGATGACAAAAGTGAAACTCCTTCTCAAAAAAAAAAAAAAAAAAAAAAAAAAAAAAATCTGTGGCAAGCCAGGCGTGGTGGCTCACACCTGTAATCGCAGCACTTTTGGAAGCTGAGGCAGGAGGATCACTTGAGGTCAGTTCAAGACCTGCCTGGGCAACATGGAGAAACCCTGTTTTGACAAAAAAAATACAAAAATCAGCCAGGTGTGGTGGCACAGGTGGCACCTGTGGTCCCAGCTACTCGGGAGGCTGAGGCAGGAGGATCGCTTGAGCCCTGGAGGTTGGGGCTGCAGTGAGCTGAGATTGTGCCATTGCAGTCTAGCCTGAGTGACAGAGTGAGACCATCTCAAAAAAAAAAAAAAAGAGAAAGAAAAATCAGTGGCAGAGGGAAAACAGTTGATACACCAGAAACAAAGTGAGGTTGTTCAGGAGTTGGAACTTGTCCCATATTCCAATCTCCTCATTCTTATGGAAGGAACCCAGGCCCTAGGAAGAGCAGCTGCTGGCCCCAAGCCATCGCTGAACTGGGATGGAAGTCACCTCCTGACTCCTTCCGCACGCTCTCCTCCCTCTGTCTGTCTCCCCTTCTCCATCCCACGGCCAAATTCACCTGTGCCCCAGAAGGTAGGACACAAAGGTGGATAAGAAACAAGCCGGCCAGCAGGTGCGGTGGCTCACGCCTGTAATCCCAGCACTTTGGGAGGCCGAGGCGGGCGGATTGCCTGAGGTCAGGAGTTCGAGACCAGCCTGACCAACATGGTGAAACCCCATCTCTACTAGAAATACAAAAAATTAGTTAGGTGTGGTGGCGGGCGCCTGTAATCCTAGCTACTCGGGAGGCTGAGACAGGAGAATCACTTGAACTCAGGAGGTGGAGGATGCAGCGAGTCAAGATCGTGCCATTGCACTCCAGCCTGGGCAACAAGACCAAAACTCTGTCTCAAAAAAAAAAAAAAAAGCCGGTTGGGAGCCCTGGGCAGCTTCTGTGTGGTGGGTTGTGGTTTCTTTGGCGAGGTCAAGGTTTGCCTCTGGTGTCCCCGCAGAGTGAGCTGACACTCTCCCCACATTCACACTGGCAGGAGAGAGGGAGCAGTGACCTGGCTCTAGCCCTCTGCTCCCTGCCCCTCATGCAGAAGGACCAGTTCTGGCATCAGCAGATCAGGAGATACCCAGTGGAGGCCTCGGAGTGTCTCCTGTCATACCAAATCCTGAGATGTGCTGGCACATGGACGAGGAACTCTGCCCCAGCCCCACACCCCATTTGGGGGTCTTGAGAAGAGCTGGTGACATCTTGCATCACTTCAGTGGCACCAAGCTGCATCGATGGGTCTTGAGACACGTGGCAGACTTCTGAGCCGCCGTGATTGTTTCTTTCAGCAAAACACCTTCTGGCACAGAGTTGCCACCAGGAGGGACAGCAGCTGACATCTGCACATGCACCACCTGCCTGGACCTGGCCAGGCACTGTGTCACGTGATGAGGATCAGAAGAAATGGATCAGATGAGGACCTGCAGTCAACGAGCTTCTCGTCCAGCGGAGGAAACATCAGAACTGACCCCTGCCTTCGCACAAACAAGCATTTGAGGACCTTATAATGGAGGATGGTGACTTCTCAGGGAGGCCTGGGAGGGCTTTCTTGAAGAAATGACCCCCAACCCTAGATCTGAAGGATGAGCACAAGTTAACTCCCTGAAGAGAGAAGGCAAACATTCCAGGCCCCAGGAATGGCATGTGCAGCAGCTCTGTGGTGGGAGGGAGCCATGAAGCCAGTGAGGCAGAGGGGCAGGCAGTAGATCAGGCCAGAGCCAGGGCTGTGTGCGCCAGGCTTTATCCCCAAGGAGAGGGAAGCCACCGAAGGCTGGAGAGGCAGGGACGTGACCAAGTTGGCTTCTGAAGACGCGCACATGGCAGCCACATGGAGAACAGATTGAAGGAGGTTCAGAGAGGGTGAGGAGAGACCAGGAAATCATCCTGGCTAGAGATGATGGTAACTTGGCCATTCTGGGGGCACAGGGACAGTGTGAGAGCCATGGAGGAGATGGCATCAGGAGGTTTTGTGGGTGGATTCACTATGGAGGCTCCATGTCATTCACCTTGGAGGAGGACCAGTTAGGAGTTAGGCTGAGTTTAAGGGGCTTTTGGGACATCTTTGTGAAAAGTCAATGGCAGGTGGGTGTAGCCCCCAGAGCTGAGAGAGCAAATGGATGAGAGAGAGAGAGAAAGAGAGAAAGTCTGAAATGTCTGCATGGAGGTGGCACTGAATAAAGCACATCTGTGGGTGTGGAGGAAATTGATAAGTGTGACAATATTGCTGAGTCCCAAGGCCAAGGACTTCTGTCTTAATTATCATCGTGCCCCAGTGTAGGGGTCCAGGGACACAGTAGGGTCTCAGGGAAGGTTTCTTCAAGGGAGGGAGGGAGGGAAGGACAGATGGCCTAGTGGTATCTTCATGGCCATTGTCCTCACGGCTGACTGACTTCAGCTTTAGGATCCAGCTGCCCAGATAGCCTCTCTGACATCAGAACCAGGCTGGGGAGGGTGTCCAGGACTAACCAGGCACCATCGCCTCCCTTTGGGTCTCCCTGTCACTGAACAAGCTCCAGGCAAGTGGCCCAAGACCAGAATGCCGAAGCTTGACCCTTCGCTACCTCTTTGTTGAATGTGCCCTGAGGCTGCCTTCAGAGCTTTTAAAGGGCTACCTGATGAGAAATCCTCCGTTCAGCTCACTGAAGCTGGAAGAGAAAGGAAAAAGCACTGCTCTTCCTGGAGCTGCTCAGCCCTCTCTCTAGGCCTCAGAGAGGGAGGGGGTTTCTTGGGCTGGTCCTTGGCAAGTCACTACCTGGTGGGTTGTGGTGCAGGGGCCCTGGAGGGGAACCTCATCTGACCCTCTGTGATGCCCTTGACCCAGTCCCACATTTGCCTGGTGAAGGTAAGAATGAATGAATGAATGAATGAGTAAGTGAGTCAGGGGCCATGAAAACCTCCCTATCCACAGGACTCCTGCTGCTCCAAAACACACTGCTATGACAGTGACAGTAATGACCACCAGCCAGGCTCCAGGCCTGGTGCTTCACATCATGGCCCTGTTGAAGCCTCCCAGCACCCAGCCTCAGGTTGTCATTCACAGGCACCTCTCCCCCAAACTGGGTCATAAACTATATGGAAGAAACAGCCTTGATAGGTGGCAGCCCATCCACCCATCTGTCATTCAACAGTACCTGGTGGAACCAAGGCTTCACCCATCAACCAGGCATCCCCCCACCCCCCAGGAACTCACAGCCCAGGGAAGGAGGCACACAGGCCAACATAATTAATGTGATGAGTGCTCGAGTGTCCGGAAGGTGTGAGAGGCCAGGGGAGACCCCCTGTGCCTCCATCTGGAGGGAACACACTTGACAGTGGCTAATTCTCTATCAAAACTGTAATGTGTGTTCATAGGAGTATCTTTCATATGTAGAAAGAATGTGCAAGTGTTAATGTATCAGTCTGTTTTCACACCACTGATAAAGACATAGCCAAGACTGAGCAATTTACAAAAGAAAGAGGTTTAATTGGACTTATAGTTCCACATGGCTGGGGAAGCTTCACAATCATAGTGGAAGGCAAGGAGGAGCAAGTCACATCTTACATGGATGGCAGCAGGCAAAGAGAGAGAGAGCTCGTACAGGGGAACTCCTCTTTTTAAAACCATCAGATCTCGTGAGATTTATTCACTACCGTGAGAACAGCATGGGAAAGACTTGCCTCCATGATTCAATTATCTCCCACTGGGTCCCTCTCACAACACATGGGAATTCAAGATGAGATTTGGGTGGGGACACAGCCAAACCATGTCAGTTAGCCACCTGTCAAGTTAAAGGGAACACCATCCACATAAGACCACCCTTATTTCTGCACCAACTGCAAGGGGTCCCCTAGACCACCCTCAGGTTTGATCATTCACTGGAAGGACTCAGAACTCACCAAAAGCTCTCATACTCACAGTTGCACTCTATTACATCGAAAGGATACAGATTAAAATCAGCCAAGGAAGGAAGGGTATAGGGCATAGTCCAGGAAGGTACCAGACATGGAGCTTCCACTGTCCTCTTCCCCATGGAGTCATGAAAAGCATGACTTTCCTGGCATTGATGTGTAACAGTACCCATGGAGTACTGCCAACCAGGGCAGCTCACCATAGCCCCAGTGTTCAGAGTTTTTATTGTGGCTCCATCACACAGGTGACTGCCCAAGTCACTGCCCTCCCTCTCCAGCTCCTCCAGAGTCAGCCGATACCACGTGACCCAAAGCCCCCACCCTAAGTCACATTGTTGATCTTTCTGGCACAGCCAACCCCTACCCTAAACCTATCCAGTGTGGCCAACACCTACCCTAAATCATATGGTTAGACCATTTTGTGACCCAAGGATCCCAGGCAAACAAAGAAACTCCAATCAGGCATGATATTCCAAGGACTTAGAGTTCACCTCCCAGAAGGTGAGGACAAAAGCCAGACCTCTCTTTGGGCAAGGTTAAATTCTTTCCTACACAAAATGGCACCTTCCCACTCCTCTGCACCCACCTGCTCGGACCTGCTTCTCCTACTCCTCACCCCAGAGACCAGATTCGTTTTGGTATCTTTATCGAGGGAGGAAAGTGTTGGTGTGTTGTCTGAGGTGTTTGTTGTTGTTTTTAAAGCATGGCTCCTACACAGATCTTCTGTAGTATTGAGCAGTTCTCTGGGGACAAAGAGCACATTTTACTATGAGAAATAGTTTGGGTGAATACTTTGTCGTCTGCAGAAAATATTGTGCAAAGCTCCAGTTTTCCTGGGTGGAGATGTGAGATTAACTAAATTACAGATCAGTCCACCTAAAATGTGAAATTAAATGAGAAATTCCAGGAGCCTTTGACTGCTAAGGTGATTATTCTAACCTATGATTCCAATCACCTTTTTAAATTGCTCACCTGTGCCATGGTCCACGATGCCGTGAAAACAACACTGCCTCCTGTCTCCATCCTGCAGACGGCACTCCTGGCTCAAGCAATGCTCTCCTCTCGGTCGAGTGTCCTCCCAATGGCTCCATTTGCTGTGCAAGGTTGTGAATGGCTCCATTTTAAGCCACCAGCTCCCTCCCTCCGGCCCTCTCTGCCATCTCCCTCTCCTGCGCTGGGGGCTGGGAGGCTGAAGGAAGCCCTAGAACCACTGTCCCCTCCTCGATGGCTGCCCTTCTCCAACAAGCTTCTCTTCCTCTCCTCAACACTGATGGGAATGGATCTGACCTTGCCATTAGTGCCCAGCTGGGTGCATACAGGGATCTCTGAGCCAGGGCGGGGACCTGGGGAGAGAGTGTTCCTGCTCAATAATTCACCCTTAAGGGATAGGAAAGCTACGGATGCAGCATTCAGCCATTTTCCAGGACATTAACAATTCAGTGTAATTCCTAAGGCATAAAAAATGCATCATTGCTCTAATTTTATAAGCTCCATGATGTTTATTATGACATCAGAAGGTCTGGTCTGGGTCACCCAGGAGAGCTAAAGCCAGGAGAAACCGGTAGATAGCTCTGCACTGGGCCTGCACAGAGGTGCTATGGAGCCAGCCCACAAATGCTGCAGACACAGACACAGCCCCCATGAGGTGGGGCCTGATGCCCTGGAGGCCCCCAGCACTCTGCAACTTGGAAATGACTGATGCATTCATCATGAGTCTTTACACCCCTCCCCTGGAAAGCAGCAGGCAAGAGCGAGCTCTGAGCACAGAGAAGAGGGCACGGCAGGGAGCCTGAACCTCCCCGGCCCCCAGTTGCACTCAAAGACATCATTCCTCCCCTGGCATTCTCGTTTTTCCATTCCCAGTAAGAGAGTGAGTGGGTGCTCATTTTTATATTTGGTGAAACGCCCTGGCATTATTCCAAGTCACTTAAAAGTGAGATTAGACCAGGAGGATCATTGGGTGGGGCTGCGTTTCTTGTTCCCACTCTGGAGACAGAGCATGATCCATGGTATTTCACTTTGGACATGGGTGCTTCTTAGACCCTGGGGGGCAGCAGAGCCAAGCAGGGGACAGCCTCCACTTCATGGGTTCCAGAGCCAGTGAGGTGCTGGCCTGCATGGGACTGTGGCTGCACCGTGAGGGGCCACAGTGAAAAAGTGACTCAGGGTGCCAAAGAGAGATCAGTATGGGTGGGGGTCGTGCGTGTGCGGGCGGGGGCCGTGCGTGTGCAGGCAGGGGGGCGTGCGTGTGCGGGTGGGGGCGTGCGTGTGCATGACACGTCTGCACTTTTCCCTGGCCACTTTTTTCTTTTTCTAAGTAATGTCACTTAGCACCAAAGGTATCTGCAAATGCTCCCTGAACTAAATATGTCAGCTCTGCCTCCCCTGGTGCAGGAGACGGCTGTCATTTAAAATACACTTGCACATAATTGCGCCTTCCTTTGTGATTGCTCTCTTTCTTGTTGGTAACAGCTCATCTCTTCATGACCTTGGTGCTTATTATTCTTAGGTAGTAGCTAGTTGCTTCTCTAAAAAGATAACTTTCCAGCTCTCATTTTCACGGGCACCTGACAGTGGCTGTGAGGATGGTGATGTCAAAATGGCTTTCTTGTAAATGTCAGGGTCTTTTGACTCCACTGTTGCCTACGAGAGAGCACACTTGTTTCTCTTTAATTAGATCTCTAAGTTTTTGTTTGATTGTTTTTTTGTTTGGTTTTTTGTTTGTTTGTTTGTTTGTTTTGAGACGGAGTCTTCCTCTGTCGCCCAGGCTGGAGTGCAGTGGCGTGATCTTGGCTTACTGCAAGCTCCGCCTCCTGGGTTCACGCCATTCTCTTGCCTCAGCCTCCCGAGTAGCTGGGACTACAGGCGCCCACCACCATGCCTGACTAATTTTTTGTATTTTTAGTAGCGACAGGGTTTCACCGTGTTAGTCAGGATGGTCTCGATCTGCTGACCTCGTGATCCACCTGCCTCGGCCTCCCAAAGTGCTGGGATTACAGGCGTGAGCCATCGTGCCCGGCCTTGTTTGATTGTTTGTTTGTTTATTTTTTGAGATGGAGTCTCGCACTGTCGCCCAGGCCGGAGTACAGTGGTGTGATCTCGGCTCATTGCAACCTCCACTTCCCAGGTTCAAGCAGTTCTCCTGCCTCAGCCTCCCGAGTAGCTAGGACTACAGGCACCACCACCACACCCGGCTAATTTTTTGTATTTTTAGTAGAGATGGGGTTTCACTATGTTGGTCAGGCTGGTCTCCAACACCTGACCTCATGATCCACCCGCCTCGGCCTCCCAAAGTGCTGGGATTACAGGTGTGAGCCACAGTGCCCGGCCAGTGTTTTTTTGTTTTTGTTTTTAAATAAATCTTACCTGCTTTGTAAGAAAGCCACACGGGGACAGCTTGATTTAGTGCCTTTTTTGAGAGTGCTTTTCTGATTAAAATGCCCATTTCCCACTGTGACTCTACTGGGCTGTAGGGTACATGGCATCCTCTTTGAAGGCTCAGCGGGATCTTTCTGCCTCATGGAAAATTTGACTGTAGCCCCACAGGACCTCATGCTGTCTCAGACTTAAGACTGAGGTCTCCTGAGCACCTCTCCAGGAGCTTAAGAAGGGTTGGACGGTGAACAGGGAGCCGTAGAGGAGGCCGTGGCAGCCCACACACTCTGCACGGGAGGATCTGTGAGCCCTTAGCCAGGTGAACAGGTGCATGGACATGTGGGAATTCTTGCTTAGAAGAAAGAGCCTGTATTGCTCTGCTGGTGCAGGCTGGACTGGGTGGGACCTGTGAGTTAAACCAGTGCATGCTAAGAGGTCTGGGCCTGGGTCTTCTCGCCCCAGCTACTCCTGAATGGCTACAGAGTAAGGTTCAGTTAGAGCACCTCTCTTGTATCTGTGTGGGATTACTCAATCTGCCTAGGGCATCCTGGCCAGCTCCCTCACACAGCTACTGAGCACACAGGAAAGGCGAGCTCATTCTAACAGCATAGGGAGGAAACTGGCAGGAAGGCATCTGCTGCCCCGAAAGATCTGGAGCATATCCTGAGGAGGACCCAAAGTGATGGTGACTTCTGGGTTTTATCCCCTGAGCCCTCACTGAGCACCCACCAGGCCCTGGGCTATCTACTTAAGTTTATTATTCGATTTCATCCCGGCTGTATTCCAGGAGATCTTTCCATCCCCATTCTATTGATGAGGAACCTGAATCTTAGAGGGGTCAAGTGACTTATCCTGTGTCACACAGTTGGGGATTCAAACTCAGGGCCATCTGACATTGCAGCCAAGTGGGCACGTTTTCACCATGCCTCCCCACCACCTGAATTGATGTGGGACGATCCACCCTGTAGTATCCTGCTCCCCTTCCCAGCAGATATGTCTCTGCATTTCCCCCACTTTAACGGGGAGAATAGCTGTGTATTTTATCATCCAACATGTGTGTAATAGTGAGGACCTGGTGGGGGTTACTGGGGGGATGGATGGGCCTGTGTCAGCCAACAGGGTGAGTTGAAGGTGGTTTCACTCTGCTCTTTTGGATTCTTTTCTGCATTATGTCCACTAGGAGAAACCTGCCAGGTCTCGGGCTGGTGGCTAATGCATCTCTTCCTCCCTCCATATTAGAGCTGGCACCTTCCCAGGATGACACCAATCATGGCATGTCCTGGTAGCAAACACCTTTTCTCCCCCACTATCCTCCACATCACTGTCAGGGCCAGTTATCTCTTGCCAGCCCAAAGCTGAATGGCTCAAAGTGATGAGAATGGGTACGTTCTCTTGATGCCATGGGTTGGCCAGGCTCACGCAAGCAACTGCACTCATGGGACTGATGATTTTAAGCCCAGAGTCCCTGCAGCTGAAGCACAGGGGCACCTGCTGTGTCAGGTCATGCTGGCCATGCACCGTGACCCCCCCAACATGGCCTTAGACCTGTCCCTTCAGCAGCAACAATGGATTTGGATTAAACAGATTTTCAAAGAATTATGTTGAGACTCTAGTTCAGGGGATCCAATCTTTTGGCTTCCCTGGGCCACACTAGAAGAAGAAGAGTCGTCTTAGGTCACACATAAAATGCACTAACACAGCCGGGCGCGGTGGCTCACGCCTGTAATCCCAGCACTTTGGGAGGCTGAGGCGGGCGGATCACAAGGTCAGGAGATCGAGACCTTCCTGGCTAACACGGTGAAACCTCGTCTCTACTAAAAATACAAAAAATTAGCCGGGTGTGGTGGCGGGCACCTGTGGTCCCAGCTACTCGGGAGGCTGAGGCAGGAGAATGGCGTGAACCCGGGAGGCGGAGCTTGCAGTGAGCCGAGATCGCGCCACTGCACTCCAGCCTGGGCGACAGAGCGAGACTCCGTCTCAAAAAAAAAAAAAAAAAAAAAAAAAAAAAAAAAAAAAAAAAATGCACTAACACTAACGATAGCTGATTAGGTTAAAAAAAATCACACACACACAAAATTCATACTGTTTTAAGAAAGTTTATGAATTTGTGTTGGGCCACTTTCAAAGCTGTCCTGGGTGGCATGTGGCCCACTGGCTGCAGGCAGAACCACCTTGCAGTGTAGTCTAAACTGATTTTACAGAGGAGGAAACTGAGGCACGGGAAGGGAAAGGAGTTTGCCATACAGGTAATTCTGGGGGTGGGGGTGGGGGGCGGAACTGGAACCAGAGCCCAGGCTGCTGACCCCAGGCCAGGACCCGGTCCCCCACCTCAGCGCCTCCTTCTTCCTGGACGGCCCAGGGGCCCTGACAGGTGCAGCTCAGCTGGAGATGTTTGAGACTCTCTGCAAAGCTCCCCCTTGCCCCTGAATCAGCCAACCATTGTGATCTGCAAGGAGAATCCCAAGTTCTGAATGCTGTTCTCACCAGGATCCCCAGCTGTCAGGGACATCGTCATGGCCAGCAAGGACTTCACAGACTCACCCTTGGCTTTTTCACGACCTTCAGAAGCACCATGAGAAACTGCTTGTCTTCTGACACCTTCTGCCCTGTGCATCACCATCGTGTGACTCAGGGCCTCCCCTGTGCCAGTCTCATCTCCTCACTGAGTAGTCACGGGACAGGGCCTGTCTGTTCACATTCCCCTCCTGCCACTGTACCCCACATAGGCCCAGACCGACTCACTGGGAGGATCGGCCATCAGACTCTCCTGACCTGGGTCTAGCTTTTCCCGTCGGTCAGTCTTCTTTTCTCAAGTTAAATCCATTGATTTCTATTCTATACTTCTTCATTCTCTTTCTCTTCTCCTTTGTCTATGTGTGTGTGTTACAGCTTTATTGAGATATAATTAGCATACTATACAATTTACCTATTTGAAGTACAATTCGAAGTTTCTGAGTTTTTCACAGGGCTGTGCGGTCATCACCACAAACTAATTTTAGAACATCTTCATCCCCCAAGAAAGATCCTAGCACCCATGAAGCAGGGTCACTCCCCATTCGTCCTCAGCTCCCCCCGCCACCACCCTCCCTAGGCAACTATTGATCTATTTTCTGTCACCATAAAGTTTCCTAATCTGGACATTTTCTATAAATGATATAATACAATGTATGGACTTGTGGCTGGCTTCTTGCACTCAGCATGATGTTTTTAAGGTTCACCCATGTTGTAGCATGTATCAGTACTTCGTTATTTTTATTGCTAAGTAAATGTCCATAGGTATGAACATCTCTTTTCATTCTCTTGGATATATACCTAGGAGTGGAATGGCTGGGTGACATCATAACTTTATGATTAACCTTTTGAAGAACTGCCAGACTGTTTTCCTAAGTAGCTGTGCCATTTTACATTTCCACCACCAGTATATAAAAGTTCAAATTTCTCCACATCCTTGCCAACATTTGTTACTGTCTTTCTTTGTGACTATAGTCACTTAGTGGGTGTGAAGTGGTATCTCATTGTGGTTTTGCTTTGCATTTCCTCAGTGACTTTGATTTCCTCAAATCAAATGCTGAACATCTTTTCATGCCCTTATTAGAGATCTTCTTTGGAGAAATGTCTATTCAGATACTTTGCCTATTTAAAAAACTGGGTTCTTTACTTTTTGTTTTTGAGCTGTAAGAGTTCTCTTTATATTTGAGATACAAGTCCCTTATGAAATATGAGATTTGCAAATATTTTCTCCTTTTTAGTGAAACGTCTTACTTCTTGATGTTGCCCTTTGAAGCATAGATGTTTTCAATGTTGATAATGTTCAATTTATTTTTTTTTTCCTTTGGTTGCTTGTGCTTTTGATATATTTAAGAAACTATTGCCAAATCCAAGGTCATGAAGGTTTACTGCCATATTTTTTTTTCTAAGGGTTTTGTAGCTTTACCTCTTATATTTAGGTGTTTGATCCACTTTGAGTTACATTTTATATATGGTGTGAGGGAGGAGTTCAACTTCATTCTTTATCATGTGGATAGCCCATTGTCCTAGCCCCATTTGTTGAAGACAATTCTTTCCCCACTGAATTGCCTTGTCAGCTTTACCTGTGGCTTTTAAAAATGTTTTCTACTTCTTCAAGGCTTAAAGATATACTGAATATGCATGTTGCTCTTATTTTTAAATTGTCACTTAGTTTGAGCAGAATCCTGCGAGTTTTTCTTTTACTGGGAAGTTGATGTATACAGAAACATCTGATTTCTTACCAGACAGGAGAGGTTAGATTATGCTGCAGTAACAACAAATTCAATCTCAGGACTGGATTTCTCATTCATGCTACAAGTCCAACTACAATTGCTAGGGAGGGCCCTACTCATCATGGTCACACAGGGGCCCAGGCTGGCAGAGGCTACCTCTTCCTATAAACAAGCTTGCACAATTGCCAGGGCTGGGGGAAAGAATGTGGTGGGCAGGTCACTGGTTCTTAAAACTTCTATCTGTAATAATACACATCAGATTTACTCATGTTTCATTAGCCCCAGAAAGTCACATGGTCACATCTAATTTCAAAGGGTTCAGGCCAGTGCAAAGCACCCCCAGGGATAGCAACCAGAGATATTTGGTATATAATATTAATGACTACCATTTCCCCGGAGTGTACTGAAATGTAACAGGTGTAGTGTAATGAAATCAGTTGATGTGGATTTTCTGTTGTGCATCTTGAACTTTAGTCATTGTAGTAAAATTCCTTTGTAGAGGTTGAGGCTGCATCGAGCCAAGATCATGCCATTGCTCTCCAGCCTGGGCAACAGAGTGAGCTCCTGTCTCAAAAAAAAAAAAAAAAAAAAAAAATTATTTGTAGAAATTTCCAGACTGTTCTGTTAAACAAATGTATCTACTTAATGGTAAGAGTTTTTAGGTGCTTGGAGTAGGGCAGAATGAGCACAGGCTCTGAAGGTGAAACCCAGATCCACTGCTTTCCAGCTGTGTGGCTTTGAGCAAGTTAGCTGACTTTATGAAGCCTTTGTCTTACCCTCTATGGAATATCCTACTTGCAGGAGAATTAGCAGCAGTGTATGTGAGTGCCTAGCACAACAGCAGGCAGATAACAGGCATCCAACAGACTGAAGTTCCCTTCTTCCTCCTCTGCAACAGGATCCACCCCCTGGGTTCATCCTGAGACCCTCAGCAGGGTTAGGGCCGATATCAACTCCCTGTATCTGTTCCCCCCGTCCTTTTTGAGACAGGGTCTTGCTCTGTTGCCCAGGCTGGAATGCAGTGGTGTGATCATGGCTTACTGCAGCCTCAACCTCCTGGGCTCAAGCAATCTTCTCACCTCCGCCTCCCAAATAGCAAGGACTACAGACACACACCACCACACCCAGCTAATTAAAAAAAAAACCAAAACATTGTAGAGAGGAGGTCTCACTATGTTGCCCAGGCTGGTCTTGAAATCCTGGGTTCCAGTGATCCTCCTGCCTCGGCTTCCTAAAGTACTGGGATTACAGGTGTGAGCCACTGTGCCTGGCTGTATCTGCTTTAAGGGACAAAAATTGCACTTGACCTCGGTACTGCCAATGGACTCATAACTGAGTAAAGTTTTCTTTTTCCCTATTTTACAAAACAACCCAGGTATACTCAAAGCCCCATTAAAAACCCAGTGTAACAATATTCTTGAATCACGCGCATGCCTTACTCTGTCATTTTCTAACTTGGAAGAAAGAACACGAATACCACAAGGAACCACCTGTGGAGATTCAGTTCTAGGGCACTGGCAGAGCTCGGGGCACGCCTCAGGAGCGCCCAGCTCATCCCGCCCTAGCTCTGACTTTCCAAGACAGGGACCCAAGGAAGCCTCCTGCTCCTGTGGTGCAGTGGGGACTCAAAGTGGTAGGCACTCCAGGAGAAGAATGAGCCCAGCTGAGGAACAGTACCAGGACATCCCCCATGCAGAAACATCACCCCAGGCTCCTGACCCCAACCCACTCAGCAGGGCTCAGCCAGTGCCTCCTGGGCTGCTGCAGCCATGACCCCACCTGTCCCACCTGCTCGGCAGAGGTGGGGCTGTGGAGGAAGGGTGAGGTACCCCTGAGGCCCCTCCTCAGACAGCTGGGATGCCAGGAGTGAACCCTGTGTCTGCCAAAAACAAAAACAAAACCAAACCAGGCAAAAGAACTTCCCCACCTGAGAGAAAAGACTGAAGATTTCTTCTCTTTAACTGGGTTTCAGGTGCCTGAACTGGATCCAAATCACCACCAGTTCCCTGGCACTTTAGAGTACAGAGGAAGGCGCTCTCTCTCCTGTCGGCCTCCACCCCTGCTGGTCTCTTCCTCACAAATCCATTCAGAGCAATTCAACAACCATCAGCTGAGCACTTACAGTGTGCCCCACCAGCACTGTGCAAGCTGCTGGGATAAGTCAGGCTTTGTTCTTGTTCTCAAGGAGATGAGGGCTGTCTTGCTTTTAGTGAAAAACAACTTTTAGAAACACTTTTTATTCATGTATAATGGACATATGGAAAAGTGCACATATTCTAAGTATGCAACTCAATGACTTTTCACAACTAAACCAGTGCCCAGGTCAAGATTAAAACAGCACCAGAAACCCAGAAGCCAGCCCCACCTCCAGCCACTCCTCCTCACCCCCAAGTACCCTGTTTTGGCAAAGCTGGCAACGGTAGCTAACTTTGATTGAATGTGCATCAGTGCCAGGCACTAGTACATGCACGTTCCACCTATTGATTCCTTTAACTCTCGCACCATAGCTATGAAGGCACAGACAGTGGGGAACACAGCTAGCAAGGAGCCCACTCTGAACCCAGGGGGTTGGTTTCCCGAGCCCACGTGTCCCTGATGACTACCCTTTCATTGCCGCCCTGCAAACAAACAGAACCCACTCACTGTGTACTACAACACCAACACATAACAAAGCTGGAGTTTCGGTTCTGCTGAGAGCGTCAGGAAAAGCCACTGAGGGTGGTCAGATTTGAGGTGGACCTTGATGAATGCATAGGAGTCTCCCTAGCAGATAAAGGGAAGCAGGTGCATAGCAAAGTTGGGGGGGGGGGGCGTGCAAGGGGTCCTGCGTGGTGACCCGGGGGGCGGGCGAGGGGTAGACAGGTGCAGTGGGAATACTGACCGAGAGCAGGATTGGAATATGTACTGGGGCTTTGCCAGGGCAGGCTTCGGAACAGGCGATTAACTTGCTCAGGTTTACAGTGGGTGGCAGCCCCCAAGGGAAGCCATGGACGATCTACCGGCACGGGCAGGGCCCAGCTTAGTCAGGGTGTCCTTCACGCGGCCTCTAACAAGCGATTCCTCATTGGGTGTACAGGCTTAAGGGCTCTGCAAATGTTGGGGTTGTTTCTGTGTGCGTTTGGGTAGGGTCAGAAAAGACTCCGCCCCCAATTTCGAGACACCTTTTTACCCAGATGGCAGACATGGCCGATTTTACAGATATTTGACTCTATTAATCTACATATCTGTATCTATCTATACATAACAAAAACAAAATAGGCGGTCTCATGACAAGTCTTGGGGTCAGGCACTTTCCCTGTGCGAGGCAGTGGGACTGCAAACAGCACAGGGAAAGAAGAAAGCGGGATCCGCTCGGGACGCCTGAGCCTCGATGAAGAGGTGCGGCTCGGGGTTTGTGGCCGGGGCGAGAGGCCCTCACGCAGAAGTCCCCATATGCGCAGGGCTGGAGCTGGAACTTTGGAACGCGGAGGTTAGACCCACAGGGTGGGCGAAGGTCCGCACTCCAGCTAAGGGGGTCGGGCGCCGCACTCCCCCAAAGCCGGAGCCGCCGCCACCGGCCCCGCCCACCGTCCTCCGCCCCGCCCTGGCCCTCCCCGGGTCCTCGGGCCCCGGCCCCCTCCTCCCGCCCGGCCCCCGCGCTCTCCAGCTCGTTGCGCAGCGCCGGCTCCTCCCGCCGGCTGCATTGCAGACGCCGCCGCCGCAGGGCGCGCCGGGGCCGCGCAGGGAGCCCGAGCCCGGGAACGCGGGTCCTCGGCGCGGAGCCTCGGGCGGCCCCGACGGCGCGGGGAGCCGGGCAGGGCGGACGCGGGGCGGCCCTGCGGGAAGGGGAACGAGCGGCCGGCGCGGGGTTCCTGGGGCCGTCGGCCCGGGCAACGGGTGCAGCCGTCGGGCTCGGAGCCGTCCCGGCCTCGAGGGGACCGTGGCCGCCCCCTTCGCGGGCCGCGCTGAGCCGGGCGGGCGGAGCGGCGGGGACCGTGTCGGGAGGGGCCGGGGCCCGGGTCTCGCGCGGGGACCCCCGGGGCGCGCTCCGCCCGCACCCTCCGGCCGGGACCCAGCCGTCCAGCGCGGCTCGGGCGCAGTTCCGGCGCAGTCCCCGCGCCTAGCGGCTCCGCGCCCCGCACCAGCCTCTGCCCGGCTCCGGGTGACGTCGCGTCCTCCCATTGGGCCACGCGGCCTGGGGGGCGGGGTCGGGTCCGGTGAGCTCACCGCCGCGCCCCGCCATTGGTCCGGGCGGCGCACTCGGGCAGTGGCGGGGAGACCGCGGTACCCGGAGCCCCGCGAGTCGTTCCAGCTGCGGCGAGTGGAGCTGAGCGGGCGCGGGGCCGGGCCAGGCCGGGCGGGGCCGGGCGGGGCGCGGGAGCCAGTGAGCGGCGGCTCGGCGCAAGCCTGACCGAGCGGGAGCCGAGCTCAGCAAGTCCGGGTGAGTGCGCGGCGGCGCGGGGCTAGGTGGAGGGCGCGTGCGGGCGAGGGCGGCGGCCGGCGGGGGCGCGCGCGCGGGGGCGGGGCCGAGGCGTGGGGGGCACGCGTGCTCGCGAGCCGGGGGCGTGGTGCACGCGCTGCCACGCGTGTTTCTGGTGCGAGGGTGCGGTGCGGGGCCAGGCCGGGAGGGCGTGCGCGGGCCGGGCGTGTTTACGCGCGGCGGGGAGGGGCCGCGAGGGTGCGCGCGTTTCTGGCGCGAGTGGGGGGTGTGGGGATGCGGCGGACCCAGTGTGGGGGGTGTGTTTCTGGGGTGAGAGTGGGGAGTGAGTGTGAGGAGCAAGGGTGAGGGGCTGCGGGGAGGGTGTGCGTTTGGCCGAGGAGTGGGTGGGAGACACGCGTGTCCATGCCGCGAGGGTGTGTCGACGCCCGATCCTGCGTGGGGCCTGGGGCTGTGTGTCTCAAGTGGCCAGGCGTGAGGGGCGCGCGTGTTTGTGCGAGGGGCGTGTGCGGCAGGTGTGAGCCACGCGTGTCCGGGCGCGCGCGCGGGCCGGATGCGCTTCTGGAGCAGTGCGCGGACGCGCGCGCGCGTCTGTGCCGGAGCGAGAGCAGGGACGAGCGTGTCGGGCGCGCGCGGGCGGGGCTGGGGCGGCGTCGGGGCGCGCAGGGGCTCGGCCCGCAGCGAGTGAGTTCGGGGCGCGCGGCTTGTCCTCGCCGAGGGCTTTTGGGACCCAGCGCCGCCTCCTTCCCGCGGCGGGGGCGCGGTGTCCCTGGGCTGGCAGGTGCTGGGCGAGGTGCGGGCACAGCCCAGGGCTCCTCAGAGGGGTGCGGAATCGGGCGGCGGGGGACTGTCTCAGCCTGCAGCCCAGGGGAGCGGAGGGACGCTCGATTCACCCGCGTGCACAGTGCAGTCCCGAAAGTGGATGGAAGGGGAACTTCTGAGAGCTTTGCTTCCCTGCAGGCTGGCGACCGGAGAGCGCTTTCCACGCGCAGATGGGCCTGGATAGACGCTCGGGGTGGCCCTTTCACATTTTCGGAGCTCTGGTGATATGGTTTCTAGGTATTGCGCCTCTTTAGAGGTGGCGCTGAAGGCTTTCTGGTGTTTGAGACTTTTTTGATCTCTGTAGATTACCGCAGACGTCAAAAACATTTCCCTATAAATCGGGTATCAGAATAGATTTCTGAAATGATGATATTCTTGCAGACTATTTTCTTAATCAGTTGCCCCACCAGGGAGGGATGACAATTTTAAAGTCCGTTTTCTATTTTGCCCACTTTTACTTGATACGAGTTCTGTTGGCGGCCTGAAGTATCTAATCCCGGAAGCCGACTGAGTAACGTGAGAGGTGCCCTCAGATAACTACAGAAGTGCCTCCTCTGTTTGGTTGCTTGAATGAATGCATTATATTTTTTCCACCAGTGAGGCTTTTAAAAAATTGTACTCCCAAGTTTTATCGATAAAATATCTGGCTGTACATACAAGGAGTCTTTTTCTGTTACTACCTTGAGGAACGGAACTGTTTCGTTTCCCTACAGAATCTGTGTCTTATCGAGAAACTATTGCCGGGAACCGGATCAAGAGAAATGCATTATGCAGAAGCACTTTTCCTGCTGTGTGTTTAGAAAAAAAAAAAAAGTTATTATTCCAAGACCAGAATTAGACACTAGCAAATTTATGTTTCTCTTTTTCTTTGTATTAGATTTAGAGAGTAATAATGTTTAATGTTCTAGAAAATAGCATTTACTTACAGCGTATGCATTTCCTAAATAAATGTAGCCTGGTAGTGAAAAGAAGCAGAGAACTGCTGTGTATTCCTGAGGGACCTTGATGAGGTCGTCCTGATTAATTATAATCTGAACAACTCAAATGGAAATACAGTATTTCATGCACTCGTTAATAACAGTCTTGTTTGTATTATTTAAGGATTTGGCTTTGGTGATACCCTGGCGGACGCATTATTTCAGGCTATTCTTTTTTTTTTTTTTTTGAGATAGAGTCTCACTCTGTTGCCCAGGCTGGAGTGCAATGGCATGATCCCAGCTCACCACAACCTGCACCTCCCGGGTTCAAGTGATTCTCCTACCTCAGTCTCCCGAGTAGCTGTGACTACAGGTGCACGTCACCATGCCCGACTAATTTTTGTATTTTTAGTAAAGATGGAGTTTCACTATGTTGGCCAGGCTGGTCTTGAACTCCTGACCTCGTGATCCGCCCGCCTCAGCCTCCCAAGTGCTGGGATTACAGGTGTGAGCCACCGCGCGTGGCCCAGGCTTTTCTTTAGTCTTCTATTTAGGACTGAACTGGCCTTTACTAAGAGCTGTTACTGCTGCAGTATGTTCATGGGGAGCTGTTGTAGAATCCAGTACGTGAATAACAAGTGGAACTGAGAATTATTTACTTCATATGAGAAAGATAGTGAAGTTAAAGAATTGGTTGACATGAAAGTTTCCCGAGTGAAAGGTGTGAGGCTCTTTTGAAACAGGTTTCACTCTGTCGCCCAGGCTGGAGTGCAGCGGCACGATCATGGCTCAGTGCAGCCTCCACCTCCCGGGCTTAGGTGATCCTCCCGCCTCAGCCTCCTGGGTAGCTGGGACTACAGGCGCACACCACCATGCCCGGCTAATTTGTATTTTTTGTAGAGACGGGGTTTCTCCATGTTGCCCAGACTGGGCTCAAACTACTGAGCTCAAGTGATCCACCCACCTCAGCCTCCCAACGTGCTGGGATTATAGGCATGATGGTTGGAGAAGTTCAGGTGTGATGTATTGAATTACATTAAAAGCCACAGGTTAATATTAGTCACATTTAACATTTCAGAATTGTTAGCCTGCTGGGTGACACCACTGCATAGTGTCACATCATGTCATGGGGATGTTGGCATTCATAGTCATGGAGACCTTCAGTTAGAGTCTTACCCTCTTCTTGAATGAATTGCCCTAAAGTCAAATGACCATCTTTTCTTTGCTGTTCTCTTATGTGACTACATTTGGGTTAACATGACAGGCAGACAGGGAGATGCCTTCACCATCAGAAAATAGTTACTCTTCACCCCACAAGCAGTATAACAAGTGACTCATTAAAACCAGGGTATGATACCTTGTGAATAGTAACTTTAAAAATAGGGCCTGGTGTGGTGGCTGACACCTGTAATTCTAGCACTTTGGGAGGCCGAGGCAGGTGGATCACTTAAGCCTAGGAGTTCAAGACCAGCTTGGGCAACATGGAGAAACCCTGTCTCTACAAAACATACCAAAATTAGCCAGGTGTGGCAGTGCATGCCTACAGTCGCAGCTACTCAGGAGGCTGAGGTGGGAGGATCACCTGAGCCCAGTAGGTGGAGGTTGCAGTGAGCTGTGATTGTGCCATTGCACTCCATCCTGAGCAACAGAGTGAGACCCCATCTCAACAAGAGAAAACGAAACAAAAAGCCAGGCGTGGTGGCTTTAACCTCTAATGTCTGCAGTTTGGGAGGCCAAGGCGGAAGGATCGCTTGAGCCCAGGAGTTCAAGGCTGCAGTGAGCCATGATCATGCCACTGCTCTGCAGCCTGGGCAACAGCAAGACCCTGATTCAAAAAAAAAGAAAAAGAAAAAGACAGTGGAGGGGGAGAATGCCAGGATGATCTTGTTTAATGCTTCATTTCAGTAAAGTTCCTTTCATAGACTAACTGAAATTTTAGTTTATAAAGTATCGTGATCCCTGTAATTTGTTTAATTTTATATTGTTTTGTAAATATTGAAAATAGAGCATAGTTTTAGACATGATGTGAAGAGACTGGTCAACTCATCTTTGAAGCACCTACTATACATCCGTTGCTTAGCAACTTAAAACTAGTAAGTTAAATATTGCTTTGAGGAAGATAAGGTATAAGGAGTTTAATGAAGGTAAATGTGTCTGGGAGTTAAAGTGCTGATCATAAAGCTACATAATGTTTTTGTAATGTGGCAAGTGAGGATAAGCCATGTAAATTAATTTATCCATTGTATTAAACTAATATTTATCAACTGCTAAAATTAATCAGTCTCTCCATTTTTTCACCTGTCTTGTTTCACCTGACTTTCACCACCCCATACATCATATTTCGCTCTCCAGCTGGCCTCGCCCCGTCACCAGCCACACGGCATGAGTCCTCTGTCACACGCAGCCAGGCTGGTGTGCTGGTGTGCCTACCCTCACCCATACTCCGTGTTACATTCTATCTCTTTTTTTCTCTGAGCCTCACTCAAGTCTTATTAATGACGCTTTTCTTCTCACCACCCAGATTAGATGAACAGCTGTTTATGGGGTGCGGAGGGGCGGCACCTAAGCTGTATCTTCCACTATGCCTAGCATCATGCCAGCTGGGAGTTGAAGTTTCATGAATACTGTTAGTTGGCAAAGAAATTATCCAGCGTGATGCTACTCATTGGATAGGGTGAGGAGACTGTCACAAAATGTGTTTCTTCAAGCCCAACACAAACAAACCTGATCCTACTCTGTGCCTTCATGCCTTCGGTTCGGTCTTGCCTGTTGGTCATTTAGGCACAGACTCCAAATGATCTGCCATGCAGGTCAGTTCAAGCAGGAGCGAAAGGAGTCGAAAGTCAATTTATGTGAATATGAGTCTGAAGCCAACTGGTGGATGTGAGTTTTCACTTAAGTGGTCTTGAGGTGGCCCTAAAAATCCTGGACACTACCAGTGTAAAATAGGCCTGACACCTGAATCATTTTCCCAGACTTAGAAGATTGGCCAGAAGCCACTGTCTAGGGATGTGTGTAGGTAACAGCTGTTTTCTTTCATATAATACAGCAGGATGGGCACTGAGTGTTTCAGCTCCACCATTCACTCAGTGAGAAGCCTTATGTAAATTATCTTGTATCTCTGGCTCTCTTGCCTGTTTTCCAAACCCATTAGTGGTTCAGAAAAGCATGGTCACCATCATCAGATTTTAAAATCAGAGTGCATTGCATATAGTAAGAGTAAGTATTGGTTTGGGAAGCTTTTGTTTCCATATGGGGGAGTGTGTGCTGGCTTCTATTTCTTTCTGTGGACCACAGTTTTAAAAAGTTGAAAGCCACCAGACTGGATATTTCCTAATTCTCTTTCAATTCAGCTGTTCTGCTGTGATTCTCTTCTGTGGTGTGTGTCTGTTATGACGCCGCATTTAGCAGTCACCTAAGGCCCGAAAGAGTTAAGATATCTCCATATGTATGAATTCAACAGATAGTCTCCAGCCAGGCCAGAGCTCAGTATACCTTTCCTTGTCTTACTGAATGTTTGGGCAGTCAACATTGAATCAGTGTTTCGAATAAGCAAGACAGTTTATTGTTGCTGTCATTTATCACATGTTTTGTAGAGAAATTGTAATAACATTTGTATACTAAGGTATATTTAATGATATTGAATAGCAATTTTTTATTTATAAGTGGAAGCAGAACTCTTCTAATTACTTAGCAAAAGGATCTACATTTCAGTTAATAGATTGACTTTTTATTTACTTTTTTTGGTTTTTTTTTTTTTTTTTTGAGACAGAGTCTCACTCTGTCGCCCAGGCTGGAGTGCGGTGGCGCAATCTCGGCTCACTGCAGGCTCCGCCCAGGTTCACGCCATTCTCCTGCCTCAGCCTCCTGAGTAGCTGGGACTACAGGCACCTGCCACCATGCCCGGCTAATTTTTTTGTATTATTAGTAGAGACGTGGTTTCACCGTGTTAGCCAGGATGGTCTCGATCTCCTGACCTCACGATCCACCCGCCTTGGCCTCCCAAAGTGCTGGGATTACAGGAGTGAGCCACTGTGCCCGGCCTACTTTATTTTTTTTTAATTTCAGTTTTTCAGACAGTGTCTTACTGTGTCACCCAGACTGGAGTGCACTGGCACCATCTTGGCTCACTGTAACCTCTGCCTCCCAGATTCAAGCTATTCTGGTGCCTCAGCCTCCCAGGTAGCTGGGATTACAGGCATGCACCACGACACCCAGCTAATTTTTGTATTTTTTGGTATAGATGGGTTTCGCCTTGTTGGCCAGGCTGGTCTGGAACTCCTGGCCTCAAGTTAGCCATCTGCCTCAGCTTCCCAAAGTGCTGGGATTACAGGTGTGAGCCCCCGCACCTGGCCAATAGATTGACTTTAGCCTCTTCCAGCTCTTCCAGCTGCACGTGACAGACTGGCTTACATCAAAAAGGGAACTTGGCCACATGTGGTGGCTCACACCTGTAATCCCAGCACTTTGGGAGGTCAAGGCAGGAGGATCTCTTGAGGCCAGGAGTCTGAGACTAGCCTAAGCAACATGGCAAGACCTCATCTTTAAAAAAAATTTAAAACAAATAGCTGGACACAGTGGCACACGCCTATAGTCCCAGCTACTCGGGAGGCTGAAGCAGGAGGATTGCTTGAGCCCAGGAGTTTGAGGCTGCAGTGAGCCACAATTACACCACTGCCCTCCAGCCTGGGTGACAGCAAGACCCTGTCTCAAAAAAAAAAAAAAAGGAATTTATTGACTCTTATGAAGTCCAGAATTAGTGTTGTCTTCAGATAGAACTGGCTCTAGATGCTCAATGATGTCATTAGGCCTCCCCCACTGCCCCCACCTCATTCTCCTCCTCTGTGTTAATTTTATTCTCAAGCAGGGAAAGGTCCTCAGTATGGCAGCAAGATGGCCCACTCTGAGCTCCAGGCTTATTGTCTGCCAGATTACCAGATGTCTCCAGGAAGACAGCTCTTCTTTCCCTGTAGTTCCAGGAAATGTGTCATCTCTTATTGGCCCATCTTGAGTCACGTGTCTAATCTCTTGAATAAGGGGACATGGTCCTCTCATTCGTAAGGCCTGGCTCATACACCCCTGCAGCCAAGAATTGGGCTCTGTGCCACCTAAACCGGGTGCACTTCCTTAGTTCAGGCTGCTCTAACAAAGTACCATGGACAGGTGTCCTGTAAACAACAGAAATTTATTTCTCATAGTTCTGGAGGCTAAAAGTCCAAGTGCCAGCATGGTGTGAGGGTCACTTCTGGGTTGTAGACTGCCAGCTTCTTGCTGTATCTTTACAAGGTGGAAAGAGGGCAAGTTGCTCTCTGGGCTCCCTTTTATAAGGGCACCCATATTTAATCCCATTCATGAGGGCTGTACTCTCAAGACCTAATCACCTTCCAGAGGCCCCACTTCCTAATACCATCACATTGGGAGTTGGGATTTTAACACAGGAATTTTAGGAAGACATAAACATGCAGTCCATTGCACTCCCCCAGGAAGAAGCAAGGTGCCCTGATCAGGGAAGAAGGAAGGGATGCTAGGGGGGCCGACTGTGAAGGAACCGGTAGGTTTTGGTCTTCACACTTGATCATCATAGTCCTAAAGAAAACACCATCCTGAAGCCACAGAAACTCACTGTAGGGCTTTCTTCCTTGCTTTTATTCTCATGGTCCCATTTAAAATGAGAAAGAGGAACCAGAACCCATCACCTTTTAGTGAATCTTTAAATGGATATTGACTAACAATTTCCTAGGACCATTTCCAGAATGTATAGTTCAATTCCTTAGTATTATACACTGTGGTTTGGATTAATCACCAAAGAATGTATTTAAATAATCCTCTTTTCTTTTTTTTTTTTTGAGACAGAGTCTTGCTCTGTCCCCCTGGCTGGAGTGCAGTGGCACTATCTCGGCTCACTGCAAGCTCCGCCTCCCGGGATCATGCCATTCTCCTGCCTCAGCCTCCCGAGTAGCTGGGACTACAGGCGCCCGCCACCGCGCCCGGCTAATTTTTTTGTATTTTTAGTAGAGACGGGGTTTCACCATGTTAGCCAGGATGGTCTCGATCTCCTGACCTTGTGATCCGCCCGCCTCAGCCTCCCAAAGTGCTGGGATTACAAGCGTGAGCCACTGCGCCCGGCCTTAAATATCCTCTTTTCTAGTGAAAGAAACGATGTCACTCTAGCCAGAACCAATGCCCCTAGCATGTGTGTATGTGTGTGTGCATGTGTGTGTAAGATGTTTTATCTAATGTAAAAAATAGGAAGTACTCAGCCGAAAACTGATGATTCTGAAAGCTTTTAAATCAGTTGAATAACATTTCCCAGGAAAACAGTGCAATAAATGGCAGGTAGGTTCCCAGGCTAGCCTGAGAACAAAAACCTTGTGGGACCCACTATAGATACTCTGCATTTGCAGGAGAAAAATAATTAAAATTGTGTGCACGCATATATACGTACTATAAAACATAGAACTACATAATCTATACAGTCTGTCAATAAATAACATACAAGTATGTGTTGCAAAACAAGTGAAAGAGTGAACCTCACATTTACATATTAAGTGATGCTGCTTAAATAAGGAAATATATAAAATAACTTTGGTAAATGGAAACAGTTTTGGTGAAGATTCCTAATTCACAGGGTAGAACTCAATAAAGTTGGATAAAGTAAGTAATTTATTGATAACCTAACTCTAACATTATTCATTGTAATTATTATTATTTTATTTTTTTTGAGATAGGGTCTGACTCTGACACCCAGGCTGAAGTGCAGTGGCACGATCTCAGCTCACTGCAACTCCCACTGCCCAGGCTCAAGTGATCCTCCCACCTCAGCCCCCCAAGTAGCAGGGACTACAGGTGTGCATCACTGTGCCCTGCTAGTTTTTGGACTTTTTGTAGAGACAGGGTTTCATATGATGCCCAGGCCGGTCTTGAACTCCTGAGCTCAAGCAGTCCACCTGCCTCACCTCCCCAAGTGCTAGGATTACAGGCCTGAGCCACCACACCCAGCTCAATCTTACTTTTTTCACAAATGGAACAAAGAAAGAGACTGAAAGAAATCTTTCTGAGGTGCCTCAGATAATTAAAACAAGGATAGTCCATTTTCATACCACTATGAAGAAATACCTGAGACTGGGTAATTCATAGAGAAAACAGGATTTAATGGCCTCAGTTCCACATGGCTGGGGTGGTCTCACAATCATGGCAGAAAGCGAAGGAGGAGCAAAGGCACGTCTTACATGGCAGCAGGTGAGAGGATGTGTGCAGGAGAACTCCCCTTTATAAAACCATTGGATCTCATGAATCTTATTCACTATCACGAGAACAGCATGGGAAAAATCCACCCTTATGATTCAGTTACCTCCGACTGGGTCCTGCCCACGACACATGGGGATTATGGAAGCTACCATTCAAGATGAGATTTGGGTGGAAACACAGCCAAACCGTGTCAGGAGAGGGTGGGTTAAAGAAGTGATTCTGTCTGTCAAACGTCTGAAGTGGAATTAACTGACCACACACAGTGAGCGAGGGAGTCTCCCGAGATGGGAGAGAGGTAATGGTAGTGGGGAGACGTTGGGTCAAACCATTTCCCACACTGATCTCTGGGTGGCATGCACCATACATCCACATAGTTTTATTGGAGTCTGCGCTAGGCTGGAGTAGCACCTGAGCCTGATGAGAAAAAGAGGAAGAGGAAGAGTGTGGACCGAGACTTTCCTAACTCGGAGACTGTCTATATCAAAAAGGTATCCTTAGGGCTAGTTTCCTTCCCAAACTCTTCCGTGGGAACGTTACTTTCAGGAAATGCTTATAAGAACTGCCCCCCACCCCACAAAAAGGTTCACATAAGTTTAGGAAACACATCTACTATTGATGATTATCAGTTTATAGCATGTGTTAGCATATTCGGGTTCAGAAAAGTCTTCCCTTAATGAAGTGTAAATGTGTTTGTGTTTCACTTAGTATTTCCAAAACATCTTTGATAAAACATTTTGTGTTTGCTGATCAATAGCTGATGGGAAATGTTCCACAGAATGCAACCTGGGAAATGCTTCAGTAGATAGACCATCCTCACAAAATAGTTCTGAGGCTGTGACATGGTTCTATGAGCCCTCAGAAATTGAATGCAAGATGTTATATGTATGTGTGTTTCTAGGAGAGGACTCACAGTCTTTATAATTGTCAAAGAGCCCCTGAACAAAAAAGCATAAGAATTGTTGTTAAGGGCTCTTTTCTAGCAAGGGAAGTTCAGTTTCTCTTAAATTTCTCTCATCTGTATATTTCATATCAGCATAGGGGATATTGCCCGGTGAGCACTGCAGTCACTTGGGTCGACACTGAAGAGGCCAAGTTATGAACAGGGGCTGAGTGGTTTCTTGATTATTGTGTTTATGGTTGAACAGATTTTAAAATTGGCAGCTGCTCTCTTTCCACCAAGAATTGTGGAAAGATATTATCTATGCAGAACACTGACTTTTAGTCAAACTCCAGATACATTTATTTCTGAAAACAGGAGAAAGTAACATGTTGTTTCATTGCAGTAAGGAGACTTCTTTAAAAGTGAAGGCCCACTGACCTGCAGAAGAGAATGTTGAGTGTGATTTAGTCATGTGCAACTTAAAACCAACGAACTATGGAAAGCTTTTCCTTAAAGAAATTTAAAACATCCAACTCATCTATGGTCAGATTTAGAAATCAGCATGTATTCTTCTGGATGGTCTGCCCTTAAACCAATTCATCAGAGAGCTGTGAAGCTGGACCTACATTGAACTTTTGATGAATTGCTTTGATGAAATGGTGCTTTATTACCAAACAGTAATAAACAGTCACTTGAAACCTAGTAGTCCCTTTGTCACAAGGATGTTGAAATCTGTGAAATTACAACATCCTTTTTTTTTTTTTTTTTTTTTTTTTTTTGAAGGCAGTCTTGCCTTGTCGCCCGGGCTCTGGCATTGGGCACCATCTCGGCTCACTGCAAGCCTCTGCCTCCTGGGTTCAGGTGATTCTCTTGCCTCAGCCTCCCGAGTAGCTGGAACTCCAGGTGCGTGACACCACATCTGGCTAATTTTTGTATTTTTAGCAGAGATGGAGTTTCGCCATGTTGGTCAGGCTGGTCTCAAACTCCTGACCTCAGTTGATCTGCCCGCCTTGGCCTCCCAAAGTGCTGGGATTACAGGCGTGAGCCACCACGTTCGGCCCACGGCATCCTTCTTATTAGGACCTGTGGGAGAAATTTATTTCAGATCTTAGTACCAAGGAAAGTCATGCTATCCAAAGCAACTGACGTAGTGTGATCTTGAAACTCACTGCCCCCCTTTTTGCTTTGTTTGCTACATTCAGCCCAACTTGGGACTCACATTTCACTATTTTAGAGACTTTAGTCTGTGTTTTCTGTGAAACAGTATTACCTGACTTTGCCTAATCTGCTGTTAATCACAAGTATTTTTGTTAGCCACCTCACACAGGATTGTTACCAGTTAAGTGAGAGAAGGGAGGGAAATAAAGAGGCTAGGGGGAATGGGCTGGGACAGGGAAGGAAAATCAGGAAAAGCAGGGAAGATCAGAAAACAGACTAAGGAGCGTCTGGAGGTATTAGGGATTCAAGAGAGAGGATTCTCAGAAACGGTGCACAGTGCCACCGGAGTTGGCTATTAACATTTTGTTCCATTATTTAACTGCTCCCTTAACCACTTGGGGAGTTTCTATAAGCATCTGCAGATTGCATAGCCCCTGAAACTGGATGCAGTCAAGCTGCATCCCACAGCCACACACTTTTTTTAAAATTTATTTATTTATTTTGAGGCACGGCCTCTCTCTCTGGGCCAGACTGGAATGCAGTGGCACAATCATGGCTCACTGCAGCCTTGAACTCCTGGGCTCAAGTGATCCTCCTGCCTCAGCCTCCCAAAGTGCTGGGATTACAGGTGTAGCCACTGTGCCAGCCACATCCCCCTTTCACAGAAAGCACCCTTAAGTGTTTTGCTTTTCTCCCTAATCCAAGGGATGCTTTAATGCTGGCCTCAGTAATTCATGTATTTGTTCAGGCCTCACTGATTTGAAATTTGCAAAAATTAAAGGATGATTCTGGTCTAGGGGTAGGGTGCCAAGGGATACTCAGAGGAACTGAGTGCCATGCCGGCATGGGAGAGCAGTCCTTGATGTATTCTGATGTGGCATATGGAGCTGAGACGTGAAAGAATCCTCACAGACATCGTGACACTATTCTAAAGAAGCTTAATGACTAAATATTTTCTAAAACCCTGTGCTTCCCTTGGGGAAATAGTTTATTTCTGAATAAAATATTTACGTGGTATATTGACTTTTTAAAAATACATCTATTTATCAGAAGGGTCTATGATGAATTATAAAATTGTTTTGCTTTGTTTTATTTTGTTTTTGAGACAAGGTCTCACTCTGTTGCCTGGGCTGGAGTGCAGCAGCATGATGGAAGCTTGCTGTAACCTCCACCTTCTGGGCTTATGTGATCCCCCCATCTCAACCTCCAGAGGAGCTGGGTCTACAGGCACATGCCACCATGCCCAGCTAATTTTTTTATGTTTTGTTGAGACAGGGTCTGACTATGCTGCCCAGGCTGGTCTCCAACTCCTGAGTTCAAGTGATCCTGCTGCCTCAGCCTCAAAGTGCTGGAATTTCAGGCATGAGACACTGTGCCCAGCTAATATTCTTAAATCCTTTTATCTGTTAGGACCTATTTTATTAGCCCCTAATAATAAAGATAAAATATTGGACAGATATTTTATCCAGAATACAGGTATTTATTTTAAAATATATACATTTCTTTCTACTAAGTTGGGAAGGACTTGTTTACCTGTATGTTTTCCAGATTTTATAGCACTATGAAAAATATTATAATTAATCAACTTGTGAGTTCTGGAGCAGAAGTTTCTCTATGTAGAATCCAGTGTTTAGAAAAATACATATTTTTGAAACATCTTGGGCTTTAACGCTCACAAGTTAGCAAGACAGTTAGGACCATCTGTGCAGATGGTCCCCCTACAATTAGTTCTGAGGGCCAAGCCTTGCCAATAGCAGTCCCAACTAACGTATGGAGAATGCGTTTGACACAACTAGTGAGGATCCAGCAATCCCACCACTGGGTACGTAGCCAAAGGAAATGAAATTAGGATGCCGGAGAGAGATGTGCACTCCCATGTTTATTGCAACACTGTTCACAATGGCCAGGATACGGCAGCACCCTGAGTGTCCATCCGCGGATGGATGTGTAAGGAAAATGTGGTCTGTGTCTACAGTGGAGTACTATTCAGCCGTAAAACAGAATGAAATCCTGCCATTGCCAATATCAGAACTTAATATGGACAGCATTCTGTGAAGTGAAATAAGCCAGGCACAGAAAGACAAATGCCACATGATCTCACTCTGAGGCGGAGTCTAAAAAAGTTGATCTCATGGCGGTGGACAATAGAATAGTCATTACCAGAGGCTGGGAATGGGGATGTTGGGGAGATATTGATCAGAGAATGTGTATTTATGGTTAGACAGGAGGAATCAGCTCGAGAGATTATTGTACAGCCTGGTGACTCGAGTTCATCATGATATATTCTTGAACATTCCGAAGAGGGTAGACGTTAAATGCCCTCACCACAAAAATGATAGCTATGTCATTGTTTAATGAACAAATGTACTCCATAGTACATTTGTACATAGTACATTACTATGTAGTGCATTTGTTAATTAACTAGATTTAATCTTTCCACAACGTGCATGTACTTCAAAACATCAGATTGTATGCATTAAATACGTACCATTTATGTCCATGTAAAAAAAAATTTGAGGCCAGGCATAGTGGCTCATACCTGTAATGTCAGCACTTTGGGAGGCTGAGGCAAGAGGATCACTTGAGCCCAGGAGCTCACTATGGGCAACATAGTGAAACCCTCCCTCTACCAAAAATACGAAAAATTAGCCAGGCATGGTGGTGCATGGCTGTGGTCCCAGCTACTTAGGAGGCTAAGGCAGGAGGATTTCTTGAGCCCAGGAGATAGAGGCTGTGGTGAGCCATGTTTGCACCAGTGCACTCCAGCCTGAGCAACAAAGTGATACCCTGTCTAAAAATAAAAATAAAAACTGATATATTCGTATTAGCTAAAAGGTGGCCCTGAAGGAGCTGCTTTTAATAGCTTGGCTGAAAAAAAAAGCCCATCATAGAAATGACTCATGGAAACAAATATTTGTTCTACATATTATTCTGTGCCTTGTCCTTCTTGAAGTTCACATTGTATATTTCAGACAGTTGAGATTAAATCATTTAGTCAGTAAATACTTACAGAGGGCCTACTGTGCACCAGGAACTCTGCTAGGCCTCAGGAATGTAGCAGTGAACTGGGATGAACGTAGTCACTGGCCTCACTGAGCCAACACAGTTTCTGTACGTTCACGTATAGGAGACAAAGGCTCATATCGTGCTAGGTTTTTGTAGTCCTGGTGGCTCACAACTTGAGTTGTCTTGTTCACCCTTAGTTCCCTAGAGCCTTGGCACAGTCCTAGCCAGCAGTGGGCATTCCGTAAACATTTGTGGAATGAGTGTGTTCTGGCCGGAGTCTCCGTAGCTCTTCCCCAAGGATTTCAGGTGGTGGTTTGATCATGCTGGGCGCCGCCGAACAATCCGCGGGTGCTTAGTTATTGCATCCATGCCTCCTGACAGTTCCTGTGCACTTTGTCGTTTCTGTCTTTGCAATTTCCCTTCTCAAGTGTTAGGATTTTCATTTTCCATTTTTCTTTATATAAACCGTTGAAATCATGCCTTCATGTCCAGGTTAGATCCTTCATTGTTCATCTCCAGGTCTCATTACAGCACTTTTTTTTTTTTTTTTTTTTTTTTTTGAGACAGGATCTTGCTCCGTCACCCAGGCTAGAGTGCAGTGGTGCCATCTCAGCTCACTGCAGCTTCTGCCCCCCAGGTTCAGGCGATTCTCCTGCCTCAGCCTCCCGGGTAGCTGAGAATACAGGCACATGCTACCATGCCCGGCTAATTTTTGTATTTTTAGTAGAGATGGATTTCCCTGTGTTTCTCAGGCTGATCTTGAACTCCTGTCTTCAGGTGATCCGCCTGCCTCGGCCTCCCAAAGTGAGGGGATTATAGGCGTGAGCCTGGCCAGCACTTTTTTTGTTTTTTAAAGACCTCATTAGTCTTAGGAGTAATATGCTTTCTCCATTCTTCTGTATTCCTTTCACTAGTCTTACTTTAGAATGTCTCAATTTTTGTTTATGATATTTCTGATTTTCACTGTGCACTGAAACTATTGAGGCAGTGTGCTCCAAACTTGTTGCTTTCTGCAAAGTTAGCCGGCTTTAAGATGTTCTCCTCTGTTGTAGACTCGTTAAAGGTAGGTGCAGAATCTGTATCGGAGTTCCAAAGCTCTTTTGTACTTCATGCTGATTAGCTGCAGTTTTCCTGCCTTCCCACCTTTGTCTTAGTTGGGTTTGTTACTTCACTGACAGCAGAGTTGGCTCCTGTGTGGCGGCGGTGCCGTCGGTGCTCGAGACTGTGTTGTGATGTGGCTGCCTGAATGTTCCGTGGAGAATAGGTTTGAGATTTTCACCCTGAGACACCCTTAGCTCTAGTCTTGACATATTTCAAATGAGAAGTGATCGTCAATTTGCTTTGCTGCCCTTGTAACATTTTGTCTAATCGCTGTTGGTCCGTGGTTTTGGCAGCATCCTGAATGATGTTTCTTAACGAGTCCAAGACTGAATATGGGGATAATGTAAAACAAAGACCAGGAAGAAGAAATATGGATCCAGAATTACCGCAAATGAAGAAAGCCTAAGCAGCATTGCTCATTGCCATTTCTAGTGTTTCGGTATACAGAGTCAAAGAGTTTTTAAAAAGGGGAGTATGGCAGTTTTTTCTACGGCTAAATTTAGCCATTGCTTTGGAAAATCAGAGTGGTACAGCTTGTGCCTTATCTCCACCCGGCCCTTACCCTTCCCTCTGCACTTGGACATCTTAAACGGCTTGCCAGGGAGGAGCAGCTTAATATACTCTTGTGGCCCCATTTATTCTGGGAGGGAATTAAGTGACTTCATTTTCCCTGTCCTTCTGAGCTTCCTAAAAAATTTAGGAGACTTCCTAAGCAGCGCTCACAGAGCTCTACCGAAATAGTTGCAGGCATGCCTCCTTTGCCTCCTCAGCCCTCCCTGCCAGGGCAGCCAAGGGCTGTAAGTGGAATGAGAGATGGATGGCAGCGGGGGAGCACATGTGCACTTGAGCTACAAATAACGTGTTTTAAAATAGCAGATGGTATTTGACGATTGCTTCTTCATTCACTTACCTGCCAAGGCAAAACTTTTTCTTCTCCTCTGGCAACAGGACCCGAGTGGCTCAGTTCAAATGCTTTTCAGCATTTCATCTATCGGTTTATTATAGCTAGGTAACACACAGATACTTTTGTAATAACGAGTTCTCGTGTTTGCTGATATTATTCATTAGCTGATGTGCAGGCATTTATATTCATGGACACTTTCTGGGGCTGTTCTAGAAAGTGTTTCTTTTGTTTAACCCAATTGAAACCTCATGTTATACAACAGTTGAACCTGGCTGACTTGTTAAACATTTTGGTAACTAACGAAAGTCACTCCTTTCATTGAGGGGGGTTGCCAGTCATTTGTATTCCAAATAGTCCATTTTTCTCCTGAAAAGGGGGAACATCTCAAAGTTAGGGGTTGGGTGTTTTTTTTGTTTGGTTTTGTTTTTTGTTTTGTTTTGTTTTGTTTTTGAGGCAGAGTCTCACTCTGTCGCCCAGACTGGAGTGCAGTGGTGCGATCTCGGCTCATTGCAACCTCCCTCTCCCGGGTTCAAGCAATCCTCCTGCCTCAGCCTCCTGAGTGGCTGGGACTACAGGCACCTACCACCATGCCCGGCTAATTTTTGTATTTTTAGTAGAGACGGGGTTCACCGCATTGGCCAGGGTGGTCTCGAACTCCTGACCTCAAGTGATCCGCCCATCCCAGCCTCCCAAAGTGCTGGGATTACAGGATTGGTATTTTTCATGCGAAACTCTGTGGCTATAGAAAAGTGACACTGCTGGGAAGTTCCAGTGTGTGCCTGTGAAGAAGTCAGCTCATTCCCAGCCTTGCTTCTAGAGTCTTCACCGTAACTACCTGGTTTCCTTCCCTGAGTTGAAAGCAGACCGCAGCCAGCCGGGCAGACACACTTGCTTTCCAAGTCAGCTCTGCTGGGCTTGGATCACTTTGACCATCCTCTCTTGCCCCTGGACAGGTGATAAAACTGCTCATTGGTGTATGAGCCACCTGGACTGCACTGTGGGGAGCGGAGGCTGCTCAGGGTTCTTGCCCCAGAGTTTGGATGACCTCATCAATAAATAGGCTTCCAGGAGTTTAAATTAGAAAATAATCCTTTCCACACGCACTCACTCTCTGGATGGTGCTAGGGATTCAAGACAAGGTCCCTGCTTTCAAAAAGCTCACATTCTAGCCTCTAGCAGGAAGGACAGGTAGGAAAAGAGCTATCCTTTCATTTGCTCAGTACTGTTAGGACCCAGGGCAAAATGTGGAAGGTTTACCAGGCATAGCAGAAAGAATGTTGGTCTGGAGTCCAGTCTGTGTTCAGATCTCTGCCCTGAGAGTGGTATGCTCTTGGGTAAGTAACAGATTTTCTTAGCATCAGCTTCCTCATCTGAAAATGAAGGGGAAAATCTTTCTTTCAGAGTCATTTTGAGGATTCGACATAATCCATGTCGAATGTCTGGCTTACTGTAGATGTCCGGTAGCTGCTATTATTATTATTAATAATACTGGAGTGACGTCTGAGCCACATTTGGAAGAGTTAAGAAGTTCACCAGGTAGATGAGGGGGAAGGTTGACCTTGACAGAGGCCCAGAGGTAGGTGAAATTCCTGGTCGTGAACCAGGAATTTTGGAGAACATTGAGTTGTGAGAGAACCCTAAAAACGTAGTCTGGGACAGTTGTTAAAGAACAGTCCATTCTGTATCACAACAAAGAATTTACATTTTATTTTGTATGTTCAGGAGGAGGGATTGATTTTACTTTATTTTATTTTTATTTATTTATTTTTTTGAGACAGAGTCTGACTCCATTGCCCAGGCAGAAGTGCAGTGGTGAGAACTCAGCTCACTGCAGCCTCCACCTCCCAGGTTCAAGCGATTCTTCTGCCTCAGCCTCCCGAGTAGCTGTGATTACAGACGCACACCCCAACCCAGCTAATTTTTTGCATTTTTAGTGGAGATGGCATTTCACTATGTTGGCCAGGCTGGTCTTAAACTCCCGAGCTCAGGTGATCCACCCACCTCAGCCTCCCAAAGTGTTGGGATTACAAGTGTGAGCCACCACGCCTGGCCAGAGGAGGGACTTAATTTTTTAAACTAAATTATCTGATAAAATATCAGGAACCATCCCACGGTGTATTGCTTAGTACAACCAGGAAAATTAATTAGGTTTGAAGATTGAAAGTGAGTTGTGTAAAATCTAGAGGAAGCAGCAGGTGCTGCTGGGGCCTGAGGGCCTGGGAAATCTGGCCAGGAGCTGGTTTCCTGGCATAGACACTTTCTCACTCACAGCAGACGCCCAGACACTCGGGATTCTCCACTTTTACAGCAGCAAATCCCAGCCCTTCTAAACTTAGAACACACTGTGGGTGTCTGATTTCATGAAATTGTCTCTGTCTTTAAAACATTGCAAAGAAATTTTAAACATTTAAGTGAATATTAATTTGGGACATTTTAAAGTGAGTCCCTTTGAAGGCTAGGAATCCCTGTCAGAGAAAGAGGAAAAGATGTCCCCTGACTGTGCTGTGTGACACTTTGTGGAACAGCCCTGATGGAGGGGTAGGAAGGGGCAGACCCAGCAAAAGGGAATCCGAAGCCCCAACTAACCATTCCTTGACCGTTGGGCCAGTTATTGGTTGCAAGAGTTTTTTCATCTTCTTCTCGATCGTCATAATACTCAAAGCTATTCTGGGATTATGAGTCTCTTTCTATTTATACTTATGCTTTCTAATATTGTTGGAAACTAACAATTGAAGTATAATGTAAATGAATATACTATTATACTATACCCTCTGCTTATACTTTTGGGATACAGGAATTAAACCGGAAGGTCTCTTTTTTTTTTAGTTTAATATATCAATAAGGTTTCTTTTCAGCATTTCATCTATCGGTTTATTATAGCTAGGTAACACACAGTTACTTTCATCATCGTTTAATCTATTTTTAAAATGCCAGCTGGACATGGTGGCTCATGCCTGTAATTGCAGCACTTTGGAAGGCTGAGGCAGGCAGGAGGATAGCTTGAGGTCAGGAGTTCAGGACCGGTCTGGGCAACATAGGAAGACCCCAGCTCTAAAAAATAAATGCCCTCAGAAGGCTCTAGTAAACACTGCAGTGCTGTATTAGACACAGAGACATCAGTAGGAACTCATGTTTACATTATTGTGTATACAGGTAGATACAGAAATAACTGTAGATAAGTGTACATACATGGATTATTATACATACATATATTTCTTAGCTCTGCTCATTGAGAAGGCCTAGAAGCAGTGATACCTCAATAGCAATGAACACTCAGCACTCAGATCTTGGTTTCTAAATACCATTCTCCAATAAAAAGAACCAAAGCTCCACTCCTTAGAGAAATGGACAGTTCTAGGGCTGGCACCGGGGAAATGAAAGATGAATCTGGAGCATCTTGTAATGCCAGAAAGGAAGGAAGTGCTAAAAGGAAGAAAAAAGGATGAGGGCACGTCAGAGGGGCACAAGGGTCAGCCAGAAAGAGCTCCTGATGGCCAAAGCTGGAACACTCGGAGCAACAAAATAAATAACAGTATCAGGTTGTGACCCAAAGTTTAGAATAAATGTTCAGGAGTCCATACTGATATATATAAGTGATTTACTAAATACATTAAATAAGGACAAATCTTACTTACAGGAGAACTCCAAATAATGCATGTAGATACTCCCCCATCTGCAAGGTGGAACTTAGTTACCTGCTTGTTGTTGGGACTGGACTTAGTGACTTAGTTCCAAAGAATGGAAAGAGAAAAATTGTAACTTCACAGTAGAGAAATGTAGCAAACATTGCCTTAACCAAGTGATGGAGGCTGACCTCACCAGGATATCATTATACCCTCTGATTGTATGTGATGAGCAGGGCGCCTCACCTCTGATGCTCTTCCTAAAAACCCAGAACCCAGTCTAAGGATTAGAAAACACCAGGCAAACCTAAGTTGAGGGATGTCTACAAAATACGTGACCAGTATTCTTCAAAACTGTCCAAACCTTTTTTTTTTTTTTTTTTTTTTTTTTGAGATGCAGTTTCACTCTGTCACCCAGGCTGGCAGGCTGGAGTTCAGTGGTGTGATCTTGGCTCACTGCAACCTCTGCTTCCTGGGTTCAAGCAACTCTCCTGCCTCAGCCTCCCAAGTAGCTGGGATTACAGGTGCCCAACACCACGCCAGCTAATTTTTGTGTTTTTAGTAGAGACAGGTTTCACCATGTTGGCCAGGCTAGTCTCAAACTCCTGACTTCAGGTGATCCACCCGCCTCGGCCTCCCAAATTGCTGGTATTGTAGGTGTGAGCCACCGCGCCCGGCCTAAAACTGTTAAAATCTTGAAAAGTAAAGGAATATGGAGAAACTGTCACAGAGCCAAGGATACTAAGGAGACTTCAAAACTAAACACAATGCGGGATCCTGGGTTAGATCCTAGAACAGAAAAAGGATGTTCATGGAAAAAGTGCTATAATCTGATTCAAGCCTTTAATTTAGTTAATAGCTCTAATATACCAATACTAGTTTCTTAGTTTTGACAAATGTCCCGTGGTTACAATAAGATACCATGTTAGAGGAAACTGAGTGAGGGGCATATGGAAACTCTACGATCTTTGCAACTTATCTGTAAATCTAAAATTACTTAAAAAAATGTTTAATTTTTTAACAGTGTTCCCATAGATAGGGCTGGGCAGAAGGCCCAGTCTAATAATAGCTCAGGCGTAAGAGAGCCATATCCCTTAAAAAGATTGCATTTATTTATTTCATCCTCACAAACAAGAAGATACATATAAACATCCCCATTTTACAGATGAGAAAATTGTGGTGCAAAGTGGGAATTATTTTTCCAAAGTCACACAGTGACAGGATTAAACCTGGGGCTCTTATTTCTACTCCAGTGTTCTTTGCACTGTCTCAGAGCTGCCCAGGCTAAAACTGCTGCTTCCACAAAAAAAGGAGTGCAGGGAGAAGAGGTTCACGAAGAGAAGCTTTGAATGAATCACGAGCCAGACGGCTGCTACGAAAGCCATCAGAATGATTGACTTTTTGTCCGGGGATTTACGTGCGCGTGCATGTCTGGAAGGCAGCGGGAAGAAACTACTGCATGAAGGTGAATGTATCCTTCCTCATTCCCTGGAACCATTCAGGAAAATAGACTGCTTTAGAGAAGCACGAGAGGCAGAGACAGACACCTGGAAAGACAGCCCATGTTGTCAGCTGAGTCAAAGACAAAGTAATAAAGAGGTCCGATGCAATGGGAATGGTAGAGGAGTACTTGATCCGTTGCAGACAGTAGCACAGGTGGCTGGGTTTTAAATCGTTTTCAAGTTTTGCCTGATCTGAGTTGGTGGGGTGCTTGAGAAGTAATGTGCGCCCAGTAATTGTCGACAGAGCTACTGTGGACGGCTCTGGCGTGGTTCAGATGAGGTGATGCCTCACGTACCCATGCTGGGTAGGAATCTCCACTGCTGTTTGAGCAGGTGGTTCTGGGGTCATTCTTTAACAGGCACTTGGGTGGAGGAGAGAGGAGTCATTCTTTCACTGTGGAAACAGTCCAGGGTCTTAGGGCAGCGGTTCTTGAAATGTGGCCCTAGACCAGAAGCATCAGCACTGCCGGGGACCTTGTTAGCAATGCAACTTCTGGGTCTCACTCAGACCCACTGGACCAAAACTCTGGGAATAGGGCTCAGCAGTCTGTCTTAAGAAGCCCTCCTAAAGTTTGAGAACCACTGGTCTGGAGGAATGGTCCCTGGGATGAGCAGAAACCCTCATCTAGGGCAGCACACGGCCTCCAGCCAGGAGCAGGCGGGTGGATCTCACACACACACTCACAGCACACGGCCTCCAGCCAGGAGCAGGCGGGTGGATCTCACACACACACTCACAGCACACGGCCTCCAGCCAGGAACAGGCGGGTGGGTCACACACACACACTCACAGCACACGGCCTCTAGCAAGGAACAGGCGGGTGGGTCACACACACACACTCACAGCACACGGCCTCTAGCAAGGAACAGGCAGGTGGGTCACACACACACACTCACAGCACACGGCCTCCAGCCAGGAACAGGCGGGTGGATCACACACACACACTCACAGCACATGGCCTCTAGCAAGGAACAGGCGGGTGGGTCACACACACACACTCACAGCACATGGCCTCTAGCAAGGAACAGGCGGGTGGGTCACACACACATACTCACAGCACATGGCCTCTAGCAAGGAACAGGCGGGTGGGTCATGCGTGGAGACTCTGCCACTGGAAGGGAAGCTGAGACTCACACCCAGAGGTTCTGCACCAGAAGTAAGACATTCAGACCTCACTTTGCCTGAGTCTTTAGATCCAGGAGTTATGGGACTTACCCAGGGGGTTAAGAGCTGGGGAACCTCAGCCCAGTTGACACTTTATTTTGTGTCATTTGATACTTCCTTGTCTGTCAAAGGATTTTTTTTGCTTTTGCCTTTTCCTATTCTGCCCTGCTCTTCCATGCCCTCAGAAAGTTTGTAGTTTCACTGGGGAGGACGTGCCTGACAGCTCAGTGAGTTCTGGGTCTAACATTCACTTATACACCCTGCAGGATGTAAACTATATATATTTATTTATGGCCTTCTGTGTGACCACAGAAGTTCTATCATTTTTCCCACTTACGGGTAGGGTATCATTGCAACTAACCTTTGTGAAGTTTGTATTGATACCTAGAAGGGTCTAAGTAGGTGGCTCCTTATACTGTTTTTTACCAAAGCATGTATGTGTAGCAATATTATGTAAATGTTTATTTTCTTGGGTAAAATGCTTAGGATGGTCGTGTCTGTCTCTGGGTTATGCGTCCGTCATCCTCATGTCTTCAACAGGAGGCCAACCTGTGTTACTAGAAACAGACCTCTGTGCACCTGTTTTCCGTACCCTTGTCCAGAGTTCACTCGCCGCAGCAAATAATAGTGTCTGTTCTGTGATGAAGCAGGAACTTGTTCTTCTGCTGCGACGGATATAGCCTAATATTTCAGGATAAGAACTAAAAATCTCAGAACTACCAGGCAGGAGGTGGAGCTAGAGCAGCTGGCTTTCTTTGCTGGGACCTCTGGAGCCTCCTCTGGCCTTGAGCCACCTCTGAGCCTCATGTGCCCATGGAAACTTGCACTTGTAACTTTCCTTCTGTGCAGAATTTTCTCGCAATGGAGGGGTTCAGCTGCTCCACTCGGGCTGTCCTAAGGACATCCACTTGGAAGCCCTCAAAGCTGACCCTGTTGTCTTTGAAGCATCATGGGTGAGAACTAGGACCAAACTCATCAGCCCCCTAAATCTATGCATTATGCCTACTCCCCCTTCTCCGCCTTTTATTAATTTAAAACTCCAGGTTTGTTCGAGCTGCGTAAATTATTTGTTGGTCAACAAAAGAGGACAAGGATATTTTCACTGCTGTTCTAGGTCCTCCCTACTGCCTGGTACATAGTAGGTGCTCCAGTGAATATTTGTGCATGAATAAGTGAATCCTTCAAATGTACTTTTTTACTCTAATGATCAGAAATTCTTCTTTGCTTCTCAGTAATTGTATTGCCTGTATCCCATTATCACACACAGTATACAGTTAAAGCAATGCACAGCTCTCAATTTGCCAAATATTTCACAGTGTTTTAATTATCCTGATAAAGCTATAAAGCCAAAACAAGCATAAAGGTGTTGCTTTTGGCTTGCTAGTATGGAGATGTAAAGACCATCATTTTATCCATCTAAGCCTTACAACCCCAAGAGCTGGGCCCTGGCCCTGTGCAGAGGAAAGGACATGTGAGGAGAAAGTCTGTCTGAACTTGGGCAGCAGAGTGCAGCAGACCTCACTCCCTGGGATGCCAGCTCAGTCATTTGCATTTGAGATTGGTTTTTTATTTTAATTATCACTCCCTTCTCCTTTGGAATTGAGAGACTCAGAGATGCCGTTATGCATGATATGATTTTGTTGAGGCACATAATTGCTTCTGAGTATTTTCATGAAGTGCTTCTCAGAGCAGCTTAATATCATGCACTCACGGCATAGCAACAGGGAGTGCAGCTGGGGAACAAAAGCTGGCCACTTCTGTGGCACACACGGTGTCATTGTGACTGTTGGAGCAGGAGATGCCGTGGGCAGGGCCTGACTCAGTGATGTCAGGGAAGGTCTGCGTCTGCAGTGTCCGTGCTTGACAGGGGGATGGGCAGGGGACAGCTGATGCGGGGACCGCACTGCAGCGCACTGCAGCACAAAGCCACCTCCACGGGCAGCAGGCAGGCTCGCTCCAGGCTGACCACAGCTCAGAGCGCGCTTTTGGTGCTTTTCTGCCCCTTTGTCTGCCATGGGATATTGATCTTGGCCACTCAGTTGCAGAGTGGTTCCAGAGTGCTCTGGAACAAGTCAAATGGATACTGAAAACTCGTTCACCAGATGCAAGATTTGTAGACTCGCAGAAGAAATCACAGATCTGTGGCTGTGGAGGTTTAAAATTCAGTCAAGCCATTTTGATGGGATGCATGAGGATCCCCGAGTAGGTTCTGAGACAAATGGTTGTCTGGCTTAGCAGCATTAGGAACAAGCAGGGGAGTTTATAATATTCCGCATAGGGCAACTGCCATGCTGCTTCGAACTGGACTCGTAACTGAAGAGTCAACTTCTTAGGCTTCAGATGGAAGAGACCTGTGATCTGCAAGATTTCAGGTTTCCAACGGAGAGGCATGGCATCCGGAGTAAGGACACCAGCACCACCTCAGTAGTCATCTTGTGTTTTCTGACGGTGGTCACAGGATGAGAACGGCTGTGTGCAGGTTACCCCACACAGCGTGTATTCAGTTACTTCCCTGCGGGGAGTTGCCACTGAGTGAGACGCTTAGCGGCGGGATCCTCCAAGTTTGCCTGTGTCTGTCCATCCATAGTTGTGCAATTGGAAGGAAGACGTTATTTTTCACTTTAAAAGAGGAAGTGTCTTTCTTGCATTGTTGTTCCTGGAAGTAGTTTATTAGAAAATAATATGAGGAATCTTTTTTTTTTTTTTTTTTTTTGAGACAGAGTCTCACTCTATCATCCAGGCTAAGGTGCAGTGGTGCCATCTCGGCTCACTGTAACCTCCACCTCCTGAGTTCAAGCGATTTTCCTGCATCAGCCTCCTGAGTAGCTGGGACTACAGGCATGTAACACCACACTTGGTTAACTTTTTTTGTATTTTTAGTAAAGACTGGGCTTCACCATGTTGGCCAGGCTGGTCTTGAACTCCTGACCTCAGGTGATCTGTCTCAGCCTCTGAAAGTGCTGGGGTTACAGGCGTGAGCCACCGTGCCCAGCCAGAAAATAATATCAAGATTCTTGAAAAGCAGTCTTCCTCTTGCTTTTGTGTTTTAGTAAAGTAAAATCAGTTTGATCTGAAGTGAGGACTGAACTGCTGACTGGGTATTGACTGTCTTTTGAGTAGAGCTAAGCTTTCTGGAGAGTGAGAATATTGTCTTCTTCTGGTAAGACTGCCTCATGCCTGTGCATCTTCTCTTCCCATCACCCTTCTTTCTTCTTGGCATATCTGGTTATACTCTCAGCCCTGGGGCCAAACAGATGGGTTATATCCATGTGCCTCAGTTTTCTCATCTGGAAAATGAGGATAATAGCAATACTTACCTCATGTGATGGTTGTGAAGAGTAAATGAGTTAATATCTGCACAGTGACACAGTGGTGCCTGGCATGCAGGAAGCATTCTGTGAGTGCTAGCTCTGCCTGTTGTTTTCTCTCAAATGTCGTACGCTTTGCTCACTAGTCTTGGAATTTTTAGTCAGGATGGTAAGGAGTGGTGATAAAATATTTCTTTTCCAGATTATCCCTTTGCATAATTCAGATGACTGTATTTTGAAAATAGTTATGTTCTCAACAGTTGGAGGAGAAATATGTGGTCACAGCTGTTCAGTCAGCTTCTACAGACATTGACTTCATTTGTCTAAAGATGATGGTGATGGCAAGCATGCTAACCTAGGATTTATCATGTTCTGAGCACTTACATAGATTAACAGCTCTCTGAGGTAGGTATAACTACTGTCCCCATTTAAGGGGTGAGGAAACTGAGGCATCAAAGGTTTTGTTCTAAGTTCAAAGCTACACAGCTATTATATGGCAGAGCCAGGGCTCTGCATAGCCGTTCACTGTCTGGCTCCTGCACACCTCCAGCTCTATCGTCTCCTGCTCTCCCTACCTCTGTGCTCCAGCCACACAGTCTTCTGCTCCCTGAATGCCCTGCCTCAGGGCCTTTGCATGTGCTATTACCAGGCCCCAGTTCTGGACATGTTTGGCTCCTTCTCATCATACTGATCAAACTCGAAGTGTCACCTTTCCTGACTTGTCTAAACTCTATCCCCACCCCATCCCTCCTTATCACATTATGCTGCCTTCTTCACTTACCAAGGTCTGCCTGTGCTCAAGCAGGGAGAGACCTCCCCTGTTTGCTATTGAATAGCTAGCACGGTGTTCCTTAAAATTTGTGAAGTGTGGCCAGGCGCCGGGTCTCATGCCTGTAATCCCAGCAGTTTGGGAGGCTGAGGCGGGCAGATTACTTGAGGTCAGGAGTTCGTGACCAGCCTGGCCAACATGGTGAAACCCCGTCTCTACTAAAAATACAAAAGAATGTAGCTGGGCATAGTGGCACGTGCCTGTAGTCCCAGCTACTCGGGTGGCTGAGCCAGGATAATTGCTTGAACCCAGGAGGTGGAGGTTGCAGGGAGCCGAGATCATGCCACTGCACTCCAGCCTAAGCAACAGAGTGAGCTTCCATCTCAAAAAAAGTCTCCTCTCTCTATATATATATATTTAACATATATATTATTATAGATCATATATTTTATATATGTCATGTTATGGCATATAATATGTATATTTTATATATATATGAAGCGAGTATGGGCAGATTGATTTTCACATCGATTTAACTCCTCTTATGTACACGGATAGGTGACCCAACTCTAACGTGTATGCTTGTGTGTGCACACACACGTGTGTGTAAATGTAGGAATGTGGAGAGATGTGTTCTAATCTTAGTAAAGTGGTACAGAATCACAACATGTTTTCTCTTTGAGTTTCAATCCTAGCTCCAACAGTAATTCCTGTTGTTTCTCTGATGTAGAAGTTGAGGTACCTATTTATGTTTGTCTCTGATGAGACACGTGTTAAAAGAAATGTGGGGCTGGGCGCAGAGGCTCACGCCTGTAATCCCAGCAGTTTGGGAGGCCAAGTCGGGCAGATCCCGAGGTCAGGAGTTCAAGACCAGTCTGGCCAACATAGTGAAACTCTGTCTCTACTAAAAATACTAAAATTAGCCAGGTGTGGTGGCAGGCGTCTGTAGTCCCAGCTACTTGGGAGGCTGAGGCTTGCAGTGAGCCGAGATTGCGCCACTGTACTCCAGCCTGGGTGGCACCACGAGACTCTGTCTCAAAAAAAAAAAAAAAAAAAATGAAATGTGGCTGGGTATGGTGGCTCATGCCTGTATTCCCGGCACTTTGATTCCTTGAGCCCAGGAGTTTGAGACCGGCCTGGACAACATGGTGAAACTCCGTCTCTAAAAACAAACAAAAAAAAAAACTAAAACAAAAATTAGCTGGGCATGGTGGTGCACACTGTGGTTCCATCTACTCGGGAGGCTGAGGTGGGAGGATGGCTTGAGCCTGGGAAGTGGAAGTTGCGGGTAAGCCTAGATCACACCACTGCACTCCAGTCTGGGCAACAACGTGAGACTGTCTCAAAACAAAAAAGGGTGTAACATTCTCAGGCACTGAATAATGCTATTCCTGAAATAAATTATAAAAGCTAGAGCCTGGGTCAGGAAATAAAATTTTTAAAAAAATTTTTTTTGTAAAAACTCAGTGTTTTGGTAAAAGAGATGCTACCTTTTTTTTTTTTTTTAATAATTTGGTCTAACATACCTTCCTTTCTTGCCATGATTACTTTCTTCTACTAGTTTAATTTAAATTGTATTTATTTATTTTGCTCACTCTAGAGGGTTCTCTACCAGATCTCATGTCAGGGTTTCCATTGGGGAATTTGACAAAGAAACTGGGGGGCAGGAACCTGAACCTCTTTTTGATCTCTGACAAAAAGATGTTTTCTGGTCCTTTATCTGAGAACTTTGGGCTGCTGAAGATGCCACCATCCTGTGTGAGGTGACAGACTCATGATCGTGCTGGGGAACTCTGGCCTGCAGAGACCTCTCTCTGTTTTGGTGAAGTTACGGACAGCATTTGGATGCTGGTCTCACAAGGCGGGCAAAGCCACATGTTGACTGCTTTTCTTCCAGAACCCAACCTTACTCTTCCTCCTGCTCTGCCCTAGATAACCAGTTCAGGATGTCCATCCTGGAACGACTGGAGCAGATGGAGAGGAGGATGGCTGAGATGACGGGGTCCCAGCAGCACAAACAGGCGAGCGGAGGCGGCAGCAGTGGAGGCGGCAGCGGGAGCGGGAATGGAGGGAGCCAGGCACAGGTACGAGGTGGTGCTGATGCTCGGCTCCCGTTTCGCTTCATGTTTATGGATTGGCGTGGCAGTGGATGGATCACAGGCCTCTTCTCTGCTGCTGATGCTGTCCCTGAATTCAGACAGAAGGCCTGAGGGAGTACTTTATAGTACCTGTGCTTTTAAGCATTACAATCTGTGCAGTATGGAAGCAGCCTTGGAATGTGGAGCTTCTCAGTTGTTTACCCACCTAATCCTTAAGTTATGTCTATTCATCTCAGAATTCACTACTGAATTATAGGGTAGTGGGAGTTAAGGACAACCAATTGGAAAATAGATGCCAGCTGGGCGTGGTGGCTCACACCTATAATCCCAGCACTTTAGGAGGCCAAGATGGGAGGATTGCTTGAGCCCAGGAGTTCAAGACCAGCCTGGGCAACATACTGAGACCCTGTCTCTCTAAAAAAAAATCTAAAAGTTAGGCGTGGTGGTACATCCCTGTGATCCCAGCTATTCAGGAGGCTGAAGTGGGAGGATCACTTGAGCCTGGGAGTTGAGGCTGCAGTGAGCCATGATCACTCCACTGCACTCCAACCTGGTCAATAGAATAAGACCCTATCTCTCAAAAAAAAAAAAAAAAAAAAAAAAAAAAAAAAAAAAAAAGCCAGATGGTGACTCAGATTCTGCTAGGGTTCAGAATTAACTTAGAATCTTCCTACTTTCTATTCTGTATTTTATCCCTGTCTTAAGTATAGGTATAAAACATAATTGAATTCAGTAATTCATATAAGCCTTTTATAAACTCAAGGTCAATATGAAAAGAGCCCAAAGAAAGTGTTTATGTAATGATTCAGTGTAGAATGATATTATGCATTACAGCATCTTTCACAAACCTTCTGTAAGTTCCATGAAGAATGTATGATATTGCCAAATACAGGTAAATTACCAAATATTGTTTCAGAGTCCCATTGGTCTTGAAGGCTTTATATACATTTCATTTAGGAAGTTCATTTTGGGGAAGTCTCCCAGGGAGAAATTATTTCTCGGGACCCTAAGATAAATTTAAAGGAGCTGATGGTATTTTTTATCTCCACTACTCAGTCTTTGCAAAAAAAAACTCAAATAATGACCCCTCTTTCTCTTCAAGACAAATGATAATTTCCTTTACACAGTTAAGTTTTTAGGTGAATATTTTTGGTTTTATGAACCTCATAAGTATCAAGTATTAGTAATATTTCAAATAATAAGCGGTTAAAATAGCATCATATGTCACACCCAAAAAGCTAGCCTCTTTCCTCCTCACATTTTCATATTGCTCCCCCATCTTCAGAAATCAGCAGGAAAGAAATGACTTGGCACACAGTAAAATATTATTAAGGCTAAGATAGGCTTCTTTTTTTCCTTTTTGACATGGAGTCTTGCTCTGTCGCCCAGGGTGCAGTGCAGTGACACAATCATGGCTCACCGCGACCTCCACCTCCCAGGTTCAAGTGACTCTCCTGCCTCAGCCTCCCTAGTAGCTGGGATTACAGGTGTGTGCCACCACGCCCAGCTAATTTTGTCTTTTTAGTAAGAGATGGGGTTTCACCATGTTGGCCAGGCTGGTCTCAAACTCCTGACCTCAGGTGATCCACCCACCTTGGCCTCCCAAAGTGCTAGGATTGCAGGCGTGAGCCACCACACCCGGCCTAAGATAGGCTTCTTTTTCACCTGATAGTACTAGGTTTTGTTGTTGTTGTTGTTGTTGTTTGGTTGTTGAGACAGAGTTTTGCTCTTGTTGCCCAGGCAGGAGTGCAATGGCGCAATCTCAGCTCGCTGTAACCTCTGCCTCCCAGGTTCAAGTGATTCTCCTGCCTCAGCCTCCCTAGTAGCTGGGATTACAGGCGTGTGCCACCACACCCAGCTAATTTTGTATTTTTAGTAGAGACGGGGTTTCTCCATGTTGGTCAGGCTGATCTTGAACTCCCGACCTCAGGTGATCTGCCCACCTTGTCCTCCCAAAGTGCTGGGATTACAGGCATGAGCCACTGCGCCTGACTGATAGTACTAAGTTTTATAAAAGATGTAATCATTAATTTACCTCATGGCTCACATAAGAGATCTCCTTAAAATGCTTTTTCTTTCACCAACAAAAGTGGCATAAAAGGAATGGTATGTGGCCGGGCGCGGTGGCTCAAGCCCGTAATCCCAGCACTTTGGGAGTCCGAGATGGGCAGATCACGAGGTCAGGAGATCGAGACTATCCTGGCTAACACGGTGAAACCCCGTCTCTACTAAAAAATACAAAAAACTAGCCAGGCAAGGTGGCGGGCACCTGTAGTCCCAGCTACTTGGGAGACTGAGGCAGGAGAATGGCATAAACCCGGGAGGTGGAGCTTGCAGTGAGCTGAGATCCGGCCACTGCACTCCAGCCTGGGGGACAGAGTGAGACTCTGTCTCAAAAAAAAAAAAAGGAATGGTATGTAATGTCATTTTAAAGCTCAGCCACCACGCAACTGGCCTAGAATCTCATCCCATATTAACCACTATTGAATATCTTTTCATCAGTTTCAGTTGCCTTCAGTAAATGTCTGTGTTTGCCATGCAGGATAGAGACATGGCTGTTTTTGTTTAATACAAAAAAAAAAAAAATTCCCTTTTCGTTCACTCTGGCGATTTCCATGTGCTGATGAGCGTGTCTGGTGTGTGTGGAATGGCTGTGCCTTGGCCTTTTGAGTCAAGGTCAGTTTGTGGCATGTTGGATTCGCCCAAGTCTGCTCCCGTAGGTGTTTTTACAGCTCTGATGGGGCCGACGTAACAATCCCATCATGTGCCTTTTTTATTTTGGGAGGCATTTTTTCCACATTTAAAAATAAAAATCCGCGAGGAGGCATAGGATTTCTGTAGTAAGTAAAGTTTATGGAGTGTATTGCCAGAAAAAAAAAAAAAAGTACTTTTTAAATAACACCAGAGATACAAATTAGCCTAGAAGTGCCATTTATTTGGGGAAGTGTTAAACATAAAACTGCTATCACAGAGACTCAGATAAGCTGTTGAAGTTTACTAACTTTGATTTTATTTTTCTTCCGTTACAACTGAGTCATAGGAAGTAACCCATGTGGTTAAAATTAGTAAATTTCTCTTTCCTGTAGCCCTTATTGTTATTAATAATGCTTAAATTTCAAGATCTCTAAATGCTCTCCTCAGTATCCTTTTTACTTTATACAAAGGACTGGATTATTATTAGATACTTTTAGTCATTTCTTTAAGGAAAAAACAATCCACATCTAAGTGATCTAATTCTCCTTCAGAAGAAGCAAGAGGCTGGGCGCGGTGGCTCATGCCTGTAAACCTAGCACTTTGGGAGGCTGAGGCGAGCAGATAACTTGAGGTCAGGAGTTCGAGACCAGCCTGGCCAACATGGTGAGACCTGTCTCCACTAAAAATACAAAAATTACCTAGAAATCGCTTGAACCTAGGAGGTAGAGGTTGGAATGAGCCAAGAGCTTGCCACTGCACTCCAGCCTGGGTGACAGAGCGAGACTCTGTCTCAAAAAAAAAAAAAAAAAAAAAAAAATTAAGAAAAAGCAAGAGAGTGAAAGAGCCACTATACCCGCCAGTGGAAACGTGAGGAAAGCTATTCTGCTCCACTGTCTCATAACAGTTTACTGCCTACAGGAAGGCTAGAGCCGAGCCACCTTTTTTTTTTTAAGGCTGTGTACACTTTCCCCAAGATGAATCGGCATGAAGTTCCTAATCAGAGTGTCAGCCGTAATAGATAGACTCGTGTCTTTCGAGTTGTGAACTTTACAAAGGTGCTAGTGAGCTGAAGCTAAGCACATTTTAGTCTCAATTTCATGGATGGTTCTTGGGGGTTTGGGGTTTTTTTGGTGGTTGTTATTTTTTGAGACAAAGTCTCGCTCTGTCACCCAGGCTGGAATGCAGTGGCGCGATCACAGCTCACTGTAGCTTTGAACTCTCCAGGCTCAGGCAATCTTCCCACCTCAGCCTCCCGAGTAGCTGGGACTACAGGTGCACACCACCACACCCAGCTAATTTTTGTTTTGTTTTGTTTTTTACTTTAAGACACAGTTTCGCTCTGCCGCCCAGGCTGGAGTGCAGTGGCACAATCTTGGCTCACTGCAACCTCCGCCTCCTCAGTTTAAGCAATTCTCATGCCTCAGCCTCTAAGTAGCTGGGATTACAGGCGCCCACCACCACGCCTGGCTAATTTTTGTATTTTTAGTAGAGACGGGGTTAGGGTTAGGGTTGGCCAGGCTGGTCTTGAATTCCTGACTGCAAGTGATCTGCCCACCTCAGCCTCCCAAAGTGCTGGGCTTTCAGGCATGAGCCAGCATGCCCAGCCAATGTTTCTTTATTTTCAGTGTTTTACGCTTTCCGTTGTGAGTTTCTAATCGTAAAGCATTTGTTTCCCCTACATCAAAGCGCTGATGGGGTGGAGGGCCTTTAGTCCTGAGGTTGTAACGTGCGCTCTTCCGTGACAGTGTGCTTCTGGGACCGGGGCCTTGGGGAGCTGCTTTGAGAGCCGCGTGGTCGTGGTATGCGAGAAGATGATGAGCCGAGCCTGCTGGGCGAAGTCCAAGCACTTGATCCACTCAAAAACGTTCCGCGGAATGACCCTCCTCCACCTGGCCGCTGCCCAGGGCTATGCCACCCTAATCCAGACCCTCATCAAATGGCGGTAAGGCTGTGGTGCAGCTGGCTGGGGGTCAGCCTCACGCATCCTCGCTCACATTCTTCCTGAGCACTGCCACCCGCGGAAGAAATCTACCCGTTCGGTCCACTTTATAGCCAGCAAGCAAAGGGCTTTTTGTCCTAGGACAGTTTCCAAGGGAGTTTTATGAACTTCTTCCCAAGAAATACCCAGTAAGATAATAATTAAATGTTGGATTTGTTATTTTCTTTGAACCCCTCACCAAATGGAGTGTCCACGCTGCCCTGGGACTCTCTGTTTCTTCACCATGGGATGTTATATGCCCAGTTGGGTTTCATCTTGGTGGGGTTTTATAACACTCTGGTGTTTCCTTTTAACGGTGATGAATAGTGTGATAATTTCTGGTGCTCTCCCTTATAGTACAAAGCACGCGGATAGCATTGACCTGGAACTGGAAGTTGACCCTTTGAATGTGGATCACTTCTCCTGTACCCCTCTGGTAAGGAATGGGTTCACGTAGCCCCCTCGCCATCCTTCCAGCCTGGCATTGGTTGTGCCTGGTTCCCACTGTTGTCTCTTGCTGACACATGGCATGTTTTGGAGATACTTTGGGATGGGAATCTTCAGTGGCCCCACCGAGATTGCCAGCAAGGACCAGTTTGTCAGTTGGCACCAATGGCAAAAGTCAGGTCTGGTCTTGACCTCTGATTGAGAATGCTTGCTGTGTCTCCCTGTCTTCTAGATGTGGGCGTGTGCCCTAGGGCACTTGGAAGCTGCCGTCGTGCTGTACAAGTGGGACCGTCGGGCCATCTCGATTCCTGACTCTCTAGGAAGGCTGCCTTTGGGAATTGCCAGGTCACGGGGTCATGTGAAATTAGCAGAGTGTCTGGAGCACCTGCAGAGAGATGAGCAGGCTCAGCTGGGACAGAACCCCAGAATCCACTGTCCTGCAAGTGAAGAGCCCAGCACAGAGAGCTGGATGGCCCAGTGGCACAGCGAAGCCATCAGCTCTCCAGAAATACCCAAGGGAGTCACTGTTATTGCAAGCACCAACCCAGGTAAGAATTCAGAATCATGACATCTCAGAGCTTGACAGAGATCCCGTTTGCTTTCATGCAGCTGCCCTCAGCAAAGTCCATAGGATAGTCACAAACATTTCCGATTTTTTGTTAATGTTTCTGATTTTTCCTTAAGAATGCCTAGTGCTGCCCCCTCCCCCAGTACAGAAGAAAGTAGCAAAAGTTCTATGTTCATGCAAGAAATACATAATTTTGGAGGAGGAGGATCTGAATCTGATGTATGCTCCTGGGGATATTGAAACGTTAGGGACGGGTCTTGAGTTCCGGCTTTGCGCTTGGTGTCTCTCAGGCATAGAGAAAGTGTTGATTCTTTAGGATTCCTAGTTGTATCTCCTGTCCTGACTATCCTTTCTACTGTACTTTTCAGAGCTGAGAAGACCTCGTTCTGAACCCTCTAATTACTACAGCAGTGAGAGCCACAAAGATTATCCGGCTCCCAAAAAGCATAAATTGAACCCTGAGTACTTCCAGACAAGGCAGGAGAAGCTGCTTCCCACTGCACTGAGTCTGGAAGAGCCAAATATCAGGAAGCAAAGCCCTAGTTCTAAGCAGTCTGTCCCCGAGACACTCAGCCCCAGTGAAGGAGTGAGGGACTTCAGCCGGGAACTCTCCCCTCCCACTCCAGAGACTGCAGCATTTCAAGCCTCTGGATCTCAGCCTGTAGGAAAGTGGAATTCCAAAGATCTTTACATTGGTGTGTCTACAGTACAGGTGACTGGAAATCCGAAGGGGACCAGTGTAGGAAAGGAGGCAGCACCTTCACAGGTGCGTCCACGGGAACCAATGAGTGTCCTGATGATGGCTAACAGAGAGGTGGTGAATACAGAGCTGGGGTCCTACCGTGATAGTGCAGAAAATGAAGAATGCGCCCAGCCCATGGATGACATACAGGTAAAAAGCAGGGACGGGGTAAGCCCGCAGAGGCCGGTGCGGTACAGTCGCTGTAATCTTTACGGTCAGTTTCCGAAGGTTGTATCGTTTTCTCCCCCGCGAAGCCTTCAAAGTCTGGTCTTGAGCGGAACATCGTTGGAGTATCTTCTTTCCTTGGGGCCGCATTTTCATATGGTGAATCGGGCACCGGGAATAGGGCCTGAATACCAGTTACCCTGGTCTCAGCAAAGCCTTCCCTCTTTGTACCAGCTCCTCAGAACTCACTCAGGACCCTACAGTACATCATCTGCTTCCTCCTTGCATTTAGGTTGATTGATTTCACTGTTTTAAGTACTAGTTAGAATATAGTCAAGGCCCTAAAAATAGCTAGGACAGGAAGCCCGTGGATAGATTTTGAATTATCTGAGTGACCTTGACCAGCATAGCTATCATCTAGCCATTGTAAAGGGCATATATGGCGTGAGGCTCTCAGGAGGGTGGTGAAATATTCCTGAAGCTGATAACTGACTGCCCTTATAATAAATCTAGCAATTCCAGAATCCTTTTAGGACCTTAAACGTGTTACGGACTAAGAGAATACGTACTGAAATAAACTTGACATTAGCCTAATAAGCAAATTCCATCTATTAAAATATATAGGGGAGGACCATAAGGGCAGCCTAAAAACAAGTTTGACTTCCTCTCTTTCCAGCTCCCATTGATGCAACCTGAAACAAATGTAAAAGGGAAAAAAAGACTCAGAATTCAACAGGGCACCACCCGTGCCTGTAGAAGTGATACAAGGAGAGGGAGGTGTGTGGAGGAGATCACATGTCCTGGTCAGCACGTCTTGGGAGAGGCCTGATTTCTGAGCCATTCCTGCTCATTGCATCCCAGGGGCCCCTTCTCGCCAGCCCTCTGCTGTTTGCAGAGGATGAGAAAGAAGCTTGCATGCTCACCAATTGTTCCTATTTCTGGGGAGTTGTCGGGGGCACCACTTCTGACCTACCGTATTAGTCCGTTCTCACACGGCTGCTAAGGACATACTCCAGACTGGGGAATTTATAAAGAAAAAGAGGTTTAATGGACTCACAGTTCCACGTGGCTGGGGAGGCCTCACAATCATGGCAGAAGGCGAAAGTCACATCTTATATGGTGGCAGGCAAGAGAGGCAAGAGAGAATGAGAGCCGAGCGAAAGCGGAAACCCCTCAGAAAACCATCAGCTCTCGAGAGACTTCTTCACTACCACGAGAACAGTATGGGGGAAACCGTCCCCATGATTTGGTTATCTCCCCCTGGGTCCCTCCCACAACACAGGGGAATTATGGGAGCTACAGTTCAAGTTGAGATTTGGGTGGAGACACAGTCAAACCGTATCATCTACCAACCACTGCAGTCGTGGGGAGGACTGCCCAGAAAAATCAAATAATGTTTTAGACAAGAGGGTGGTACATTTCTTCTATAAAGAGCCAAGTAGTGAATATTTTTAGGCTCTGTAGGCCGTACAGACTTTGTCCTAGCTACTTAATGGGCCCTAACAGCACCAAAGCAGCCTTAGCATTAAACGGAGGAGGCTGACTGTCTCCTAGTAAAACTTTATTTACACAAACAGGCAGCTGGCTGGATTCAGCCTGCCATCGTTTGCCAAATCCTGTTTTACACACTTCCTGATGGAACCCACACCAGACACCAAAACTGAGCAATCTAGAACTATATTATAAATATAAATGCCTAGGACCTTCCCACAGTGGTGGACGTGCCCTCTATCCATGCCGCCCACCATGGGAGACATTCGGTGCCACATGCGGAATCAGGCACTCGATCAGCATAGCTGTCATGTAGCCATTGTAAAGGGCGTATGTATGAAATATAGCCAGTGCAACTCAGGAACTGGGTTTCTAATTTTATTTAAGTTTAAATAGCCATTGGATAGTGCAGCTTTTTAGAAAGTGGCCTTCACTGAAACAGAGTTCATGCAGGAAATAGAAAATAACCTTTAAAAAATCCACTTCCTATTTTCACAGATCTGTAAGAGAATAGCATCTTGCCAAATTAAGAGCGTGTGTCTATGGAAAAAGCAGCAGTCTAAAGAAAGTTTTTTAGCCACGTGAAAAGATAACACTTAAAAACAATGAAATAATTTTTGAAAATGGCAAAACTGTTCATAGAGGAGTGAACAATCAAACCAGGAAAACTGAGCAATTATTGATAGTGTGGCTGTATGTGAGAGGCAGTTGTGAGGAAGAGACTCTTTAAATAGAAGAGGAATAATGTTTAAACAGTCTCCTAGAACTAAAATTCTAAATTATTTTAACCAAACCAGGGAGGGTAGGGAAATGAAGAGCGTAAAAGTGTATGAAAGCTCTCTGGTTCAGAGACAGTAATAGATTTTGTTCCACTCGTGATATAGATAGATGTGCACTGGATAGGCTGAAATATGCTAGTTAGAAATGTCAAGTTAGTAGGTAGCATAAAAACGGGCTACAGAAGGACAGGCGCGGTGGCTCATGCCTGTATTCTTAGCATTTTGGGAGGCCAAGGCGGGAGGATCACCTGAGTTCAGGAGTTCGAGACCAGCTTGGCCAACATGGTGAAACTCTGTCTCTACTAAAAATACAAAAATTAGCCAGGCGTCGTGGTGGGTGCATGTAATCCCAGCTGCTCGGGAGGCTGAGGCACAAGAATTGCTTGAACCTCGGGAGGTGGAGGTTGCAGTGAGCCGAGAACACGCTACTGCCTGCTTGGGTGACACAGCAAGACTCCATCTCAAAAAGAAAACAAACAAACAGAAAAAAAAACAGGCTACAGAATTTCTAAGTCATTGAAGGGGAAAAAAGAAAAATTTGGCCCTTTTGGAAAAAGTTCAGGGATGGTAACAAAGGAAAACGTAACTATAGAAATCAGGAAACAGAGGAACCTTTTCACACATGATTCAGTCACACGCTAGGAAGTGATAATTCTATTAAAGGCCAGATTCTTGGATTTGGTGTTTTGTTTTTGTTTTGTTTTTTGAGATGAAGTCTCGTTCTGTCGCCCAAGTTCGGGTGCAGGGGCACCATCTCTGCTCACTGCAACCTTCGCCTCCCAGGTTCACGCCATTCTCCTGCCTCAGCCTCCCGAGTAGCTGGGACTACAGGCCCGGCTAATTTTTTGTATTTTTTAGTAGAGACGGGGTTTCGCCATGTTAGCCAGGATGGTCTCGATTTCCTGACCTCATGATCTGCCCACCTCGGCCTCCCGAAGTGCTGGGATTACAGGCGTGAGCCACCGCGCCTGGCCTCGGTTTTTTTTTTTTTTTTTAATAAAAGCAAGATATATGCTACTTGTAAGAAATACAACCAAAATGAAATGAAAGAGAAACAATGAAAATGAAATGATAGAGCTATAATAGATAAATGAGTATAAAAAGAAAAAAGATAAAAAGTACAATTCAAGGCAAATTTTATATATATATAGTTTATCAAGAAGATATGACAGTTACAAACTATTGTATACCTAGCACCATAACCTTGAAACATTACAGCAAATACTAGTAAATACAAAGAAATGTGGACCCACAGTCATAGTGTGCTACTAACACCTAGCTCAGAATTTTTTCAGATCAAGTAGATATGAAAAGCATATGAACAAGTTGAACAACAAAATCAGAAGGCTTGATTTAATATATATTTAATATATGATAGATTTAATATACTATATATATAACTATATGCATATATGTAGTTAATACACATAGCAATTACATACATAATTGTTCTTTTCAGATGTCCAAGACACATTTATGAAAACTGCTCATATACTAGGACATGAAGAAAATTTGAATAAAAATCCAAAGCTACCCATTTAAAACTGTCTTCTCTGAGCACAACCCGTGAAATTTAGAAATGAGTGATGTGACTTTTCAGGTCCAGCTGCTGAGAATGTTATTAAGATGTTTTTACGTTGTTACGTGTTTATGAAATGGAGGATTTAGGAAAGTGATTGTAGAGTGATAACCTTTTAGGCTTCAGAAATTCCACCTTGCGTTTTAAATATATTAAATATATATTGAATACTTTCATGGAAAAAGAATAAAGGCAAAATTTACGTCCTACCGTTTGAGTCACAAATCAAGAGGGCCAATAGAGAAGGTGAAAGAAGGCTACAATTTTTTTTTTTTTTTCTTTGAGACAGAGTCTTGCTATGTCACCCAGGCTGGAGTGCGGTGATGCCATCTTGGCTCACTGCAATGTCTATCTCCTGGGTTCAAGCAATTCTCCTGCCTCAGCCTCTCTAGTATCTGGGATTACAGATACTGTGAGAAAGCACTAGGCCTGCACCACCATGTCTGGCTAATTTTGGGGGTTATTTTGGGTAGAGACAGGGTTTTGCCGTGTTGCCCAGCCTGGGCTTGAACTCCTGAGCTCAGGCAGTCCACCCTCCTCAGCCTCCCAAAATGTTGAGATTACAGGCGTGAGCCACCACGCCTGGCCCAATATATTTTTCTTTAATTTTTTATTTTTATTCTTATTACAAAAACTAAGTCTTGTTCTTTGATGAAAATTTATAAAATCGACAATAAGCATTTTTAACAGCTTTATTGAGGTATAATTTACATATGATAAAATTTACCCATTTTAAGTGCACACGGGATGGCTTCTAGTAAATATATACAGCTGTGCAACCATCGCCACAGTCCCTTTCTAGAAGACTTCCATCTCGCTCCAGAGTGCCCTGTGCCCATCTGCAGTCCATCTCTGCCCAGCCTTAGGCAACCACTGATCTGATTCTATCCCCAGAGGTTTGCTTTTTCTAGACGTTTCATATAAGTGGAGTCATACACCATGCAGTCTACTGTGGCTTTTTCTACTTAGCAGGATGTTTTTGAGGCTCCTTCATGTTGCAGGAGAAGCATTTTGTCACCTTGTATAGTTCCATTGAGAACATTTTCAGTTCACTTAAGAACCCAAAGTGCTGTGTTTCAGTTACCACTTCTAAGAGGTATGCAAGGACATTTTTAAGAATCAGTTCACATCTCTGATTCGCATAAAGAATATCTTAATCCAGACCAGCTTTGAGGATTCTTTTTTCTTTTTTTTCTTTTTTTTTTTTGAGTTGGAGTCTCGTGCTGTCGCCCAGGCTAGAGTGCAGTGGCACGATCTCAGTTCGCTGCAACTTCCACCTCCCAGGTTTAAGCGATTCTCCTGCCTCTGTAGCTGGGATTACAGGCATGCGCCATCATGCCCGGCTAATTTTTGTATTTTTAGTAGAGACGGGGTTTCACCATGTTGGCCAGGATGGTCTGGAACTCCTGACCTCAAGTGATCCACCTGTCTCGGCCTCCCAAACTGTTGGGATTACAGGCTTGAGCCACTATTCCCAGTCTAGACTAGGGTTCTCTAGGCCAAGCAAAAGGGGTGGTTAGATATTGGTTATATAACTAATAGTGACACCTCATTAATATTACAAGTTACTCTAGAACTGCCCAGTGTCATTAATTGGTTGACCCTGAGAGTAGGGAGTACATACAAGCCAGAAGTTCTCCAAGACTGGGCTAAAGGTCTGGGGCCAGACTATGACTTGGAGATAATCAGGTCTCAGGATCTCAGCACATTTCGGTGTATTATGTTATAACCTTAAAATGATATTTGCATTGGATTGAGGTGGAAGTCTGCCCTCCTGCCTTATTATTTTTTTCTCTCCAAGGTGAGGCAGGGGAGGTAGACCTGGATAACTTTTAAGGCTCCTTTCTAACCTGAGTGTCCTGTGAACTTCTGACTTCAGGTGAACATGATGACCTTGGCAGAACACATTATTGAAGCTACACCTGACCGAATCAAGCAGGAGAATTTTGTGCCCATGGAGTCCTCAGGATTGGAAAGAACAGACCCTGCCACCATCAGCAGTACAATGAGCTGGCTGGCCAGTTACCTAGCGGATGCTGACTGCCTGCCCAGTGCTGCCCAGATCCGGTGAGTAAAGTTACAGGGATCACTACGCAGGTTAGATTCCCGGATCTAACCGGAGGCAGGGGAAGCTGATTGTATTTGATGAATGCGGTGCCATAGCAGACCATACCAAGGAAGGAAGGAAGCACTAGGACAAGTTCTGTTGCCACTTTAAAGGCCCAGCTCCTATTCCTGCCTCTCCCATTATTTTTTTTACTGCTATCAAAGCATAAGAGATCATGTTAAGCCGGGTGCGGTGGCTCACGCCTGTAATCCCAGCACTTTGGGAGGCCAAGGCGGGTGGATCACCTGAGGTCAGGAGTTTGAGCCCAGCCTGGCCAACATGGTGAAACCACATCTCTACCAAAAATAAAAAATTAAGCCGGGCGTGGTGGTGGGCGCCTACTGTAATCCCAGCTACTTGGGAGGCTGAGGCAGAATCGCTTGAACCCAAGAGGCAGAGGTTACAGTGAGCTGAGATGGCACCTCTGCACTCCATCCTGGGCAACACAGCGAGATTCTGTCTCAAAAAAAAAAAAAAAAAAGATAATGTAGCATAATGTTTCCCCCTAATTCAGTTGAAGTTTTCTAAAGGCAGTAGAGTGTACTGCTACTAGGTTTTAGTATTTAGCATAGTACTAAAGTCATGATAGGTGTTGGGTATGAACTTACTCAATCGAAGGACACTGGGTATGTTTAGCAACTTGCCTAACTGAATGGAGGCATGTTCCTAATTGCCCACAGTGGCTTCTGGCAGATACCATCTTGGTTCATTCATTAATATCTAATGGATTCATTAATATCTAATGGATTGTGCAATATCTATGTCTCCTTTTTTCTCCTCTTGTTTCAGAAGTGCATATAACGAGCCTCTAACCCCTTCTTCTAATACCAGCTTGAGCCCTGTTGGCTCTCCCGTCAGTGAAATCGCTTTCGAGAAGCCTAACCTTCCCTCCGCCGCGGATTGGTCAGAATTCCTGAGTGCATCTACCAGTGAGAAGGTAGAGAATGAGTTTGCTCAGCTCACTCTGTCTGATCATGAACAGAGAGAACTCTATGAGGCTGCCAGGCTTGTCCAGACAGCTTTCCGGAAATACAAGGTAAACTAGAACAGAACCTTCATTTTGTGACATTCTTAAGATCAGAGAGGACAGATGAAAGTCAGAATCGTGCGAACGAAAACACTGACCATTGCTTTTTTTCCTCTGAATGTATAGAATTTTTTTGGAAGTCTCCAATTTATGAAGATTCACTGTATAACATATCTGTGTGTGTATCTGCTTTGTAAAAATATTTTATTGTAAAATATTCAGAGCATAAAGTTTGTGATTTTGTCTATTTTAAAGCGTGCAACGTGGGGGCATTAAGTATATTCACAGTGCTGTGCGACCATCACTGCTACCCATTTCCAGAACTTTCTCATTCTCCCAAATACTTTGCTTTTAACAACCAGTTTTTAAACAGTTAAACATGAAATTTTTATCAAATGTTTACAAAGTTCCTGAAGCACCTTTGTAGAAGAGTTTGAGAAGCACGGTCTTCTCAGGTATCTGAGGCATAGAGGATTAACTGGGTGGGACAGGGGCCCGTCCATGGTTAGGCCAGGGCAGGAATGGAGCTCTCCTGGCACAGAACAGTGCTGATTTTTCTTTTCTTCTTTTTTCTTAAATGGAGTCACGTTCTGTCGCCCAGGCTAGAGAAGTACAGTGGTGCAATCTCTGCTCTCTGCCTCCTCCACCTCCCAATGCAGGTGATTCTCCTGCCTCAGCCTCCCAAGTAGCTGGATTTACTGGCACGTGCCACCATACCCACCTAATTCTTGTATTTTTAGTAGAGACAGGTTTTCACTATGTTGACCAGGCTGGTCTCGAACTCCTGACCTCAAGTGATCTGTCTGCCTTGGCCTCCCAAAGTGCTGGGATTCCAGGCATGAGCCACCGCACCCGGCCTTGATTTTTCTATTCTACCTTGCCATCCCAAGTACAATGTCTCTTTAGTATTCCTTAAAACACATTTCACGAGTTTATAGAATTTTTAATTAAAGTCGTTAATGTCACATTAAATAATTCTCAGAAGCTTTAGTAAAATAATATTAGCTAATAATGTAATGGTTATCACCTTGTCAACATACTGTTGGTAATGATATGGATGCCTATTATTCAGTTAATATAAAGTGAGGTGACCCCTCTGCTGCTAGGAGGTCACGACCTAAAGCAGGGGTTTTCAACTGGAGGCCTGGGGACTGCCTCCAGGCAGTGCCTGAACTCCAAAAATTAAGCAGTAAAGCTCTTCTGTGTGCATTTTTGGTGGGAAGGGGACCCATGGCTTTCTACAGATTCTCAAAGTAGTCCCCAACCACTCCCAAAAAGGTGTTAAAAGCCATTAATCATTGATCCAAAAGTGAAGTAGTTGGGGTTATCTTAGGAAAGACAGTTAAGATCTGGCAAGACAAATAGTACAATGCCTAATTTGTTAAATACTTTAAAAAGGAATATATTTTTAGTCTGCTTAACATTCCAAAATCATAGTTTTATTTAGAAGCAAGGATAGTCTGAGGTTTATTCTATAAATTCATTTTTCCTCATTTATAATTAAGTATCAGTATTTTTTGGTAAACCTGGGATCTCAGCTCTGAGAAGGTGCATTAAATGAATAGTAATAAAAAGCTGACATTTCTGGTAGTTAATCATTACTGATTTTTTTTCTCCTTACTTTACCCTTAAGGGTCGACCCTTGCGGGAACAGCAAGAAGTAGCTGCTGCTGTCATTCAGCGTTGTTACAGAAAATATAAACAGGTAAACCACAGTTTTGCACCACAGAAGGGAACTGTGCCCCACCCGAGGCCACTGAGGATCCTGGTGTGCAGTTTGGCTAAAGAGCACTACATCTAGTACCTCATTACAGAGACTTAATTTGTTTTTTGTTTTTTGTTTTTTTGTTTTTTTGTTTTTGAAACGGAGTCTGGCTCTGTCGCCCAGGCTGGAGTGCAGTGGCACGATCTGGGCTCACTGCAACCTCCATCTCCCAGGTTCAAGCGATTCTCCTGCCTCTGCCTCCCAAGTAGCTGGGACTACAGGCGTGTGCTACCATGCCCAGCTGATTTTTCTAGTTTTAGTAGAGTCGGGGTTTCACCATGTTGCCAGGCTGATCTTGAACTCCTGACCTCAAGTGATCCGCCTGCCTCGGCCTCCCAAAGTGCTGGGATTACATGCGTGAGCCACTGCGCCCGGCCAGAGACTTAATTTGAACTGCCATGATAAACAAACAAACAAAACAAAACAAACAAACAAAAACCAGGGGAAGCCAGACATGGTGGTTGATGTGTCCCTGTAATCCCAGCTCCTCGAGAGGCTGAGGCCAGAGGATCTTCTTGAGCCCAGGTATCGAAGTCCAGCTTGGACCTCGTCTCTAAAACAAAAAGGGAAAACAAAACCATCTGCAATTAGACTTGCACCGCAAAACAGTTTTTGTCCACATTTTTGATCTTTTAGTATTGTTACCTACCGGAGATACTGGTCTGATCCTAACACCAGTATCTTTGCGGGGAGGATCCATGGTCCAATACTTTCATAAACTCCCTAGTAATTAGAGAACTCTGGGGAATCCAGTGTGTGATACGGTGATTGCAGAAGGTAAATGCTGGCTATGTATTACCTTTGAGTTTGAATTACAGAAGGTGTTTAATCTTTGGCCATTTTCCTTTCAGCTTCTTACATATTTTAAAATGAAGAATTGTTAAAATCTTTGAAAATCAGAGGAAGCCAGAACATCTTAAACTGCTTTTGTTCACCTTAGTTAAAGGTGCAACACAAATATCTGAGTACTCTTTCGTGCAGTGTTACTGTTTGCAAACCAACTTGTAGGGTTATGGAACTAGTCAGATGGGAAAAAGAACTCATATTTTTGGGGCACCTAGTACATACTAGATTTTTTAGGTGCCCCATCTCATTTCCTTTTTGCAATTATTTGAAGTAAGCAGTATTTATTTCCAGTTTACAGATGAAGCAGCTGAAGCTCAGAGAAATTACATAAATATGAGGCCTTGCTCATCATTGAGGTGGTTATAAAATATTAAAAATTGCCTAATGGAGTTTTGACTGGTTTGCATGGTAACATTCAGGCCTGTCGGTAGATTCTAGAACCTTTTATTAGATTGTGCTTTAGGTCGTTCTAAATTTTTATTTCAGGAATAATACGTTCTAATATGTGTAACGGTCACATAGAAATTAGGGATTCTGTGAGCTTGTCATAATCCAGGACTTGCCTCAGTTTCTGATACGGGTTGCCGTTTCCTCAAGCTTCTCTAGGATTAAGCCCGATTGATAGGGGTGGGGGGACGTCTTCGGCTTCGAGCCAGTTGAGTTCATGATCCCAGAAAAGGAAGGTTTATTGTGCAAACGCTGACACCACAGTGCCTGTAGCTCTACAGCAGGGAGCCGCCCTGGCTTCTGTTGGGTGAGCAGGCTTCCTGGGAGCACAGGTGATACACAGCATGAAGGTTTCAAGTCTGTGATTACAACAGGTATTGATTCCAAAATATGAGTTTGGTTTTTTTTAAAAAAATAACCCTCCCCAGAAACTGTCATCTACAGCTAGGAAGACAGAAGGCATTATTTTTGGAAAGAGTAACAACTGTAAAACAAATATTTTGGAAAACGGAAGGCATTAATATAGCCAGGTTGCCTTTGTTTTTTTTTTCTTGGTTGGGAGTTTTATTGATTCTGGTTTTTAATTTCATTATATTCAGCAATCTAACATTAATCTTGTATTTTCTGTTTTTCCCCCAAGCTGACATGGATAGCCTTGAAGGTAATGATACTCCCAAGTCCTCTCACAAACCATTCCACCAGAGTCACAAACTTCACACCCATCACCAGCTGCAGGGAGGGACCGTTAAGATGGCATGGTCATGGAGTAAACGTACCCCCCTTGCCAGGCCACCTGAGCACAGTGCGTCTGTCCTCTGGGGACCACGTGGTTATTCAGTTGGAGTGGGTTTCGACATTAATAACTGGACATTTTTTGGCTGGTGTTAATCCATCTGAGCCAGTTCCCGTGAGCCCTGTGGCCACTAAGGAAATACCCTTTTTCCCAAAGCACTTCACTATGGCCCGATGGGTCTGAGTGTGTAACGTGCACAGGTGGAGATGATGGAAACCACAGGGGCTCTGTAGGCTACAGCATTCTTGTCTTCAAAGGCTTTCAGACCAGTGAAAAGGTAAAGCAGGTCAGATAAGACCAAAGAAGTTTCTTGCAGAAGGGTCCGGGTTCTTGGACAATTCTGAGAAGTCAGTTTCCCTCCCTCATTTCACCTCCTCATACATCCAGAGATACAGTTAGGCAGATACAGGGATTTTCTGGGGAATATTTTTCCTTGCGATGGTAAGTTGCCTTCTTATAAGCAAAGGGCTTCATTGCAGCTTCTCATCCCCGGAGTCATACTCTGTTTTCTTAGAAATTTGGACATAGCATTTTAAGACCATGGAGAGCTCTGTATTTTTGGTGCCTAGAGACTGATGTTGAGGAGAATTCACCCTGGGCCTTCATTCCTCACTTCGGTAGCTCTGCAGGGGGCTGGGTGGAGGGCTCCTGGCACTGCCTCCTGGGCCGCCCACAGCACTGTGACAGCCGTCCAGGTTTCACGGCTTCACCACCGTGTTGGTCTTACGAGTGTTCATCTTTTACAGGTTAAAATGGCTTAAAGGTGTCAGCGTTTCATGATAAGCCTTGTATTTGGGACCTTGTAACTCAGTCAGAAACTTGCCATGTGGAATGATAGTTAGAAACCAGGAGCTGACTGCTAAATAGATTTGTGTATGGTGGGAATTGGAAGGCATGAAAAAATGATGTTCATGTTTCAAAACTGGATAGGAAATATTAATCTGAAGCATCTAAAATTTTCCTGTCGAAATCTGTTTTTAGATTCATAAACGTCTAAGGGTATTGCTATTAAAATTTTTCTCCAAGAAGGGCTAAATATTTTGATGTTTTAGGGGAAAAAAGTATGTCTGAAGGCAACCCTTAAAGTAATAGTTTACATTTTGGAAAGGTAGGTGTAAAGCTTCCTCGTTTGCCTCTTTTGTGATTAAACCCTGAAGAGAGAATGTGATAATAGAGGGGAAAAGCATTTTCTCTTCTTCCCTTCCCAGTAAACTCGAAGGATGCTGAGCCCATGCGGCCCCTGTTGTTACTGTGTTGCTTGTTCTTGTTTCCCCTGCAGTATGCACTTTATAAAAAGATGACACAGGCTGCCATCCTTATCCAGAGCAAATTCCGAAGTTACTATGAACAAAAAAAATTCCAGCAGAGCCGACGGGCTGCTGTGCTGATCCAAAAGTACTACCGAAGTTATAAGAAATGTGGCAAAAGACGGCAGGCTCGCCGGACGGCTGTGATTGTACAACAGAAACTCAGGTGAGTGGAAAAGAGCTCATGGAGTTAAAGCTCCCTAGGGAAGAGAACTCTGACTTCTTTGAAAGACTTGTCCTGGGCTGACATTGGAGTCCGGGGGCAGGACTAAAGCATTGGCAGTCACTGTGTTCCAGAACGTTCTAGGTGTGGTGGCTGTATACTTAACACCTGTGCTGAGTCTGGTTTTGAATATTTAGCTCTTTCTCTCTGCATCCCACCCAATTATTTTGATATTGCCACCCAGTTTCACCTTATATCAGAATTTGGCAGCACCAGTTTCTACTCAGAAAGTTACCACTTGATTATAGTAGTTTAGTCCATTTCCTTTTTAGAAGAAAAAAAAAGTACAGCCCGCTGCCAGCACTCATGTAATTTTATATAAACATGCTCTTTGAGGCTGAAGGAAATCTGATTTTCAATGTGAAAATATAAAAACTATTCTTGGAGTTATTTCTAAACAGAACTTGTCCCCAATCCTAATGTAACTGAAATGTGTGTGATGCTGCATTTGGATTAGAGATAAGACTATTCTTGGGGCAAATGGGAAATGAGTGAAATTGTAGAATTACTGCAACCTTGGAAGAGTAATTAGGGTTAAGCTGTTCCATTTTAGAGACTGTGATAAAAATGTTGAGCCAAGTAAAATACATTGATCAGAACATTTACACAATAACCCAAAGAGTGTATCAGCTCCCGTGAATCACCTTCTAAACTAAGAAAGCCTCTCTCATGCCAGAATGCCTTTTGCAGCAAAATGAGCTTCTAATAAATTGTGAAAGAATATTTAAGTGGCATTTTATTTTCAGTCTTTATATAGTCTCTCTTGAAGCTGAGGGCGCCTGCACACACCCTCCTTTCTCCTCTAGTGATGCCTGGACTCGATACTATGAAAACAGCATACGCACTCATTCCCCTTCAGACTGTATACATCTTTAACGTATGCTGTTGGCTTTGCTACATGAACTGCTTAATGCAGAGTCCTCTGTCACTGCTGACCAGTTTCGCATATTGGGCTTTACTGTGTCCTTCTTGTGACAATAATATTCTGACTTTTTCAGGAGCAGTTTGCTAACCAAAAAGCAGGATCAAGCTGCTCGAAAAATAATGAGGTTTCTACGCCGCTGTCGCCACAGGTACACTAGTCCTCGTTTATACATTCTGCTCAGGGAGAATGATGAAGCATCCCTGACCTTCTTAACCCTCACTAACTCCTATGTAAAGCTAATCCCCCTGCAGGTAATCAGGGCAGAGGTCCCAAATTACAGTAGGGTGGTAGAGCTCTTTAAGTAGGGATCAGGTTGCTACCCTTGGAACGCTGGTAACCATGTCAGACGATGCTGTTTGAACAATGGAGATTCATACCCGTGTTTTTCTGTTTTAATCTGGGTGTGAGGTCAACTTAGTCGGACTAGCTTTTAATATTACGTTTCTCTTTAACCTGCGATTGATATGCCACATTGCAGTATGTTCTTTGCTCTAATCCTTTGCTATGCTAGCGTGTGTCCAAAGAGAAAACAGTTTCTAGTCTCAAAGAAGGGAAAGAAAACCATGAATTCCAAACAAGTTTTCTGATGTAGAATTTCCACCAAATAGCTGGTGCCCTCTGCTGGTCATGTAACTGCTAACATCCTCTATTATTAAACTATCAATTAAAGCTGGTCCGTGATGAGGAGCAGGAGAGATTGCTGGAATGCAGCTGTTCAGGAAAAGAAAGACATCTGGGATTCTGGGCATATCTTCAATTAGTAGGAAATGGGGTTCTGTGACCCCAGCGTTCTGTGGGACATAGCATCTTCTCATGGAGCTAAGCCAGAGGAATTTCTCTTTGTTCCTCAAATTTGAGCTTTCTTTATGAAGACTAACATCTCTACTTAGATTTCAGGGGGCTGGTGAAAGTGGTTTGTGTTCTTTGTCCAGGTTAATATTCCAGTCTGACGTCTGTAACTGCGGCCGTCTGAGCTGGGTGTAGACCACCTTCTGTGTGGTTGGGTTGTTGCTCTGTGTGTCAGGAGCTGTGCAGTTTATAGAACCAAACATTAAAGCAGGCTCTTTAATGTCTTATTTCCTCTTCCTATTTAATTATACCAAAAGTCCTAGTATTCATATTTAATTGGACTCCTTGGAGGTTTCATTTTGCTTTAGTTTTTCTTACTCCTACAACCATCTGATTGCTAGCTTTGAAAATATCTTGCCTTTAAGACTTAATAGGTTTAATGGGTTATTTGTACTTTTACTTAAATTAACAAAAGAATTTACTTTTGTGACCATAGAAGGAAACATGCACAGCCACTGCATTAGCATCATAAAAACTTAAAAACAGTATTCACTAGGATAGATGGTTTTCCCCAGCTACAATGCCGCGCAGAAGCCAGTGTTCACTCGCCCTGTGCCTCAGCAACATTTACTTTCCACCGTGCGAGGATGGGAGATTTTTCACCATGATAGCTAATGAGTAACATACCAGTGTCAGTACTCTGAAATAGGACGTCCTGTTAGAAGATGCATCCCCAAAATGGGTATGGCTCTGAGATCATGAAATTAATTCTGCAAGCCTCACCTAAGGCAGCCTCTTTTCTTTATTGTTCAGTCGTACCTTTGACTTAGCAGGGGACTTAGGACCAAATAGAGTAGTGGATTTTCTTTATTTGGTGAACAGATCAAGGACTCACCTGGGCCCTTTTCCTTACATTCTCCAATATGTTCATAGTTCCTTCCTCCCTTTTCCTCTTAGACCTGCAAAATGCAAAACCTGAGCAAGACCCTATCCAGCACTAAAACCAGTAGACTTTGGCCACTTTGAGCAGAATCACATCTTCTTTCATGACACTGTGGTTGATACTTTCCAGATAGATTTTATTTTCAAGAAAATTACCTTAACACCACTGTTCTTTAGGCCACTTCAGACAAACCAGAATGTCTGCAAGTTAAGTTGTGCTAGACTTTTTCCTCGTTTCTTCTAGCCTGATCCTCAGACTTTGCATGAATGTGTGGGTAACGTAGGAGCAAAACTGCATAAAGTCCTACACTCGTCTCCCTTTCGTGTTGGCCAAAGCTGTGTCCTGTGTTTGAGAGAATTAAGAGAATGAGATATTTAAACAAAACATAAATTCATGAAAGGTTGCCCCCACAAAATAAGCTGAACAAAGCAGTCCTTTCACTTTTGTTTTTAGAGTTCTCTTTCTGTAAACTGGTAGAGAAGAATTTCATGAAGATTTTTGCCTTTCTTAAGTGTATATTTTAACTGGTAATAACCTCAGAAGATGGATAACAAGAAGGTTCATTATGAAGAGAACATCAGATATGGGCTCTGGATTTCTCTGCATTAATTGGAATGAAATAAAAAATGTTATTGGCTCTTGACCATTTACAGTTCAGATGTTAGAAAAATAGGCAAATTTTAATCACCTCTGCACTAAGATCAGTATTCACTTCCCATTTCTATATATTCCGTTAATATGTTCAATTAAGGATCTTGAAGAAATCCTAAAAATCTATCCTGGAAGTTTGTTTTAAACTCGTATTTTCCTTAGGATGTGTGTAATCCTATTTTCATTCTGGATCGAGTTATTTAATGTTATTTTAAAAGAAACTATCTTGTCTGTTGTCCCTTAGAAGCATTAAAATCTTATTAAGATAGAAAATCTTGGCCGGGTGCGGTGGCTCATGCCTGTAATCCCAGCACTTTGGGAGGCCGAGGTGGGTGGATCACTTGAGGTCAGGAGTTTGAGACCAGCCTGGCCAACGTGGTGAAACCCTGTCTCTACTAAAGATGTAAAAAATTAGCTGGGTGTGGTGGCGCACACCTGTAGTCCCAGCTACTTGGGAGGCTGGGGCAGGAGAGACTCTCTTGAACCTGGGAAGCGGAGGTTGCAGTGAGCCGAGATTGCACCACTGCATTCCAGCCTGGGCGACAGGGAGAGACTCTGTCTCAAAAAAAAAAAAAAAAAAAGGAAAACCTCATATGACACCCTCTCAAAAAGGTAGGTAGATAGTAGCTTCAGGAATCAGTCAGAAGTGTCCCATTTCTAAGTCATATGACCCCAATTTTTTGAGACTTAAATTGGTGAATTTTCTACCTACTCATTTCACATACCCCCACCATCACTCTCCTTTTCTTTCTTTCCAAAAAAGAAACCATGTTATACTCTTTTTTGTTGAAATAAAGCTATTTATAAGATTTCTGTTGTGACCCTCACGTGCTAATAGCTCTCTGGTGTTGTTTTACTGTCTAAAGCCCCCTGGTGGACCATAGGCTGTACAAAAGGGTGAGTTTAGCTGCCTGCTAGCCAGTTTCTCTTCTCTTCCATTTTCAGTATTTTGCTTTTTGCTTGCTTGCATGGGGCTGCAGCCTAGGTATGCCAGTAAGTTTCACATCCATTTTGAATGAAATAAAATCAAGTAAAAACTAACCCTGATTACTAACACTGCTATTTTACATGACAGGAGAACAGTCACATACATTAGATGTACAAATGCATGAGTGAGTAAAAGGGAGGGCCGTTCGAAACCACTGCAGGGCATGCCTAGGATGTGGTGGAGGAAGCCTGGGGACGAAAACAGGGCTGGTAGGCCACGAACCCGGCCAAATGAGGCTGTGTTACATGAAAACACTCAGCAAGTGGCTTTCTGTGATTAAGATAATTTGCCACGTGAAATTTTCTCCATGACTGTTTTGTCAAAATGTCTAAAGCAAGGAGGCTCACTAGGAGGTGGTAGTAGGTTTTTTTTTTTTTTTTTTTAATGAACCTATTTCTTACTGAGAATGGCTGTTTCCCTATACCCTGCTCCTGCAGTTGCATTTTCTAAATCTCCCCCTCCCTGGTGCTGTGAGGTAAGTCAGTGTATGAGGCTGCCCTTTCAGAACAAACCCAGGACATTCATTATAAAATAGTGAACTGGCCTTCCATCACTCGATGGTAATGCTGAATAACGAAAATGTGGTGTAAAATGTCTTCAGTATTTATATTCTACATAACAAGAGTAGGGATTCCAATAGGCTTTGAATTTTAAAGAGATGACAATGAGTAATTTTAGTTCCTGAGATTTTAGAATATGATGCCAATTTGTAAGCAGGGCAAAAGGCAAAAGTCTCCCAGAAACAACTATAATGTGTTTGGGTTATAATCAAAGATTTAGCGTCAGAAAACTATTTTTTCAAAGCCAAGAATAGGCTAGGTACGATGGCTCATGCCTATAATCCAGCGCTTTGGGAGGCTGAGGTGGGAGGATCATGTAAGCCTGGGAGGCTGAGGTGGGAGGATCATGTAAGCCTGGGAGGCTGAGGTGGGAGGATCATGTAAGCCTGGGAGGCTGAGGTGGGAGGATTGCTTGAGCCCAGGAGTTCAGTGCCAGCCTGGGCAACATAGGGAGACTCCATCTCTACAAAAGATCAAAAGCTAACCAGGCGTGGTAGGGCATGCCTGTAGTCCCAGCTACTGGGGAGACTGAGGTGGGAGGATCATGTAAGCCTGGGAGGTTGAGGCCGCAGTGAGTTGTGATCATGCCACTGCACTCCAGCCTGAGCAACAGAGCGAGACCCTGTCTCAAAAAAAAAAAAAAAAAAAGCCAGAAATAGAATTTATCAAAATCTAATTAATCTAAATTCATTTAGATTAATTTGACAACTTGTTTCTTATATATAATCTTAAGAGAAAAAGTGAGTTGAAATTATAACATGGGAATTCTATCAACTCGACTATATTCAGTGCCCCCTCTCCTTAACCTTACACTAATACTTTATTTAGTCATCTTTAAGATTTCTGAGAAAAGGTCATAGTTCAAAAAATCTCGTAGCAGTTTTAACTGCTAATGTTTCTGGACATATGATTTCCCATCTAACTAGACTTATGTTGATGCTAATCTTTATTTATTATATTTTAACCCAGGAGTTGGCAGATGTTTTTCTGAAAGGCCAGATAGTAAATACCTTAAGCTTTGTGGGCTGTACAGTCTGTCGCAACTACTCAGTTCTTTTAATGTAGCAGGAAAGCAGCCACAGACAACACATAAATGAATGGCTATGACTGTGTTCTAATAAAACTTTATATATACAAATAGATACTGGACTGGATTTTGGCCCACAGGTTGTAGTGTGCCAACTTGATGATAGAATAATTTAGTTTTTATAAGTCCTTTGTAATAATGACCTTAACCCTAGATTTAAAAGCCTTAAAAGGGCCGGCTGTGGTGGCTCATGCCTGTAATCCCAACACTTTGGGAGGCCGAGGCAGCCAGACCACTTGAGGTCAGGAGTTCGAAACCAGCCTGGCCAACATGGTAAACCGCGTCTCTACTAAAAATACAAAAATTAGTTGAACCTGGGAGGCAGAGGTTGCAGTGAGCCAAGATTGTGCCATTGCACTCCAGCCTGAGCGACAGAGCAAGACTCTGTCTCAAAAGAAAAACAAAAGAAAAGCCTTAAAAGCCTTAAAATTTTAAAAATTTAAAGGCTCATCTATTTAAAACTATAAATAATTGCTGAAGGAACAATTTGGGTTTTTTTGAGGAAAAAAAAAGCAGCTATACTCTTATATAAACTTAACTAATTAATCCTCTTTAGACTTAGGGAATTGTTCCCACTTAAAATATTTCGGGTCCCTTGTGATAGATCTAGAGATGTTTGTTTTTGAAATGTAAGAAAAAAAGAGGACAAAAATCTCCATTTCTCCCTCTATTCCCTCTCACCCTCTGCGTATATACAGATAATATTTCTTTCCATTTTAAAAAACCTCCAAGAGAATAGATGCATGCCCTAGTGTTCAGTTTAACTACAAGTTGTAGTATCATGCATGTTACATGCAATCAATATCACCTGCTGCAAGGACAACATTTTACGGGAGGTGGTTGCTTATGCGTTTTTGAAGCTTGTTAGTTTCTGTTATGTTAATAACCGTTTTTAAGAAACATTTTCAGAAGGTGCTTTTCAGTGCAAATCAGAATCCCAACCTCAATTTATTTAATGCCTGCTGCATTCTGTTGTGAACTCCTAAAACTCCTACTCATGCATGGAAAGTTGGAATCTCATGACACCCCTTATGGCTCACAACATCTACGCAAGTTTGAGAGATAGGGGCTGAGAAGGTTCCTTCTATCCTGGTGATATTTAGCTAACTCTCTGAACCGAGGAATAGCGTATATATGGCTTTGTGTGATGACCAATAAGATCTTCTCTCCCTCATTCTTCCATCAGAGAAGTCACAACGGCACTCCCTCTAACAATCCCCAAATTGAAATTACTCTTGGGAGGCAGAGCATTCTCTGAGGAAGATTTATAGTCCTTGAAATTATGTTAAACAAGATACTTATTTTGCTAATTCATAAAGTATTCCATATTTAAGACATGGTTTATACACTGAAAAGTAATATTTTCCCAGCTACTGGAGGCTGAGGTGGGAGGATTGCTTGAGCCCAGGAGGTCGACAGTGTGTCATGATCATGCCACTGCACTCCAGCCTGGGCAACAGAGTGAGACCCTGTCTCAGAAAAGAAAAGAAAAATAATATTTGAAAACTTACAGAATTAAATTTTAGGGGACAGTATTTGTAAAACACTAAAACTGACCCAAACTCCTATGTCAGTGGAGCAGGGGGAGATCTAAAAAGGCAGCATTAAGACACGACAGACGAATTCCAGCAGCAGAGCAATCAGAAAATACTACTTGTGTCTTGAAATGTTTTGTCTTTGCTCGGGGAAGGCTAAGGAAAAGCACCAAATATTTTTCACTGAGTACAGCTCATTTTTATCCCCCGTTTCCTTCAGGGCTACCTCTTAATTTATCCAGTAACTTAAAGCGAAATTAACAAACTCTCCATACTGTCATCAGGGTTTTTTGTTTTCATTTTTGTTTTTGTTTTTGCCTTGGACACGATAGCTGTGTTTAGGAGAGAACTTTTGTCCTACACAAAGAGATTTAAATCAACAAAAGCGATTTCTCAGCAAATGACTGAAGGATTTTTAAGGTTTAAGAAACTTTTAAAGTACATATGCTGAAAAGATACTTTCAGCTGGATTTTGAATATATCTAACAGGATATTATTCAGTTGCATAGAGAAAAACCAAGATACCTCGTAAGTTAGCAGATAGTTCAGTTACATAACAGATTTATCCTCAAGGTATTGAGATTTGCTTGACCTAAAAAATAAAAACTAAAATGCCTCTTTTTCTAGACAGCAAATGACTTTCCACTTCTCTAAGACATTTATTTTTCATGGGCAGTAGAAAGTGTTCTCATAGATGAGAGACACCACTCTCTGAAAAGCAATTTCCAGACAAATTCCTCCTTTCCCGATATGAGACACTATTCCTATGAGAAGGCTTTATAAACTCTAACAATCACTACAGGTGTTATTAAAAGCAGCGGGAATGCTAGTATTTAAATAACCTATTTCTTACAAACTGCTGGCCTAGTCACCTGTGTTCAGTAAAGGCAGGTGCAGTTATTTTACTGGAATAAGACCTTAATTGGAGGAAGAAGAAATAACACTTTTTACTCATACATTTTTAAACAACGTATTTTCTTTTTATTTGAGAAGCGGGTTTCCAAACACTTTGCCAGAAGCTGGTAAGTAGTGGTCTCAACAGAGCAGCTCTGCTGTGCGCTTCTGAGAGCAGCCCCGGGTCATAGCTGCATTAGGTCATTACGAAGTTCTGAAAATTACGCTTGCACTTTTGGCTGTGTTATGTACACTTTTATCCAAGGGACAGTTCTCTAACAATGCCGGGAAGTGTACTGAGAAGTAAACAGTGCTCTAGGGTCAACAAATGTGTTCTCACACTTCTGTAGCTCAATTTGGCATGAGGCAGAGTTTCTAAGTGGCCTGATGTGTTCATGAGAAGTAAGACGTGAACGTGGGATGTGTCATCATGGATGTATTTTAAATCTCCAAAGTAATTTTGTCTCACTTGCCTCTTTTAGGAAATGAATATTTTTGGAACACAGTGGTGTGTGTTAAATTGCAGACAACATGCTCTGTGTCATTCTTATTGGGCCTCTCTGTCTTTTTTGTTTTGCAATCCAAATGAGATTTCTGGAAAATGGCAAGATCTCTCTTTTCCTAAATTCCCCACAAGCTATTGCAGCTCTGAAAGCAACAGGTAATAATCAGAAAGCCGCATCCGCTGCCCTGTCTATTTTTGACGTCCAGCATTGCGAGAATATTCCCGCTGAACTCCACTGACTCATGAGACATTTCTCTGGCTGAGCATCACTGAGTAGATGTAATGAAGCAGCTTTGCCTTACGCTTTACCCATGGAGCCATTGTTTGCTACAAGTTTCTGAAGCAGGCCTACTTCATTGATTCATAAATGATCATTGGACGTCTGATGGAAGTAAACCCTGTGGGCTTTTGCTGGCTTTCAGTGCTGTTGCTTACGACATCACTTCAGTACATTACGATGCAACTTTTTGGGGAGGGGGAATTGAGACTACAATGGTATCCCAGAGTGGTGGTTATTCTCAGCCTAGAATGCTTGGGGAAATACTGGGATTGTCTTTAATGTTAATAGCTGAATGGTCACAGGTCAGTCTTACTATTCTAATTACTTAAGTCAGAGCCAATAAGAGTTCTACTTTGCAAGTTACTGATAGGAGTCAGAAATGTGGCCGTGCAGCTTTCCTGAGGGCAGCACTGGCGCTGTGGGAACTGTAGCTTCTGTCCTGCATTGCCTGTATGAGTTCAGGGAATACTGCTTTGCCTGTCTGCTGTGTGAGGGAATTTAGAAGTAAGTGCAATTATAATTTTTTTTTAGATAACCTGGACATTTTTAGATTCAGTTCTTTCTTAGCCCTGAATGAGTCTAACAGTTGTAATTTCTTAAGAGAACTGAGCACTCAGTAACCCTTAGCTAAGTTTGTATAACATAACAAAAGTTTATCATGCACCTGTGTTCCAAGTCCTATAGATACGGTGACCACAGGTCCTGGATTTTCAAGTCGAATTCCAATTTCAAAAATTCTTGTCTATATTTACCAAGTTTGTATACCGAAAAATTTGCTTACAACATAGGTAATGTTAATGAAACCAGTTCAGTCCATTGATTTTGGCTTCAGTCTACAAAATTGAATTTTTTTTCCTTCCACTGAATTTTTTAGTTGCTTTTGCATAATGTGATCACAGCATTTGTAAGACAGATTAGTAACAGACGGATAGAAAACCATCTAATTCACTTTTTTTTTTTTTTTTTTTTTAAGACTAACAAGCAACTCATGCCTATAATCTCAGTACTTTTTGGGGCTGAGGCAGGAGAATTGCTTGAGGCCAGGAGTTCGAGACCAGCTTGGGCAATATATTTAGATCCTCTGTCTAGACAAAAAAAAAAATTAAAAATTAGCCAGGTGTGGTGATGTGTGCCTATAGTCCTAGCTACTCAGGAGGCTAAGGCTAAAGATTGCTTGAGCCGAGAAATTCCAGGCCACAGTGAGCTATGACTGTTCCACTGCATTCAAGCCTGTGCAACCTTGTCTGTAAATAAGTGAAGAACATAAAAGCTAACAAGCAGGAATAATTATTATTACAAAAGCAGCACATACTAATTGTAGTGAATTCTGGAAATACAAATAACCAAGGAGAATCACCCAGAGATAATAATGGTTAAACTTCTATTTTGTATCCTTCTCATTGGTAAAGATTTATTTTTAATTAACATCTGCCTGAATAATCATTCATGTCCTTAACTAATAACAAGGTAATCTTAAATTTAACCATTTGAAACACTCTGATTTGAAACATATATTTCTTAAAATTTGTTTTAAAATTCTAGTATATGTCATTCTAAATCACTTTGGTAATGTAATTGTTTTCTGTTTCTTTGGAGGCAATGTAACATTCAAACATTATTTTATCGAGTTGACATTTGATTTAAAACAAAACAAAAATTAAGCACCACTGTCTCATCCTAATAATCTACCCTCAAGTAACATAAAACTTCATTTATGATTTCACTAGGGCAGATAGTAAGTCTCCGAATTTCATGTTAACTTTCAGAAGTAAGTTAACGTCAATATGGTCTATAAATTGTAAATTGGACAATGAGGCTAAAAATCTCCCTTGATTCTTAAACATGTTCTTTTCACATGTTTTAGGATTCTAAATAATTGTGTTGTAAAATCAATAAGCACATTTTATGTGAGGGTCTTCCCCCATCAAGAAGATTTTTTATTAATAAAATCAATATAGTGTCTTATAAAAGATGACACCTTAGAATTGAGAAAATGTAATTGTTGTTAATTTCATATCATACCATGGAAATTTTCCAAATGCATGTTTCTTATAAAATCTTTTGGAAAAAAACAATAAAATACGATTTTTTAAAAATTTCTGTGTTATCCTGGGAGATTTTTTTTTTTTTTTTTTTTTTTTTTTTTTTTTTTTTTTTGAGACGGAGTCTTGCAGCTCACTACAAGCTCCGCCTCCCGGGTTTACGCCATTCTCCTGCCTCAGCCTCCTGAGTAGCTGGGACTACAGGTGCCCGCCACCTCACCCGGCTAGTTTTTTGTATTTTTTAGTAGAGACGGGGTTTCACCGGATTAGCCAGGATGGTCTCGATCTCCTGACCTTGTGATTCGCCTGTCTCGGCCTCCCAAAGTGCTGGGATTACAGGCTTGAGCCACCGCGCCCGGCCCCTGGGAGATATTTTTAGAGGCAGTGGAATGTTGAAACTATAGGTTTGGAAGTCAGACAAACCTGGGCTCAATTCCCTGTTCTGCCATTTATTAACTGTGTGAATTGGGGCAGATTGCTTAATTCCTATAAATCTCAGGTTCTGCATTTACAAATTGGAGCTAATGGCAGTGTTGTGAGGACTACATAAAGTAACAGATATTACGTAACCTGTATAGTTATTGGAATTTAATACGTGTTCTCCTTCATTTTTTCCCTTTCTTTTTTTCTAATTCCTCCTTGAACGACTTTCTGTAAAAAAAATGTTTGTGCCATTTAAGTCATTTTGATGTCATGTATAATGCTAGCATACTATGATAACTTTATCACGAAGCTAAGAACTAAATTCTCCACTTTTAACTCAGGAGTCGTGAAAGCCTGGAAAATATATCTGAAAATTGCAGTGTTCTTATTTTTCCTATGTAGATATTGTACGTGGACATGCACCTCTCCTTAACTTAGTGGTCTGTGAGGCCATCACTAATTTCATAGCAGAGTATTTACATGACAACTTTAAAACCTTATGAAAACAACTTTTTAATTAGTTCTGAAAGAAACTGAAAAAACTGCAAAAACAAATGTGACCATTTTAACTAAAAGAAAAATGTTTTAGGGTATACCTACCCTGACCAGCTGATTATAGATTCTTTGGTGTGAAACCACATAAAACAGTTCTGGTTTATAATTCACTCTCCTTTTTATTTCATCTCAATGATGAACTTAATATTTCTAAAGCATCCCTGTTCATTCTAGAAAAATTGTGAATGTATAACATCTTTGTGTTTATGCTATCAGATTTTGAGTTCAGGATACCTCAAATTCTAGACATCTCATCAGTGATGGAGTCACTGTCGCATATTTGTGAATGAGTTCTGTGGTAGTGCAGAAAGAAAACGTAGCATTTGAAGTAGCATGCACAGGCTGCGGAAATTCAGCAGATAGGCCTGCACAAGTACCGATATTGCATGTCCAGAAGCAAAGTTGGCATCAGTGCATGCCTTGCATTTCCAGCCAAAGGGATGTTAGTATAGATACTGCATGTTTAAAAATTGAACAGACTATAGCATGTTTCAATTTTTAAAAAGCCATTTATTTATCAAGTATGCATGTCCAAAATTAGGGACCTCTAGTGATGTACAATTCTATACTGTAATATGACCCAAATTAATCCATGGTATATTTAATTAAAAAATTTCAAACTAAGTGATGTTTGGATCTACATGTATTCTAACTGTACCTGTTAACAAAAAAAGATTCAGCGGTTTCAGAGAGAGACTGTCTGTCACTGTCAATTTGTGAACATCACGCTAGGACCAAGCTAGGGCTTGGTATATGTAGTAAGTAAATCAGACAAATAAGCAAGTTTTCAAATATTATAATTCTTTTTAGTATTACTGATAACATCATAAAGCTTTTCTTCTAAAAGAGAGCATCTTCTCTGTGAAGAGATTATATCAACTTTGCAGAAATGATTCTGCTTGGAAGTGGTAAATATAAATGTTTTCTTAAACTGCTGTTATAGCATATGTGCCATTCCAGACTCTCAACCTATACAGTATAGCAATAACTGATTACTGGTTTTTTCACAATATTTTCTTTCTGCCTATTATCAAGTTTTACTTGAGGCCGGGCCTGGTGGCTCATGCCTGTAATTCAAGCACTTTGGGAGGCTGAGGTGGGCAGATCACTTGAACTCAGGAGTTCAAGACCAGCGTGGCCAACATGGCAGAACATCTCTGCTAAAAATACAAAAATTAGCTGAGCGTGGTGGTGCATGCCTGTAATCCCAGCTACTCGGGAGGCTGAGGCAGGAGAATCACTTGAACCCAGGAGGCAGAAGTTGCAGTGAGCCGAGATCGCACCACTGCACTTCAGCCTGGGCAACAGAGTTAGACCCTGTCTCAAAAAAAAAAAAAAAAAAAAAAAAAGTTTTACTTTACTGGTATAACTTAAGATAATAGGAGAGACTCTTAGGGAATCAGAAAAATATATTTGAGATTATGGCCCTCTGTATAGCACCACGACAAATCCATCTTTTCCTGGTCATGCTGTTGCAGAAGAGTATGGGTGTCCTAAGAAGCTGTTGCTCCCATTTGGCTAAAATTAGCCTCTCACACCCATTTTTGGGAAACAAATGTTATTATATGGTATGCAGTACCACAAACTGTGACTTACACCACATGCATTGCCTTCCATTTGATCATTCTGCTATTAAGGCAGGTTCGTAATTGTCAGTATAGAGAAATACTCTTACAGCAGACAGCTGCTTCCCCAGCACCCCATCTGCATCAGGTAGCCATATCCAAAAAAACTGAGACTGATTTTTATATTAAAAATTACAGATCAGCAGTGATAATTAATAAGTAATTTGCTGATGTGAACTTTCCATGGCTCAGTCTATAACAACATTACTTAAATTTGTTTACTACAGTATGTTTGATGAATAGAACAAAGTACCTTATCAGTATCGCACCCTATGGCTATCCATCTGGGATCACTGGGAAGAGGAACCTGAATGTCTTTTTAAGTTATAATGTGGAATGGGAGGAAAGTAAGGAATTATAAAAATCAAAGCCTCCAAAAACCTGCGTGAAGGAGTAGAGTTGTACAGATGTATGATTAGGTTCAAGAAAGCTAACAATCTTGAGTCTATGAACAAAGCAATAGTAGCTTAATCCTTAGATATATTAAAAGCTAAATAGGCCGGGCGCGGTGGCTCACGCCTGTAATCCCAGCACTTTGGGAGGCCGAGGTGGGCGGATCACAAGGTCAGGATATTGAGACCATCCTGGCGAACATGGTGAAACCCCATCTCTACCAAAAAATACAGAAAATTAGCTAGGCATGGTGGCTAAATATAGAAAATACAGAAAATTAGCCAGGCACGGCGCCTGTAGTCCCAGCTACTCGAGAGGTTGAGGCAGGAGAATGACATGAACCCGGGAGGCGGAGGTTGCAGTGAGCCGAGATGGCGCCGCTGCACTCCAGCCTGGGCGACAGGGCAAGACTGTCTCAAAAAAAAGAAAAAAAGAAAGCTAAATAAATGCATGTACAGTTTTCCTAATTTACATCACATGGAGTGATAGGACATTAATGGTGGTCCACCAGACTAAAAAGAAAGTTATTTGAATAAATTTTTATTAAGATAAACATGTGGCCGGGCGCGGTGGCTCACGCCTGTAATCCCAGCACTTTGGGAGGCCGAGGCAGGCGGATCACAAGGTCAGGAGATCGAGACCACGGTGAAACCTCGTCTCTACTAAAAATACAAAAAAAAAAATTAGCCGGGCGCGGTTGTGGGCGCCTGTAGTCCCAGCTACTCGGGAGGCTGAGGCAGGAGAATGGCGTGAACCCGGGAGGCGGAGCTTGCAGTGAGCCGAGATCGCGCCACTGCACTCCAGCCTGGGTGACAGAGCGAGACTCCGTCTCAAAAAAAAAAAAAAAGATAAACATGTGATTGTCACACTTGATTTAATACATTAGACTTTGATTTTGCTGTATTCTTAGAGCACTTGATGTAGAGCAAAGCTTTAGAAGGATTTTTTTCACCTTAAGAAGGGTCACATCTTTTCTTTGAATATTTTCTCCAACAATTTCACAGGAGTTTCTTTTGCCATCAATCCTCAAAAAGGGTTTTAGTCTTGGCTCTTCAGTTCAGAGGGTGTGGTAATACCCCTTTTCTTTATTTGGTCGCAATTCACTATAGAGTTATCGCTTGCTGTTTTGTTTTGTTTCTCTTCCAGAGTGAAAGAATTGAAAAAGGCCAAGGAACTTGAAGACATACAGCAGCATCCCTTAGCAATGTGACATTGCTTTTCAGACTGTTTTCATTTCTGTTTTTAGCAGAGACATGCAACAACACACACGCACACACACACACGTACACACACACACACAAAATCCCTCTGCAGTTTTGGGGAGATCAGCTGCAGGATTTTAACAGGAATGTTTTGGTCATTGCATTTGCACTTTCATGGACAACTTTTAATTTGATCAGCAAGACATCTTGGAACTCAATCTTCTGTTGGATCACGGGAAATCAAGACACCAGGAGGAATTGAAAGAGGCTTCCTCTTCTCAGGAAGAAGCCATTTCCTTCTCATATAGGGCTGTATTCAAACATCGTGTGGAACTGTACAAATATTTATACCAAAAATATAGATAAGAAAAGGTGGGGCTATACTAGCAACAAAAAAGAATGCTGTTCCTGCACCTGCCGGTTATTTCCAAGAAGCTGAATCTTTGGGATTGATTCTCAGTGGAGGGCTTAGATCATACAAAAATCTTTATTGGGTCCGTGTGTTCTCATTTCCTTCACTGTTTATTTTTGTTTGTTTGTTTGTTTGTTTTAATCTCTACAGCACACTTAATGCAACTTTTGAAATCTGCAGGTTTTTAATGTCTTGTGGAAATTTGCAGAGGGGCAGGTGTGTGGTAAACGGGTAATGCATGGGAAATAATGAGAAGCAGCTCACAGAGTTTAAATTATTTTCTTGTCCCCACCACCTTCCAAGAACCTGCGAGGGTAGTAATCATCTTGTCCCCTTTTTCATGTTCAGCACTTTAATTTTTTTGCCTTACTTTCATGTGCAATGAGAATTACTTAAGAATTGATAAAGCATGTAGCCTTTTTTAGTAACCTTGGAAGCTGTAGTAATTCTAAGGAATCATGAACCTTGCCTGGACATTTGCCACCTAAACGATCAGCGTGGTGCTGCGTTCTGGCCAGTAAATTCCATGTTTTTGGCTATATCTCATCCAAACTGAGCAGTTTCTGTGTATATATAGAAGGTAGAAATGAAAAGTGAGAAAATATTTGAAAGGGATTATATTAATTGCTAAATATTTTATTCACAAAGGTCAATAACATGGCAAGATAAAATTATTTGTATAGTTTTGTCTGAATGAGCGAGAAAAATGTGGATGTACTGTTTGTATATATTGTATATATTAAAACAAAGAGATATGTGCATGAAATCAAGAAAAAAGAAATGAACAAAAGCAAAGCATTAGTGGCTATGGTCTGTAAAATGAAACAAAAAAACTTTATTTCACTATAAGAGTACTTTATTTTAAATGTTCTTTAGAAGAACATTTTGCTAAAGCATGACTAAACTGCAAAAAAAAAAAAAAAAAGAGCTACTGTATTTAGACTTAGGAAAAAAGGCAGAGTAACATTACTTAAAAAAAGGATATGTTTACATTTAATTTTGGCTACCAGGAGTTTAGTTTACTTTATTTAAATTTTTTTTGCCAATGGTGCCAAGTAATGTGAATGCTAATACTGCTTAAGAAAATTAAGTTACTTTTGCAAAACAGATAATCATAAGATGAAATCAGTATGTAGCTTAACACCATCCACTCACTCCAACAAAGAACACTTAGAATGATTTAAAAACCTGACAAAAGAAATAGTGTGAAAAGTAGAAAAATGTCACGTTTCCATATCTCCTGCTGGAAATCAGAAAATGTAATAAAATTGCACACAAAAAAATAAAAGGAAAAAGATGCAGACTGGTCTTTTAGAGATGGCATGGTATATTACTATTTCCACATAATGAGGAGCCAAAGAAATCTGATGCTTTTAACAATTAAACTACTAATGTTAAATTGAGAGGATAAAGTTTGCATTTGCTGATGCCAGTTTAAAATTCCCAGGTTACGTTTGAGGATCAGTTGGTGTAAAGCTGAGATGTTTTTTCTTGGTTCTGGCTGCCAACTGTGAGTTAAAACTCAAGGCTTGTTGTGAAGCCTAAAAATATTCACAAATAAGCTTTTAAACTGGTGTCTTTGGAAGGAAGGTAGATACAAAAAGATTGTGGTAAAAACTGGGGTCAGTGCTCTTGGTGCCTTTTCTATAATTGTACTTGTTTTTTAATTACTTCCTTTCACTGCCAACCTCGAATTACTGTACAGTATATGTCTTTCTGCTTGTGATCGGCTTTGACAACAGTGACAGCCCCACAACTAGTAGCCACCTGTACATTTGTAAACTGACCTGACTCAATTTTGTTTTTAAATGTGTGGGTTATGTTGCAGCTGTTGCAGTCCCCCAGATACCTATTATTTTACACAATTTGACCTATAGGAGGACACTTGAGTAATTTACAAACACAACTGCATTCATAAACGAGAATAGAACGTGAAAGCCAGCTCTTTCAGAATATCCTCTAGTAATACTGAATTTAGATATCTTTATTCCATATATTATGGTACAAATAACTGATCTTTGACCAGAGTAATGACCTCAGTGGATTTGCTTTAACCCTCACGTTTTTTTTTTTTTTAATGTTTCACATGTTACATTATTAGCTGAATACGTTAGAAAATGACAGATGATAGAGAGTTCCATAGAATTAAGAGGGTTCTCATGGAGGGGATAGGAAGTAGGTTTGAAGCCTACCGGTGTAACCTACCAGTACAACTGTGAATCCTAGGTGAGGCAAAAAGGCACTTCCACTGAAACGAAGCATTTCTGACCGCTTTTTCTTGGTTATGACTCTTAATTTCGAATATAAGATGATAGGTAAGCGCAGCTTTCTTGGATAATCTGAATTCCCAAGTGCCAGGAGTAGGATTTCATTATAAAAGTAATAGCTAATCTTATTCTATCTCCTGAAGATTTAATTGCTATTCTTGTTACCCATTCGAAATCAGCTGTACTGTGTGAACGAAATAAAGACAATTAACACGAACCCCTCTCTGGCTGCACGGTCGCTTATGGCAGTTCCACACAGTAGTTGGCGCCCAATGGGGGGTCCCTGAGACTTGCATGTAAAACTAGTCTAGATGTCTTCTTTTTTGTAAGTTTTATTTTTGTAATTGTGCATGTAAAGCATCATTGAATCAATGGATCTGTTGAAGAACTCAGCTGCTGGAAACCATGCAAAATGTTTTGAATTGCCCTTAAAATATGGAAAATGTTTTCTGAATGCTTTATATTCTTTCTGCTGTAAATTAAAAATGAAGAAAATTTCCCCATACTACGTGTGTGTTTTGCTTTAATGTGACTAGGTAGTGAGATCTAAGGTGATGGACACGTGTTTCAAAACGTATGTAATAATGTCAAGTATTTCCTTCTGATCCAGATGTAATGTTTTGACATTGAATGTTACATTGTTTCAGCTAGGTCCATGAAAGAAAAAATGTCTTCCAGCCACCATTCAGAGAGCTTTTCGCCTATCTTTCCAGGCGCCTCTCAACATATCAATCATTTGTGTAAGGCAGTGCAGTTATTTGAAAGATAGACACTAATTTAATTCACCTTTTCAGTTACAATCCTCTGAAGTCTTCTAAAAGGCATTTTCCAGCGATGACGAACGTCCTCCTTTCTGAGTATTGTGTCATCGCTGCTCCATTCCCTTTCACTGCAGAGCCTCTCCTTATCTCCCTAGTGCTCCCTCTTCCATCTGATCCATCTGGCCGCTACTGCCAGAGAAATTGTGCAGCACGGATCTCCCAAGTCCGTGAGTCAATGGTTTCCAGGGCCCACTACAATCAAATGACATTTTTCTTGTTTACCCTCTTTATTCAGTCTTCTTTTCACTTGTACCCAACCTGCACCCTGTAGGTGGTCTGTGCACACTGCGTCCATTTTCACTGCTGTCTTTGTTCATGGTGTTTGTCCAACCCTTACTGGAAAGTTCTTTTCTGCTAGTACCCAGCTCAAATCCCACCGCCTTTGTGACAGTCTCGTTTATTCGAATATATACGAATGTTTCCCTTTTCGAAGTATTCTATTTAGAGTTGGAAAAAACAGCATAGTATTTAAGTACTGTATTTTTCACTTCTCATTTAAGAGACCCACCAATGACCAAACACCTATAGTGTTTTATTTTTTGATGTCGGTAACTGTGTTGGTAGGAATATTTCAGTGACAAATATATACAAGGTAACTCACTGCGTTCAGATTTGTGCTTCCCTCCCTTCGACCAAAACCTGAGGACCTATTCTGTGTTAGGGCCTAAAAATACAGAAATGAAGGAACTACAGTCTTGATGCCAAGGCTCTCGTAAGCAGATTATAATATGATCTGCAGGGACAAATATTTGTGTTACCGAGGAAAACATGAGCGGGAACCTAACCCAACCCCATGTGACAAATACCTGAAATGGACTTCCTATTTCAACTACTTTCTCAGAGAAACATGGTGCCCTCGGGATCACTAGGTTAATCTGGAACATTCAGCAGAAGCCAATCATCTGTCTCTAATACTGTTAGAGAGAAATGGTCCCGAGCCCAGAATAACATGAGTTGCGCCCACCCTCACTTATCCACACAGTCCCCAGGCAGTGCCTAATGCACCACGTTTGCAGACCACGTCCCCAAGCGCCAGCGCGGGCCGCGGTGCAGAGAGGAAGCTGTATTGACCTGCACTCTGCGTTTCAGAGCCCGGACCGCCCTGGGACCCCTGTGGCCCTCAAGTTCCCAAGTGACCTAGTCCAGGGAGGGGACATCTCGCTCTGACCCGGCCCTGGACGAGCCCGCCACGACGCGCCCGCCCACGACGCCCCCGCCCACTTCCGGCGCGCCCCCTCTGCGCCCCGCCCACTCCCGCCGGCCCTGCCTAGTGACGTCTTTGCCCGGAGTCGCGCCGTTCCGCCCATCTCCTTGGCCTCCGGTCCCTACTTCGCTGCTCTGCTGACCCTCGCTCGCCGCCGCCGCCGCCGCCGCTGCCAAAATGTGAGTGACGCTGCGCGACGCGGGCGGCTTCGGGCCCCGCAGGCGGCAGCTCGCGCTGGGATCGCCGTACCGCCCAGTTGCCGCCGGCCGCCGCTCGGACGCAGGCCGGGGCTGCGCGGGGATCCCGAGGCCTGGGGGTGGGCGGTGGCCCTTGGGGCGCGGGCTGCAGACGGGCCGGGCGGGTTCCGCTGCCATGGGGCGGACGCGGAAGGGGCGAGGGCGGGGCGGCGAGGCGCTTCCCGGAGGAAGTGAGTTGCCCGCCCGCACCCCGCTCCTCGCCCCTTCCCGTTCTAGTCCCCGAGGTCCCGGAGAGGAACGGGGACGACTGCCCTGGTTCGGGAGGGCCGGCTCTCGGCCCAGTTCTGCGCTGGGCCCCGGAAGTTGCAAAAGAAAGGACCTCGGCCCTGTGCTGAGCCCCTGTGGGCCCAAGAGCTCCTTGCCTGGCTAGGGGCATCTGCACTGGAAAGATCACTTAACCGTGGGCCTTCGCACTCTTAAGCGAAAGCGCTCTTGTGGCCCTTGCAAACCGGTGCTTCCAGTGGTAACGCTCAGAGAATGCTCATGGTTAAGAATCACAAGGACCCTCTCTTCCACCTCCATTCTGTTCATTGCTCACCGTCGGAGGAAGCCCCGGGTTTCTTCCAGGAGTTGGGGACCCCCCCTCGAATGTTCCTGCTGAGGCTGCTGTGTCAATAGATCACAGTGGTTAAGATCTAGATCCCAGGTACACAGGACCTGATCTAAAAACAAGCTGAACGGCAGCCAGCTGTGTTGACTTTTTAAACCTCACTTTACTCATCTGTAAAATGGGAGTAATATTCCCCTCAGAGAGTTATGAGAGTTGAAGGAGAAAATGCATGAAAAGAGTCTAGCACCACGGCATGGTCCTTACTTATCTACCAGACACTAAACTCTGTGAGGACGGCGATGAGATCTGTTGTAGCCCTGGTCATTGACACATGACAGATGTAAAGTGACTGTTCAAACAGTCCATCAGACTGTTGTATACTAAGGTACATGCTAGGTGCTATCTAGGATACAGAGAAGAGAGTAAGAAGACCCAGGAACCTGTAATCTATTCGAGGAGGCAGGACTTTATACCTGAAAAACCAAAGTGATACTTTCCAAGTAATGGAGCCAATAATGACTTCAGAGTCAGAGTGGTTAAGAAGGGTCTGCATGAGGAGAAATAAAGCCTTTGATGAAGATTTTAAAAGATGAGTACCTTCCCGGGGCGGGCGCGCTGGCTCATGCCTGTAATCCCAGCACTTTGGGAGGCCGAGGCAGATGGATCACCTGAGGTCGGGAGTTCAAGACCAGCTTGACCAACATGGTGAAACCCCGTCTCTACTAAAAATACAAAATTAGCCGGGCGTGGTGGTGCATGCCTGTAATCCCAGCTACTTGGGAGACTGAGGCAAGAGAATTGCTTGAACCCAGGAAGCGGAGGTTGCAGTGAGCCGAGATCACACCATTGCACTCCAGCCTGGGCAACAGGAGGGAAACTCCGTCTCTCAAAAGAGGAAAAAAAAAAAAAAAAGAGTACCTTCCTAAAAGAGGAAGCATTGCTTCAACACACCTTTCCACTCACACCAACCGCTCCCTGCATCCCAGTGTTCCTGACTCTGTTTCTGTAAATTAATCTATTTTTCTATATTGGAAAAAGGGCATTCTATAGTTCCTGCCACAATGAAAAGATCAGGAGAGTACTGAGTACGTTCAAGCAGATGTGTGCCTTAGAACAAGTTTCAAAAAAGGACAGTAGAGTTTACCTGTTGTGGGATCAGATACTTCAGGGATACAAAGTAGGTCCTATTAAACCTTCACGTTTGTCCCTTTAGTAGGTGGGACAGTCTTGGAAATTATAGAGAAATTAGAAGAAATGTAATTAAAACTTTTGTTCATTGCTTCAGGAAGAATTTCTTTTTCTGCTTTAGTTCTAATGTAAGAAATTGTTAACAGTGAGAGTCCCGGAGTAACTTCTTCATACTTAAGAAAATGTATTTGGAATCGTAATTTACTCATGCTCCTGCCTTTACATGTTCCAGGTCTACAGGTCCAGCTGCTGCCCCTGGCAGTAATCGAAGACTTCAGCAGACACAAAATCAAGTAGATGAGGTATTGCTCTGAAATGTTGGAAATATGAATTTTAAACAAGTATGAGCACTCTGGAAATCTGTTTAGAAAAAGTATCATGAAAGTGTGAATGTAAAGCAAATTCTGACTGTATCATAATTGTAACAAAACTTTGCTCCCTGCTGTGCTGGAAGATCTAAGCAAAAGTCAGACTTTCTAGGTTTCATGCTTGTTTTCCTGTGGTAGAATCACATACCTGCTCATAACATTTAGCTCAGGAAAAATAAAAAATCATATGCTTAAAACATGAACACCACTCCCTGAGTGTATTCCCCAAGAACCACTTTATAAAATAGGATAATACAATGTTAGGATTAGGTCTTTAGATTGCTCAAGCCAAGACCAGTTCTTCTGATCAGATTTTTTATCAAAATGCTTTGTCCACTTACTAGTTATCCAGCCTGAGCAAGCCTCTCTGTAGAATTCATCTCTAATGGCTGTCCACTGACTCACACAAAGTAGATACTGTCAAACTCCATTAGCCCAGCAAATCTCTATTTGTAGAATTCTTGAGCTAGAGGACCTTCATCTTTTGTTCTGCACTGTATGTGGAGAACCACAGCAAAAGATTGAGAAATTCAGACTAGTATTTCCACATTCCTAAAAGCTGTCACTGTCCAACAGATATGTTTCGGTCTTTCTGCATTTAGCTGCCCTAAAAAACGGTTAAAGTTATGTTAGATACTGTTGTGAAATAATATAGTAATGTTTTGATCTGATGGTTTTGTTCGTGAACTTCTAAAAATTTTAGATTTTCCCAGTAAGAAACCCATTGTAATTCTGTCCTGCCTGAAATTTCTGTTGACTTACAAAATCAAATTGGAATTTTTTTTAACCAAAGGAATTTTAAGGAGGGTTGTTTTTTATTGAGGTGAAATTACCATAACATACAACTAAACATTTTAAAGTGTATATAATTGTTATTTAGTATATTCGTAATATTTTGCAACTGTTACCTCTTTCCATTTTCAAAACTTTTTCATCACCCTAGAACACTTCATACCCATTTAGTAATCATTCACTATTTCCCCTTCCTCCCATTTCCTTGTTACCTCTAATCAGCTCTCTCTTTCTGTGGATTTGCCTGTTCTGGATATGTCATATAAAAGGAATCATACAGTATGTGGCCTTTGGCATCTGCCTTCTTTCACTTAGCACAAAGTTTTTCGCATTCATTTAAGTTGTAACGTGTTGTACCATGTTCCTTTTTATGGTTGAGTAATATTCCATTGTATGTGTATACACAATGTGTTGAGCCATTCATTTGTTAATGAGTCTTTGAGTTGTTTACATCTTTCAGCAATTATGAATAATGCTGTTATAAACATTCACAGGCAAGATTTTGTTTAGACATATGCTTTCATTGATCTTGAATATATACCTAGGAGTAGCATTGCTAGGTCATAGTAACTGTATGTTTAATTTTACGAGGAACTGCCAAATTGTTTTCTACAATAGCCACACCATTTTATTTTCCCACCAGCAATGTCCAAGAGTTCCTGTTTCTCCACATCCTTGCCAACACTTGTTTTCCATTTTGATTATAACCATCCTACTGAGCTCTTTGGGTTTTCATTTGCCTTTCTCTAATGATTAGTGATGGTAAGCATCTTTTCATGTGCTTATTGGCCATTTGTATGTCTTTAAAGAAATGTCTGTTCAGGCTTTGCCCATTTTTTAATTGGGTTGTTTTTGAGTTGTGAGAGTTTTTTATGTGTTCTAGATATTAAATCTTTCTTTAGTAGACATGTGATTTGCAAATACTTTCTCCCATTCTGTGGCTTGTCTTTTACGTTCTTCAAAATGTTCTTTTTTAATTTTTATCTTTTTTTTTTTTGAGACAAGAGTCTTGCTCTGTCACCCAGGCTGGAGTGCAGTGGTGCAGTCTCAGCTCAGTGCAGCCTCCAAGCCCCAGGTTCAAGTGATTCTCCTGCCTCAGCCCCCAGAGTAGCTGGAATTACAGGCACCCACCGCCTTGCCCAGCTAATTTTTTGTATTTTTAGTAGAGACAGTGGTTCACCATGTTGGTCAGGCTGGTCTCGAACTCCTGACTTCAGGTGATCCACCTGCTTGGGGCTCCCAAAGTGCTGGGAATATAGGCATGAGCCACCGCACCTGGCCTGATAATGTTCTTTGATGCACAAAAGTTTTTAATTTTTATGAAGTCCAGTGTATCTGTTTTTCCTTTTGTTGTTCTTGATTTCAGTATCAAATCTAAGAATCCACAGTCAAATCCAAAGTAATGAAGATTTACCCTTATGTTTTCTTCTAAGAGTTTTATGGCTTTAGCTCTTACACTTAGATTATTGATCCCTTTTGAGTTACTTTTTGTATATAGGGTGAGGTAGGGATTCAACTTCATTCTTTTGCATGTTGGCTCTTCAGTTGGCCCGGCACTGTTTATTGAAAAAACTGTTGGATGGCCTTGGCACTCTTGTCAAAAATCAATTGGCCATAAATGTTTTCTAGTTTTCATTGTCCAAGTCATTCGCCTTTTGGTTAAATTTATTCCTAGGTATTTTATTCTGTTGGATGCTATTGTAAACACAATTGTTTCCTTAATTTCCACCTCAGATTATTTGTTGCTGGTGTATAGAAACACAACTGATTGCTATGTGTTGTTTCACCCTGCAACTTTGCTGAATTTGTTAGCTCTAGCAGTTTGTTGTGGATTCTTTGGTATTTTTTATATAAAGAGAATCATCTGCAAATACAGATAGGTTTATTCTTTTTTTCCAATTTGGATGCCTTTTCTTTCTCTTGACTAATTGTTCTGTTCAGAACTTCCAGTACAGTATTGAGTGGCAGTGTGAAAGTGAGCATCGTTGTCTCGTTCCTGATCTTAGGGGGGAAGTCTTTCACCATTGAGCATGATATTAGTTGTGGATTTTCCCATAAATGCCCTTTATCATATTAAAGAAATTCCCTTCTATCCTTAATATGCTGATTGTTTTGATGATGAAAGAGTGAGCTCATTTTTTTTAAAGCGAAAGTTTGGCTCAAAGTAATAAAGTGCTGACCTGAAAGAACAATGTGCCCATAGATTGTCTTTGAAGTCTCTGTGCCTCTATTTTTTTGGGGACGGAGTCTCACTCTGTCGCCCAGGTCGAAGTGCAATGGCGCAATCTCACCCACTGCAACCTCCGCCCTCTGGGTTCAAGTGAGTCTCCTGCCTCAGCCTCCTGAATAGTTGGGATTACAAGCACCCAGCACCACGCCCGGCTAATTTTCTTATACTCTTAGTACTGAGACAGGGTTTTGCCGTGTTGGCCAGGTTGGTCTCGAACTCCTGACCACAGGTGATCCACCCGTCTCGGCCTCCCAGAGTGCTGGGATTACAGGCGTGAGCCACCACACCTGGCCCTATTCCTCCATTCTTTGTGCATTACTTGTTGTGATCACACTCATCTAGGTGGTGGACATAATGCGAGTTAATGTGGACAAGGTTCTGGAAAGAGACCAGAAGCTCTCTGAGTTAGACGACCGTGCAGATGCACTGCAGGCAGGCGCTTCTCAATTTGAAACGAGTGCAGCCAAGTTGAAGAGGAAATATTGGTGGAAGAATTGCAAGGTAATTATCTTTTAACTCACCTTTACATTTAAGCCCCCTTCTCCATTCTCAGAGAATTAACAGGCTACAGATAATGGACTTTCATGACTCTGGGAGGTGGGTTTGATTTCCTCCACATGGAAATGTGGGTCCACTGTGAATCTGAAACACTGACTACATACCCTTTCCTAGCCTCACCCTAGGAATCCTCTATGTGTTGTGGCTGATCTTCAGAAGATGCACGTAGAACAAGAATATCCAAAATCACTCACAGTCATCAGCCCCTCCCAACCCTCTACCCCAGCAGGGCCCCAAACACATAGGAGAGGGCTGGAATTGGTTAGTTTTCGTGTAGTTCTGTGAATGGTTCCAAGGTCAAGGGAAAGAAATGCTAGAAAGCCACAGTGTGCCCAACAGAAGAGTAGAAAGCAGCCCGCCCAGGAGCACGAGCCAAAGCAGATTTTATACAGTCAGTGAGTCAGTGTGCTGCGACCAGATCCAGATGTATCCTGTCCTCTGCCTTGTTTACAAGTGATACTTTGAGACACAGGGCAAGCTGAGCAGCCTTTCCATATGTGGAAAACTTGTATACACACACAAATGCCTAGCTAGAGGCCACACATCATTTGAACATCTTTTAAAAAGCAGGGAAGTTACCTTCAGGCCCTAATTGAGAACATTTAATTTAGGCTTTAGAAATTATGAATTCTTCCAGACTGTATGCACCTGAATTTCCCTTTCAGTGACTAGACGAATATTATATGATACTCTTCAACAAGCACGTTATGTCTGCATTTGAAATGTGATATGGATACATGTTTTGTTACAGATGTGGGCAATCGGGATTACTGTTCTGCTTATCTTCATCATCATCATCATCGGTGAGTTACCCTTCTCTAAACTGATTGGAAAAGTCTTCTCCATGTGTTCACAGACCATTGATTTTGTGTACAAGAACTCAGATTAAAATTTCCCTCCGAAATGTTAGTTTTGGCTAGGCGTGGTGACTCATACCTGTAATCCCAAAGCTTTGGGAGGCCAGGAGTTCGAGACCAGCCTGGGCACCATAGCATCTTTACAAACAATTGTTAATAATTAACCAGGCATGGTAGTGTACACCTGTAAGTCCCAGCTACTCAGGAGGCTGAGACAGGAGGATTGTTTGAGCCCAGGAATTCGAGGCTGCAGTGAGCCATGATCATGCCACTGCACTCTAGACTAGGTGACACAGTGAGACCTTTTCTCAAAAAAAAATAAAAGGTTCATTTATTCCAAGGTTTTCAGTTTTCTTTAATAAATGTTTTAGGTATTTGAGTTTTAAGTCTTGATATTTGATATAAACATTAATCCTTTGAAGTTAGGGAAAATTTATTCATTTCCACTTCTTTTCTCTGAATATATTTTTATCATATATTTACTTTTATGTAACGTAGTGGTTAAAAGCATGGAGTAACTGTGATCCATCCTGGTTACACCACCATCCAGCTGTATGGCCGTGGACAAACAATTTAATGTCTCTGGGTTTCAGTTTCCTCATTTGTAAAATGGGGATAATAATAGTACCTGCTTGTTTGCTTGTTAAAGGATCTGGTAAATATATAAAAATTGGCTGGGCATAGTGGCTTACACCTGTAATCCCAGCACTTTGGGAGGCCAAGGCGGGCGGATCATGAGGTCAGGAGATTGAACCATCCTGGCTAACATGGTGAAACCCCGTCTCTACTAAAAATACAAAAAATTAGCCGGGCATGGTGGCAGGCGCCTGTAGTCCCAGCTACTCGGGAGGCTGAGGCAGGAGAATGGCGTGAACCCGGGAGGCGGAGCTTGCAGTGAGCCGAGATTGTGCCACTACACTCCAGCCTGGGCAACAGAGCAAGACTCTGTCTCAAAAAAAAAATAATAAAAATTGCTTACATTGGTGCCTAGCATATAATAATAAAAATAATAGCTATATAAATAATATATATGTATACACAAACACACACATACAACTATTATTATATAATATTCAAACAACTAATTGCCATCTGTAGCCCAGTATATGAGAACCGAAACATGACTTCTTTCATTGATTGATGGATGTTAGTGGATGTTTCCTTTTAGCGGGAAGGTACAATTGCTTGGATCCTTTTGACTCTAGTCTCCTTCCTCTAGCCCTCTGTAGAATGGAGAGAAGCCAGTAGTAGGAAATCAGCCCAGTCTAATTTCTGATCACATTTAGACCGCAGCATTGGATGTTGGCTTGGGATTCGCACTGAGAGATTAACCTGCTGTTTCCCCTGCCTTTTTGCGTCTCTCCTTCTTAGTGTGGGTTGTCTCTTCATGAAGAACCAGCGGAACTCAAAACTGCTATTCAAGAAACCTCTTCAAGACTTTTGACTTAGAACCTGCTATATTATCAAGCTTACCTACTGTTATCTCTAAAATGTTTTTTTGTGTGTGTGTTAGTTAAAGTTGAATTTCTAGGAAACGTGCCTTTGTTTTTTAATATGCACTCCAAATTAGAAGTAAGGCCAGCCCCGTCCACATTTTGCACAGTGCCTTTACAGATTTATGTATGGGCTGATGAAGAGGCCTTCTTAAGTTCCAGAGTGCTATAATCTAGATGTAATGTTGTCACTAATTAATTGCCATTGCTCCCAGTAAGTTACCCTTGTCATTCAGCATTATTTTCAGAACCACATTTTAAAACTTTGGGTAATCGGATTTCCAACTTGTGCCTTCCAGGAAAAAACACTACTGCCTAACACAAATCTGTGATAACAACAGGCTGTGCCTTATTTTGATAATTTTCTGATTCCCTAGAAGAGAACCCTCTACTTTTTGTAAGCACTACTGACTCTCGCTGTATTTAAGATGCTGGTGAAGAGCTTTTGCTCTTGCATTAGATTTGAAGATGTTTACGTTGTTGTTATTGTTATGTATCACTTGCTAAAAATGTTGTTTAATCAGAAATAACCTCCTTTAAAAAAATTTTATAGAACTATGGGTATGACCAAAGCTTCTATTTTGCCAAAAAGTTAAATGCCGATAAAATGGCCTTAAGTGTATTCCTGATAGTTAAATTCAGAAACCTGCCAAATGGAACTCTAGGTGCCCCTTCAGAATTAAAATCATTACCTTGTGTATGAAACTTGTACATCTTAACAGGCCTTTCTTCCTTTTGAAAGGCTGTAGACAGTGTGGCTCCTCTTCTGATTCAGTATTCTGCATGGGGGTTAGAGAAGGTTTGAGGTAGACTCTGACCGTCTCATTCCTATGGACAGAAGAGTTTTACCCAGCAGTTGGCAGATTATCAGCTGTGGACTCCAACATGTTTCTGATAATTATGCAAGCAACAATTCTGTAGCCTCAAGTAAGACCACCTGTGAACTTGATCATTATCTGGCCCAAATATGAAGATAAACGATAACTTTTTGGAGTTTGTTTCCTATTTGTAGTCACATCTGCTTCCTAAATCATTTTCTAAATTACGCCTGCAATTAGGCATTGGTCAGGGGTGAACGACTCTTTTCACAGAGAGTAGCCAACTAGAGACCTTTGCTTTGATACCATCAACTGCAGAGAATGCTGTTGATGGGAATGCTGGAAGTAGCTGTTGTCGTCAAAGAAACTTTGTCATCGGAGAAACTTTTCTTGTATACATGAGACTCAACATCAGGATACACAGCTTAAAGATGGGAATTCAGATATGAAAGAAAACAGGCAAGGAGGCACTGAGGGAGAAAGACACAGACTTTATTGCTCTGTGGCTCATTGTTACTGGAATATTCTAAAACTCTTGTTCACATGCTATTAAGACTTATAAAGCAGCAACAGCTGAGGCGCACCAGGACACAACTTCCATTTCTTTAACATCTGTTCCCTTAACATCGCTGAAATGATTTACTTTTGAAGACATGCCTTGCAGTGTGGCTAGCTGTGAGAAGAAAGCAGCTGGCAGTGTTAGGACACTAGCCCACCCTCAGCGCAGGATCTCTGGCCAGGTGTGACTCTGAAACCTTGGTGCTCGCCCCTTGGCCACAGAGCTCAGACCCACGTAACCCACTGGCTCCTGCATTAACCCAGAAATACCTCGCTTGTATCTGTGCACTTAGCTGGGAACTTACCCACTGTAGTGACCTAAATAAAGTGTTTATAAACATGATTGTGGCACCTGTGTTTCTTGTAGAGGAATAGCTGCACCTGATCCAACTCCTGAAACTGCCATTCCTTGCTGCTCCCCATACCTGTCCCGTAGAAGCTCTGAAACTCTCTCCCCTTTTCTCACCAGCCCCTCTCTAGGTACTCTACCTTTTAGTACCCAGCATTTCCCCATACCCCAGTGAAGAGAAGCAAACCACTCCCCTTCTGATAAGTGCTTTTTAGTATAGATGAGGAAACTGGCTTTTACACAATTACTAAAATTCAGGATTTGGCTTTGGAGTTCCCTAAATAGATGGTCTTTCAAAAGGGATGTGCGAGCTGACCATGTATGTGGTAGACTAGATGGCTGCTGACATAGACCCTGGGATAAGTCTGGATGGGTGAGGGACATCCCCAGACACATGGCTCTGTTTTGTTCATGTAGATATTTTCCCCATGAATGTATTTCCATTCTTACTCTAGAACCCCTAGGAAACAATATAATATGGGTGGAAGAGGACTTTTGCTTATGTTCACAGTAGGAAAATCCAAGTCCCTTTCCCGAATTACAGGTCCCACCATGATCTGGTTCTTTCTAACTTTCCGACCTCATCTCACACGACTCTCCAGCTCTCTCTTCTCCAAGCAAAGTACTTCGCCAAAGTATAGCTAGCTGTTGACACTGGAGAGACTTGTGCCCTTGAGACTTTCAACATCAGGGTGTGGCTTGAAGGCCAGAGTTAAGCTATGAATGAAAACAGGCAAGAAAGCCCTGAGGGAGAAAGAGACCTGATAGTTTGTTTCGGTTTCTCATCAGCAAACTTACTTCTTTCCAAAGGTCTTTTGCAGGTACTTTCAGCTATGCAGGCTCTACTTCCCTATCTGCGGCAGGCGCCTCTCATCTCAGGTTGAAATCCGCCTTCCCAGAGGCCTGCCTCGCTGATCTCGGGAGGCTCTGGCCTCCCCCCTCCACCTCTCTCCCAGTTACTCTTCCTTCCAGTAGCTTGTTTTCTACACATCCCTTTAAGTTTTATGAACTTATTTATGGGGTTGTTTGTCTTTCTCAATAAAACGTCAACTCCGTGGGTGGCAGAGACTTTGGTCCACTCTTCTATCCCCTGGGATTCCAAGCGTCCCTACCCAGATCTGCACGCAATAAATGCTGAACGAATGCAGTTTGACAAAACCCACCTTGGGAGTCGAGAGCAAGTCAACCTAGAGTACCGCTTGGAAGGATAAGGTGGTTTATTCAACACCTAACATGAACACTCACCCACTTCACTTTTCCCCGCTTCCTTTGCATACAATTTCATTCCTCCAACAAATACTGAACATTTTTTCTGTACCAGGCAGCAGAGAGGGGCGGCACTCTGCACTGTACCTTTCATTTCTGACGTGTTGAGATACAATCTAAACTGAGCTTTCAGACATTTTTTTAAAGGGCTTTACACCTTCCTTTTCTGAAAGAGTGTCTTTTACATTTGTCTTCCTCCAGTTGCCAAATGAATCTAATTTTAGGAAGTCCAGAGAAGTGTTTTAAGTTCCAGCGTCAAAATTCTGTTTCTGGACCGGTGCGGTGGCTCACGCCAGTAATTCCAACATTTTGGGAGACCGAGGCCAGCAGATCACTGGAGCTCAGGCGTTTGAAACCAGCTTGGCCAACACAGACCAGCGTTACCAAAAATACAAAAATTAGTCAGGTGTGGTGGCCGCACCTGTAGTTCCAGCTACTCGGGAGGCTGAAGCAGGAGACTGGCTTGAGCCCAGAAGAGGGAGGTTACAGCGAGCCGAGATCGCGCCACTGCACTATAGCCTGGGCGACAGAGCAAAACTCTGTCTAAAAAGAAAAAAAATCTGTTTCTAAAAATCGGGTGGGCTTTTACCAGGGCTGCTTTACGGCCTGGTTCCTCGAAGTCCACCCGACTCACCTAAAGAGTTAGCGAAGGATGGGGGCGGTTGGGGTGGGCTCGGTAGGTCACGGGCGGTGAAAACCGTGGGAACCGGGGAAGACGCCCAAAGCACGATGAGATCCGCTGCCAGCAGCCAGCCCCACCCTGGGCTCCTTCCCACACCCGCTCGGGCAGCGGGGAGCCACCTACAAACTCCAGGACCCGACCCCAGAGAACTGGCCCGGGCCGCCCCTGCCCGCCCCTGCCCGCCCCCAGTCCCCGCCTCTCCCTCCCCCTTCTGCCCGCCCTCGACCCCCCCGCCCTGCCTCCGCCCCCCACGTCTCTCGACTCCCCCGCTCCCATCTGCCCCCAGTCCCCGCCTCTCGCCCCCATGCGTCCCCCTTTCGAGCCTCCCCCTGACCCCGACTCAAGCACCGCCCGCCCCCGCCTCTCGCCCCTCTCTGCCCCCGCCTCTCACTCCCCTCTCCTTCCCCGCCCGCCTCTCACGTGGAGGTTGGGCCGGACCCGCCCCGCCCCCCAGAGCCCGGGTCCCGCCTCCGCGTGGCTGGCAGCTTCCTGGCCCTATCATTTCTGCGCTTGCCTTAGCGGCTGCGCCCCGGCGCCGTGCCAGGGGGCCGGACACTCCAGTAGCGTGGCACAGGCCTGAGGCCTCTCAGGGCCACCCCGCCCCCTGCCCGCGCGCCGGCCTGCCGGGATTGGCCGAGGCCGGCCTCCGCCCGAGCCCGCGCGTTATGTAACGCGCCCCGGGGGCCCCCGCCCCCTCGCCCTGGCTTATATAACCCGGGCGCCCCGGCTCGCGCCCCGCCCCAGGGCCAATGGAGGCCCGCGGAGTCGGCCCCAACAGCCAATCGCGCGGCCCGGGGGCGGGGCCGGTCACGCGGCGGCGGGGGGCGCGGCGCCGGCTGCTGCCCGGCACGCGGCGGGCCTCGAGACTGCGCGCGGGCGGCCCAGAGGGCGAGCTGCTGCGCGCGGGGCCGAGGGCGGGGGCAGCCGGTGAGTGCGCGGCCGGGCGGGAGTTCTCGGCACCCGCGCGCGGCAGAGGAGCCAAGCGAGTGCGGCCCTCAGTACCGGGGGCTCCCGGAGCGTGGCGCTTCCTAGCCGCCCGCCTCCACAGGCCCCAGCCCTCGGCGTGCGGGAAAGTTGGGGCAGGGGTGAGGACCGCGCGGTCGGGGCGCCCCAGCCAGCTGGGCCGCTGGCGTCGGACTGTCCGTTCCACTTGTCCCTTATCACCCTTGTCTCCTCCCCACAGGCCAGACTTCTGAAAGTCGAACGAGCTCCGGGTTTTGGAAATGCTGGAGGGAGAAGCCCCTCGGAGATGAGCGTGACCCCCTGGCTCGTGGTGGCCGCCTCTTACGCCATGGCGCGGACCAGAGTGAGAAACCGGTGTCTGTTGCCGACTGCAAAGTGAGCGAGAAGAAAGCAGCGGGTTGTCCCAGCCCTACATGGAGCCCCGCGGAGACCACGAGACGCCCCGCGGGGAACCTCCTGGCCCCGGGGGACGGGGGGCTGAGGACGAGGCCCTGGGCGAAGAATCGGGGGAGCGGTGGAGCCCCGAGTTCCATCTGCAAAGGAAATTGGCGGAGAGCAGCCACAGGTGAGGCGCTGGCTTCAGGCCCAGGGCCCCATGCGTTCGTTGTCCTTCCCGGAGCAAGGAAAGAGGGACCTAAATCTTTTTGTTGTTTTGTTTCTAAGTCCGGGGGAAAGTGTAGGGGGAGACTCGGGCAACGTAGGATGAAGTGATCTGGGATACTGAAGAAAATTACCGAAGAGTATCTGGAAAGAAAAGTGGTTACAAAAGTTAGCTGAGTTGGGACTCAGGTGGATTAAGGGAAAGTAAGTGGAGAATGTTTGTCATTCACCAGTTGCTTTGCCTGAAGTTCTCCACCTGGAGGAAGCGGGGTCACCAGCCTGGGGAGTGAATGATCTGATGCCAGTAGATTACTTAGAAACCTATCTGGTTTGCAGTTTGTGTTCCCTAAACCGCAAGATGCTGTTATCTTCATAGGTGTGAAGTTGTAATTTTTAAAACTCTTCCAGTGAACAGCAAGATCGAAACAGAGTTTCTGAAGAACTTATCATGGTTGTCCAAGAAATGAAAAAATACTTCCCCTCGGAGAGACGCAATAAACCAAGCACTCTAGATGCCCTCAACTATGCTCTCCGCTGTGTCCACAGCGTGCAAGGTAAACAAGCCAGAGAGAAATTCGATCCTACACATGCACCAGGACTCACACAAGCAGCCAGAGAAGTGATCAGTGGGGTCTTGGTCAGACAGATACTTTGAGCTTTTTCTGGTGCTTTATGGAAGATGAGCAAATCTATGCCAATTCCATTCGTGTCTTAATTTTTCACATGTGAAAGACCAGAAAAACTTTTATCTGTATAATAGTGTATAGTAACTATGCAATGTTTTGCTCATTTGTTGCAAGAGAGTAGAGTTTAGTATAAACACATTTTGAAGGCTAACCTTTTAAAAAAACATTGTCTTCTATGGAAGTTATGGGGAAAAAAATGCATTCCACTAAATAGTTACCTTTACATGCCATACACATACTTTTAAAATGTGGTAATGATATATTAGGAATTTATTAAACTAAAACTAAAAATTAACCGTTGTAAACACTTTTCTTTTTCTCTCTGACATCTCAAGGGATTTCATTAAAGCTGTATTCTCTTTAGCACAAACCTCAGTGCATCATATATGATATGTCCCTGAATGATGGAGTAGTTTCTGCTCCCCCCCCCAAAAAAATTGTGTATGCATCTGAAATTTTTTGTTAGTACCTTAAATATATCTTGCTGCCTGTGATCCAGAACATGCAGAATTCATAAAATCAACTCTTAAGTTTGCACAATTATCAGTAGTTTAGGTAAAAGCAGAAAATGATCTGTTTTTGAGAAAAATGCACCGAGGTGCTCTCATCCGAAAAAAATAATCCAGCTTGATAGTGATAAAAATGGTTTCCTAAAGATACTGTTGTCACTGGACTACCTGTTTATCTCCCTGTGTTTCTTAGCAAACGGTGAGTTTTTCCAGATTCTCAGTCAAAATGGAGCACCTCAGGCAGATGTGACCATGTACAGTCTTGAGGAGCTGGCCACTATTGCTTCAGAACACACTTCCAAAAACACAGTAAGAATTCATGCATTTTGCCGTATCAACCTGGGTGACTTTTCCTAAGGACCTGCTCTAGATGTAGGTTTTTAAGAAGAATTAACAACGTTTCAGCAACCACAATTTGAGAGAAGCAAAGGAGGAACTGCTAAAGAGGCATGGTGTAGCTTCACCCTTGCCAGAGAAAACATCCCAAAGCAAAAGCAGCCCATTCTGCGTGCTGTGCAGTTCAGTGACTTTGGTTATGAGGTGCTTCTAGCTCCTTAGCATTCCCGAGCTCTCTTGAATTAAGAGAAAGCAAAAATTACACTGCAGAGTAATTTCCTGCATCTTATTCTAATCTCCGAATTGTTAATTTCTATTTATATCATTCTTAGTTCCAATATCTACTACTTCAAGTTGTAACAACTGGATGTTATAGAACAGGTGAGTTGAGATGCTGTCATTTTTCATAAAATTTTGGAAGAGACCTTTAGTATATCTTTTTTTAATCTCTCTTCTTGTTTGACAGAGTAATTGAGCCTCATGTTTGGTTGATACGGTGGAGATTACTTACTTTTTTGTACAGACCTCAACATAATTGTAACTTAAAGATTCTGTAATAGTGGAACATGAGCTATCCCTACTATTATAACAGTGCTTATTTTATGGACTGGTGTGTACATAGTACTGTAATAGGTGCTATGGAGATTTTTTTTAAATAGCTTAAGAAAATATTTGTCTTTTAAGATATTTAAAATAAAGCTAGAGAGGAAAGCATGCCAATGCTAGCAAACAAACTGCGGATTATAAGTAAGTTTCATTTATGTGTAATGGAAGAAATTAGAGCAGTGATGCTTATGTAATGAGGTTTGTCACAGACACCTTCTTAAAGAAGGTGAATCTTCAGCATGTCTTAAAGCATAGAATCTGCGTTGATGATGAGAACACCGTCCACCCAGGTGTAAGGCACAGTTTGCAGAGGAAAAGTTATGTGCCATATGTATGTTTAGTCTGCATAAAATGATCTAGTATATTTTTTGGCATAGAAATCGAACCTTCAGTAGGTGAAGTGCAGGTCTTAGGAGAATATTTAAGAAGGATGTTGGAGAAAATTCTTAGAGGAGTTTTGTTGCATTCGTAGGTTGTGCCTGTGTATTTTGAGATATTGATCATGTTAGAGATCTAGAAGAAATTTACCTTTCAGGGAATATTGCTGGCGAGTACCTCAATATTTGCATTTATTTTAAATGTTTTTCATAGGATACCTTTGTGGCAGTATTTTCATTTCTGTCTGGAAGGTTAGTGCACGTTTCTGAACAGGCTGCTTTGATCCTGAATCGTAAGAAAGATGTCCTGGCGTCTTCTCACTTTGTTGACCTGCTTGCCCCTCAAGACGTGAGGGTATTCTACGCGCACACTGCCAGAGCTCAGCTTCCCTTCTGGAACAACTGGACCCAAAGAGGTAACAGGCCCAATGTTTAGATGTCTGTCTTTCCTCATCAAGATCAGTTTCCTTCTTACAGGAATAGTACAGAAATTAACACATTATTTAGAACATGCAAACTGTTTTTTCTTATTCCTGTTATAGAAAGTTATGGGATGAAAACAGCATTTTAAAACCTTCTGATAACATAAAGATTCAGTGCATTTTTTTCCATTTTGTCAGGTCTGTTTCACAGATTATATGTCATAAGTATTATTTCATTACCAGCATATCGTATAGTGGTTTAGTTGCTCTGAAGGCTCTGTTTCCTTTAAGTTAAAATTAAATATTTTTCCTCTTTCATGATTTTCTTGTATGAGAGATTTTACTTTGGAGATAAAATTCGGATCATTAGGCTGGGCATGGTGCCTCACGCCTGTAATCCCAGCACTTTGAGAGGTTGAGGCAGGTGGATCACCTGAAGTCAGGAGTTCCAGACCAGCCTGGCCAACATGGTGAAACACCGTCTCCACTAAAAGTACAAAAATTAGCCGGGCATGGTAGTGCATGCCTGTAATCCCAGCTACTCAGAGGGTTGAGGCACGAGAAGCGCTTGAACCCGGGAGGCAGAGGTTGCAATGAGGCAAGATCACACCATTGCACTCCAGCCTGGGTGACAAGAGTGAAACTCTGTTACTCTGTTTCTGGGAAAAAAAAAAATTTTTTTTTCAGATCATTAGCTGTCTTACAGTTTTTCTTGCCCCTGCAAGTTATGAGTCTTATTACTTTGTTTTCCTTCTGGAATGCTTTTTTTCCTAATTCAAAGATACCTATTGCAATTTTCTTTGTGACATTTGGTCCTGTGGGATCTTAATTTCTTTCTTTTCAGTCATCCTTTATTATTTTATATTCTTTGTGAAGTGTCTGTTAAAGAGCTTTAAATATGTATGTGTGTGTGTGTGTATATATATATATATCAGGTTTCTCTTTGATTCCAAGCCCTTCTCTCTAATTAAAAAAAAAATTCATTGTGGTGAAAACACATATGATTTACCATATGATATAGTTTGGCTGTGTCCCCACCCAAATCTCATGTTGAATTATAACTCCCACAATTCTCATGTGTCCTGGGAGGAACCCAGTGGGACATAATTGCATCATGATGGCGTCTTTCCCATGCTGTTCTCATGATAGTGGATAAGTCTCATGAGATCTGATTGCTTTAAAAATGGGAATTTCCCTGCACAAGCTCTCTCTCTTTGCCTGCCACCATCCATGTAAGATGTGACTTGCCCCTCCTTGCCTTCTGCCATGATTGTGAGACCTCCCCAGCCATGTGGAACTGTAAGTCCATTAAACCTCTTTCTTTTGTAAATTGCCCAGTCTTGGGTATGTCTTTATCAGCAGCATGCAAACGGACCTAATACACCATCTTAATCATTTTTAGGCATTCACTCCATTGCTGTGAAGGATGTTTACGTTGTTGTGAAACAGATCTCCATAACTTTTTTATCTTCATATCTGAAATTCTACTATTTCTAATTTTTTACCCACTACTTTATTTAATGAAGGATAGCTTTACATGTTTCTTATTCCAATTATAGATTGCCCCATCTTTTAAAAATAGTTTTGCATAAGCTCTAGAAAACATGTGTGTCATCCCTGCTTGCTTCTACCTCATCTCTTTTCCCATTTTTCAAAAATACTGATTTTATTTCTCTTCCCCTTTCCTAAATATACATTTTCAACCTTTAATTGTCTGTATTTGTTTCTCTGCTTTTGTTAGCTGTTCATTCTGTAAACATTTGTTTAACAATTACTGTGGGTCAAGAACTAGTCCAGATGCAGATACAGCTGGGAACAGGACATACACAATATTGTCTGCCAGGTCTTTCCCATTTTTTCCCCAGGTATTTTTCCTTCAGCACTGCCTGTGTCTTTTCAACCTTTTCACCTTTGCTGATTACTGATTACTGGGATATTTCCCTTCTGTATTAGTCCATTCTTACGCTGCTATAAAGAACTACCTGAGACTGGGTAATTAATAAAGGAAAGAAGTTTACTTGACTCACAGTTCCACATGACTGGGGAGGCCTTGCAAAACTTACAATCATGACAGAAGGGAAAGCAAACCTGTCTTTCTACACATGATGGCAGGAAGGAGAAGAATGGGAGCCGGGCGAAGCGGGAAGCCCCTTATAAAACCATCAGATCTCATGGGAACTTATGATCCTGAGAATAGCATGGGGGAAACTGCCCCCATGATTCAATTATCTATCCCACCAGGTTCCTCCCAGCACACATGGAACTATAGTTCAAGATAAGATTTGGGTGAGACACAGCCAAACCATATCATTTTGCTCTTGAGCCTTCTCAGATCTCATGTCCTCACATTTCAAAACACAATCATGCTTTTCCAACAGTCCTCCAGTCTTAGCTCATTCCAGCATTAGCCCAAAAGTCCAAGTCCAAAGTCTCATATGTGACAAGGCAAGTCCCTTTCACCTATGAGCCTGCAAAGTCCAAAGCGAGTTAGTTGCCTTCTAGATACAATAGAGGCACAGGCATTGGGTAAATACACTCATTTCAAATGGGAGAAATTGGCCAAAACAAAGGGGCTACAGGCCCCTTGCAAGTCTGAAATCCACTGAAGCAATAATTAAAGCTCTGAAATAATCTCCTTTGACTCCATGTCTCACATCCAGGTCATGCTGGTGCAAGAGGTGGGCTCCTGCAGCCTTGGGCAGCTCTGCCCCTGTGGCTTTGCAGGGTACAGCCTCCCTTATGGCTGGTTTCATGGGCTGGCATTGAGTGTCTGTGGCTTTTCTAGGCATGCAGTGCAAGCTTTCGGTGGATCTACCATTCTTGGATCTGAAGCATGGTGACCCTCTTCTCACAGCTCCACTAGGGAGTCTCCCATTGAAGACTGTGTGGGCTCCAAACCCAAATTTCCCTTACACATCTGTCTTAGCAGAGGTTCTCTATGAGGGCTCCGCCCCTGTAGCAGACTTCTGCCTGGACATCCAGGCATTTCCATACATCCTCTGAAGTCTAGGCAGAGGTTTCCAAACCTCAGTTCTTGTCTTCTGCACACCTGCAGTACCAACACCATATGGAAGCTGCCAAGGAATAGGGCTTTCACTCTCTGAAGCTATAACCTGAGCTGTACCTTGGTCCCTTTTAGCCACGGCTGGAGCTGAAGCAGCTGGAATGGAGGGCACAATGTCCCAAGGTTGCACAGGGCAGTGGGGACCTGGACCAGGCCCAGAAAACCATTTTTTCCCTCCTAGGCCTCAGCCTGTGATGGGAGGGGCTGCTGTGAAGTCTCTGACATGTCCTGAAGACATTTTCCCCATTGACTTGGTGATTAACATTTGGCTTCTTGTTACTTATGCAAATTTCTGCAGCAGGCTTGAATTTCTCCCCAGAAAATGGGTTTTTCTTTTCCATCACAGCTTCAGGCTACAGATTTTCCAAGTTCTTATGCTCTGCTTCCTCTTGAATGCTTTACCATTTAGAAATTTCTTCCATCAGATACCCTAAATCATCTCTCTCAAGTTTGAAGCTCCACAGATCTCTAGGACAGGGGCAAAAGTTGCCAGTCTCTTTGCATGGCAAAAGTGTCCTTTACTCCAGTCCCAACAAGTTCCTCATTTCTATCTGAGACCACCTCAGCCTGCATTTCATTGTCCATGTCACTATCAGCATTTTGGTCAAAGCCATTCAACAAGTACTCTAGGAAGTTCCAGACTTTCCCACATTTTCTTGTCTTCTTCTGAGCACTCCAAACTGTTTCAGCCTGTTATCCAGTTCCAAAGTCACTTCCGTATTTTTGGGTATCTGTGGCAGCACCCCACTCTGCAGTACAGGTTTACGTTATTAGTCCATTCTCATGCTGCTAATAAAGACATACCAAGACTGGGTAATTTATAAAGGAAAGAGTTTTAATTGACTCAGTTCAGCATGGCTGGGGAGTCCTCAGGAAACTTACAATCATGGCAGAAGGGGACATGTCCTTCACATGGCAGCAGCAAGGAGAACTACCAAGCAAAAGGGAGAAAAGCCCCGTACAAAACCATCAGATCTCATGAGAACTCACTGTCACCAGAACAGGGTGAGGGCAACCACCCCCATGATTCAGTTACCTCCCACCACGTCCCTCCCTTGACATGTGGGGATTATGGGAACTACAATTCAAGATGAGATTTGGGTGGGGATACAGCCAAACCATATCACTTTTTATGTAAAATATTAGTATGCCCTGAAATAATTCTTTTGGATCTCAGAATTCACTTATGCCATAAGGCATGATGTAATTCTAGTTTACTCTTTATATTATACTTTTGCCTTATAAATCTCAAGGATTGATACTCTTACTGAGAGCAGTTGGTTAACGCCACCCCCTTTCTAGGCTATGCCTGCGTTACCTCCTTCGATTCCTTGCTTTGAGCACACAGAACATCAAGAGGACTTAGGAAGCAATCCACTCAGCTGTTGTCAGCCTATGGTCCCATATTAGAATATGTTTTTGTTTAACATGTCTTGTACAAACCTCTTAGAAGGATCTGACCATTACTTCAGAGCACGCTTTTAGAAACAAGCATCACATATTTACAGCGTAGGAATGGAAATGCATCATGGGCTCATGTCTGCTGTCTTAGATCACGTAGTCTGGCTTTCAGTGGTCCAGGACTTCTAGTGAGTGCAGTTGGAGTTCAGGCGTCTGGTGTGATGAATAAATGGTATAAGCAAACTGACCTCATAGTAAAGGCTGTTTTCTGTAGAAGATTATACCAATCTTCAGTGTTTTATTAATGCTTTCTGATTCTTCTATGATTGTTTCTTAGGAGTATGAAGACCTGGGCTGCTTATTCAATATTTTGGTTCTTTTGGATTCTCACTGTTTATGCTGCCTTCAGTGTATATTTTTTGAACATCTCACAATTTTCCATGGTTCCTATAACTGGGGACTTCTTGTTTCAGTGAACAAATGCCCAAAAGATATTTAGGAAGCTCTAATCAGAGGAAGTAACATACAGTCAACAAACACTGGGCAGAAATTTCAGCCCCCTCATCTGCCTCTAAGGCAAATTTAGACATTTCTGAATTACCACCTCATAAATCAATAAAATTGATGCAGAAATCAACAGAATGGCTAGGAAATCATTGGCATGAGGGTTGTGAGAAAACACTAAGAAAACTCTGAAGATTGGTACAGTTTTCTGGAGGTTTATCTGTACACAATAAAGTCATAAAACGATTCTATCATTTAACCTAGGAACACAACTTTTTGAAATTTATCCAAGGAAAGAGCTTAAAGAAAAAAAGAAAGTTATATGTCATATAGCTAAAAAGCTGAAAATAGTCTGAATTCCCAGTTTTTTAGAACGGTCCAGACTAGGCTGGGCACAGTGGCTCACGCCTGTAATCCCAGCACTTTGGGAGGCCGAGGCGGGCGGATCACGAGGTCAGGAGATCGAGACCATCCTGGCTAACATGGTGAAACCCTGTCTCTACTACAAATACAAAAAATTAGGTGGGCATGGTGGCAGGCGCCTGTAGTCCCACCTACTCAGGAGGCTGAGGCAGGAGAATGGCGTGAACCCGGGAGGCGGAGCTTGCAGTGAGCCGAGATCACACCACTGCGCTCCAGCCTGGACAACAGAGCGAGTCTCCGTCTCAAAAAAAGAAAGGTCCAGACTATTACAATGGAATGGCATATTACCACCAGAATAATTATGTCCAAGGATCATTACATTGACCTTTGAGATAATGAACATGGGCAGTTTGGGAATTATGGAAAGTAATAAGGGGAAGAGATAAAACCGATTCTCACTGTTATACCTGAGGCTCACAGTTCCAGTACCAAAGCCAACACTAGTATTTCCCAATACTAGAATTGGGAAATACTAGGATGTGACTGGATCTCAAAATGAAGGAAGAGGGTTCCATTTTAATCAAGGAGACCTCTCCCTCTTTTTTAAAAAATAGTTTGTTGTTTGGTAATGGTACGACATTGTTTCACTGAGAAAGACTTGGCTAAGAGGGAGTGACTGACCAGGCATCTTTCTTTCTAGCAGCTCCACGGTATGAATGTGCTCCAGTGAAACCTTTTTTCTGCAGGATCCGGTAAGTATAGTGGCTCGTGGAAGCCAGAAACAGTGGATTATGCTCTGAGTTTATTTTGCAGTTAGTTTGATTCTTATGTATTCAGCTCACTTCTGTTACAAGATACAAAAAATAAGACTTGTTTCTTGCCACAAGGAGTTCATTTTTGATTGAGAAGAGACATGCTCATGAGAAAACTAGATAAATAATGCAATAGGAGACCGGGCACAGTGGCTCACACCTGTAATCCCAGCCCTTTGGGAGGCAGAGGTGGGCGGATTACAAGGTCAAGAGGTCGTGACCATCCCTGGCTAACATGGTGAAACGGAGTCTCTACTAAAAATACAAAAATTAGCCAGGCGTGGTGGTGCACGCCTGTAGTCCCAGCTACTTGGGAGGCTGAGGCAGGATAATCACTTGAACCTGGGAGGTGGAGGTTGCAGTGAGCTGAGATGGCATCATTGCACTCCAGCCTGGTGACAGAGTGAGACTCTGTCTCAAAAAAAAAAAAATAATAATAATAATAATAATGCAATAGGAAAAAAGTCTAGGAAAATCTTAACTCTGGGAGCATACGTGTAAGAGTCACTAGATGTGAAGTACACTAAAATGACCGTTGTTTTGGGCTCTTTTTTGTTTGCTTTTTGTTTTTCAGTCACATTTAAAATTAATTTTTGAAATTTTTAATAGCTTTAAAGAAAGCAAGAGATTTATATTTGTGAGAAGGATTTAAAAGATCTAGAGACAGTGAACCAGAAGAAAATAGATGAAACTTTTAACAGTGGTTGATTGCTAGTGGGAATTACTACTGAATTTTTTTATCTTTTAAATTTGCTGCAATATATTATTAGTGTTCCCTTTATGTTACATACATAATATATGTAATACATATATATATTCTGTTACATATTATGTATATAAGATGACAATAACATATTATGTTCTTTCATAATAAAAAGAGCAAGTATTTTAAAAGGACATTGTGATTGCCGGTTTTAGTATTGAAGTTACTAAATGCTCTAGATGTTTAGAGAGAAGAAAAACCCTCATGGTGAAATAGTCTAATATTTCAATACTCCATGGAATTGGAAGACTTGAACTCATAGGATCTGGATACTTGGGAGGGACGGCCTGAGGAAGGGCGCAGCAGTGAGAGGAGCTGTGTTGTTCCAATGGGTCATTCACAAGTGAGTTGTATGAAGATCTTAGAACAGTTCCTGCCTCCTAATAAGTGCCATGTGTGTTTCCGATGTTAATAAATATTTTGGGGTGCTTTCTCTGAGCCAGGCACTTTGTCAGTGCTGGGATCCAGAGTTCTTGCCTCATGTACCTTAAATTCTGTGAGGAGGAGACCAATAATAAACACATATTCAAATGCCTATGTGTTGGCTCGTGATAAGTTGTGTGTAGACAGCAAAGCAAAGAGCGGGAGTTCTGGGAAGTGGGAGATTGCTGTTGTATTAAGGGTGATCCAGGAACTCTTAGGAAGCCTAATTGGAAACAGCGACCAGAAGGAGGACAGAGGGTGAGCCACACCAGTATCTGAGTTGTGGCAAGTGTCTGAGAAAGTGTGTTCCAGGCAAAGGGAGCAGCAGGCACAGAGGCCCTTGGGGTGGGCCATGCCTGGCCTGTGGGAGGAGTGACATGGAGCTGCTGTGGCCAGAGTGGTGGAAGGAGCGAGGATGGAAGAAGACAGGGAAGCACGGGCCACAGCACAGGGAGCTGTGACTTCTGCACGAAGTGTTTTATTTCAGTTTATCCCTTAATTATTTTCAAAATGTTTTTCTTTGGGAATTTTCAAACATAACACAAAAGAAGAAAAGATAATGTAATAAACTGCTACGGTCTCATCACCCAGCTTTTTAAGAATTTGAAACCTGGCCAGTCTGGTGTCATCTCTGCCAGCACCAATTCCTTAACCCCCTCTTCCCAAGTTACCAGGCAGTGTAGCTCAGATCTCGTCTGATTTCCTCCGTCAATATTTCAGAGTGTCATTCTAAGAGAGAAAGTTCTCATTCATGTTTTAGGGCTCAAAATGGTCGCATCTTAGGCCAGTAGGAATCCCTTTGGGTTGGCCCCTGTACCCTTGTGAGAGTGCCCCATGGTCTTTGACAGCTTCCATTGTTTTAAGCATGAGATGCCCTAGACTCATTTTAGACATTCCTTAACCCAGACGTGGCCTCAGTCATTTCTCTAAGGATCCTGGTTCCTTGTGGTGGGAAATGGCATCCATGTTTGGAGGCCCAATCTGGGTGATAGGGATGGTTGCTGCTACGGGTTGTCATTTCTTCTAGGAATTTTCAGTGAACGGAGGTAGGAAGCATTCATTTCAGTTTCCTTTTTTTTTTTTTTTTTTTTTTTTTTTTTTGGTGACAGGATCTCACTGTGTCCCCCCAAGCTGGAATGCAGTGGCACAATCTCTGTTCACTGCAACCTCTGCCTCCTGGGTTCCGACGATTCTCCTACCTCAGCCTCCCGAGTAGCTGGGACTACAGGCATGCACCACCACAGCTAATTTTTGTATTTATTGTAGAGACAGGGTTTCTCCATGTTGGCCAGGCTGGTCTTGAACTCCTGACCTCAAGTGATCCAACCTCCTTGACCTCCCAAAGTGTTGGGATTACAGGCGTGAGCCACCGTGCCTGGCCCAGAAACAGTTTCCATTATGAAAGGCTGGTGTTGGCTGTAGTGTTGAAGAGACTTTGGAGGGGGAAGAGAGGAGGCAGGGAGGGGAGTTGGAGGCTGTTACAGAGGTACAGGGTATAGGCCAGCATGCCGGGGGAGGTAGAAATAGTTGTATATTCTGGATATTTTTTACATTTGATCTTAGCCAAAAGGCTGAGAAGAGATATTCTGGATATTTTTTAAGAGCTAATTACCAGAATTTTATTAATGGGTTATATTTGGAGTGAGTGTGAAATAAGAGTCAAGGATAACACCAGGAGTTTTGGGCTGGAGTTACCATTTATTGAGGCAGACGAAATTCTAGGAAAAGCAACTTCCTCAGGGAGGAGGGAAAGAATGTGGTGCTTAGTTTTAGATAAGCTAAGTTTGAGATTCCTGTTGAATATCTAAGTTGAGACTCTGAGAGTCTGGAGTTAAGGAAAACTTCCAGGCTAGAGGTAGATATTTGGGTCATCAGCATGTAAATGGCATTTAAAACCCTTGGGCTGGATGAACCTGAAAAATGCATTCGCGGATGTGGAGGGAAGCCGGAAGGTGTGAGCATGGATGTGGGTCAGCAGCACCGGGACACAGCTCACTTCCCGATGATTCTCTTTTCTTAGTGAAATGGGAAGCAAGGTCATCAGTTGAGGGTGCAGAGTGGAAGAAGATTCTGGAGTGTGTGGGAGAAGAGAAAGAGCAAGGTGGGGCCGAGCGCGGTGGCTCACACCTGTAATCTCAGCACTTTGGGAGGCCGAGGCAGGCGGATCACCTGAGGTCAGGAGTTTGAGACCAGCCTGATCAACATGTTGAAACCCCATCTCTACTAAAAATACAAAAATCACCTGGGCGTGGTGGCGCCCACCTGTAATCCCAGCTACTCAGGAGGCTGGGTACTCCTGGGTAGGAGGTGGGGGTTGCAGTGAGCCGAGATTGTGCCGTTGCATTCCAGCCTGGGCGATAGAGCAAGACTCTTGTCTTTAAAAAAAAAAAAAAAAAGTGAGGGGGAAGTAGGAACAGACTAGAGAATCTCTGGCAGCACTAAAGACCCCCTTAGGATTGGCAGTCACACCTTTACGTGCTGGCAAGAGAGTAAACAGGTGATTGGTAAAAATTGGGGAGTGTGAATTCAGTCTTGGGCTTTTTGACTTCTAGGTGAAGTGGCATCTCCCAGTAGAAGCGTCTGCTGGGCAGCTGTGATCTTTGAGGTGATCAGTCAGAGCCGCCCCTGCCGAGAGGTTCTTTGTGAGGAGTGGAAAGGAGCGCGCCCTCTGGGCCAGGGACAGGGCTTGCTGAGCTTGGTTTTAGCCTCAACTTTTTCTTTCCTTCTCAGCCAAATGCCTTTATGGATGGAGCGCCTGACCTCATGCAAGGGCCCTCATCACTGAAGCTGGAGACAAAATTGGTTCTTAGAGAGTGTAGAAAGGGACGACTGAGAACTAGCCCCAGGGCATGATTGCAGGGGACCCTGTTTTCTCTCTTGTGACACCTGATGTAGATATGTGAGATGAGACGATTATGCTTGTCCCTCTTCATAGCAGAAGGGGAAAAGTCAAACTGGGAATTCAGTGCGTAGAGGCTAGGAGAAAAGTCATGAAACCACTAATTCTGTTTTTACACTCACAGTAATCTAAGCCAGCTCTTTACACAACCTCTTACTTGTTGAATAATATAGAAAATTTAAGCTACCATATTCTTTCTTTTGAAAACAAACATGTTTAAACATTTTAGATGTCGGTATGTCTCTCTTGGAAATTACCAATAAAACGTTTCTCCCAGCCTTGTTTTGCCATGGGCCAGTAGCGTGCATCAGGACCAGCACTAATATCTTTAATCTCCTCAGTGGAGGTGAAGACAGAAAGCAAGAGAAGCGTCACTCCCCATTCCGGATCATCCCCTATCTGATTTATGTACATCGCCCTGGCCAGCCAGAATCGGAATCGGAACCTTGCTGTCTCACTGTGGTTGAAAAGATTCACTCTGGTTATGAAGGTAAATCAGTAGATAAGATGCAGAGATGTCAGCAATCAGATAGGAACATGGGAAAGTCCGTTTACGTCAGTCATAGAACAACAAAAGAGCTCTTGGGTCTCCAGTTTGACCCTTAACCTCTTCAGGCGTTTGAAGCTGGTTTTCATTGATGTGTCTGTTTACTGACTTTTGGCTTCTTGTATGTCATTGCCTTCATGGTCAGCATGGCTGAACAAATGGTCTCAGCACAGGATTTGGTGACAGATACAGTCTTCTAGTCCTCCCTCTGCTGGTGACCTTTTGCTTGTGCAGTGTGGCCTTTTGCTTGTGTTGTGTGAAATAAGAGTGCTGAAATTGTTTCCCAGAGAGGCTACAAGAGTGATTTTGTTTTTGAAGTGTTTTGAAACTCCCTGAGTAAAACGTATATTTTATCTTTTACGAGCAGAACTATATTTTTAAATGAATATATCATGCATATATCAATACATAGGCAGTTTCCATGTATTACTGAAAAGTCAGTTCAGATGTAAAATGACATATGCTTTCCTACAAATTACCATCCTATGTAACAGTCATACAATAAAAACCACAGGGCTTATGAGAAAAATGGGTTTAGGAGCACAAAACTCAAAAAGTTGCATATTAAAAATAAGACAAATGGAACAAAAATGATAATCATTTCATACCTGTTAAATGATTAGGAAATATACAAACACTACAATAAATAGGGGTCATAGCACAGGATGGACTGAGGTAGCAGGTAGATGTTTGAGGTGTGTATGCATGTTTTTGTGTATTCTTTTTTTGTTGTTGTTTTGCTTTGTTTTGAGACAGGGTTTTGCTCTGTCACTCAGGCTGGAGTGCAGTGTATGATCATGGTTCATTGCAGCCTCAGACTCCCGGGCTTAAGTGATCCTCCCGCCCCAGCCTCCAGGGTAGTTAGGACCACAGGCACGCACCATCACGCCCAACTAATCTTATTTATTTTTGTACAGACAGGGTCACACTATGTTGCCCAGGCTGGTCTCGAACTCCTGGGCTCTAGTGATCCTCCTGCCTTGGCCTCCTAAAGTGCTGGGATTATAGATGTCAACCATCACACTTGTTTTTGTGTTATTTGTAAGTGGTTCCTTTCAACTGGATGCTGTTTTCTGCATTCACTTAAGGTTTCTTGAAAATAAAATAGTGCACAAGCAAATGAGATATTAGCACTTGCTCAGATTGTTCCCTAATATATCAATCACTTTTTTTTTTTTTTTTTTGAGACGGAGTCTTGCTCTGTCACCCAGGCTGGAGTGCAGTGGCCGGATCTCAGCTCACTGCAAGCTCCGCCTCCCGGGTTCACGCCATTCTCCTGCCTCAGCCTCCCGAGTAGCTGGGACTACAGGCGCCCGCCACCTCGCCCGTCTATTTTTTTGTATTTTTTAGTAGAGACAGGGTTTCACCGTGTTAGCCGGGATCGTCTCTCGATCTCCTGACCTCGTGATCCGCCCATCTCGGCCTCCCAAAGTGCTGGGATTACAGGCTTGAGCCACCGCGCCCGGCCTATTTTTTTTTTTTTTTCTTGAGTCTTGCTCTGTTCCTCAGGCTGGAGTGCAGTGGCGCGATCTCGGTTCACTGCAACCTCTGCCTCCCAGGTTCAAGCAATTTTCATGCTTCAGCCTCCCGAGTAGCTGGGATTACAGGCGCCCACCACCACACCCTGCTAATTTTTGTATTTTTAGTAGAGGCAGGGTTTTACCATGTTGGCCAGGCTGCTCTCAAATTCCTGACCTCAAGTAATCGGCCTGCCTCGGCTTCCCAAAGTGCTGGGATTACAGGCGTGAGCCACCAAGCCTGGCCCCACTTCATTATTAAAGCAAGCATTAGACTAGAACTGACCATACCAATTTTATTACACTAAGAATATCCATATGGTACTAAATAACATTTGTAGTATTTTTGTTTGTTTAGTTATATGCAGCTACTAAATCTGATTAAACTTTTTAGTCACTCCAGTTTTAACCATTAAATTATTCGTGATGAGCCAGGTGTGGTGGCAGGTGCCTGTAATCCCAGCTACTTGGGAGGCTGAGTCATGAGAATCACTTGAACCTGGGAGGCGGAGGTTGCAAGGAGCCGAGATCGTGCCACTGTATTCCAACCTGGGGGACAGAGTGAGACTGCCTCCAAAAAAAAAAAGAGAAAACTATTTAATGTGCACATTCTTTCTCTCTGTGTTTAAAATTGACTTTAATAGGCTTCACATTTTTACCTAATTAAAATGTAGTTAGTGATGAAATTATTATTTAACTGTAGCTTTGGCTGCTTGAAGGCCAGGCCCCTAAATGAGATTTCTACCATTTCATATAGATTTTGTTCTCTTTTTAATATGTTAAGTGGTTAGTTAAGTGGATGATTAATCAGATATTTGCCTTTAAATGGGTCTTTGGTTTTTTTCCATAGCTCCTCGAATCCCAGTGAATAAAAGAATCTTTACCACAACACACACCCCAGGGTGTGTTTTTCTTGAAGTAGATGAAAGGTAAGCACTTCTTTAAGCCTAAAATAAATTTGTTTCTGAAAATAAATACAAATGTGAAGAAGTTTATGTTTGCATGTTTATACATTATATAACTGAAATCTGTCCATTTGCCTATTTGATCTTTGTTAAATGGAAATATATGTTGTCTAAATTTTTAATATAAATATCTTGCATATTAGAAAGTGATTACAAGTTTCATTTGATTTCTCAACAGTATGCTTTAACTAGGCCAAGAATTATTTCATTTTACAGAGAAGACAATGAACCCAGGGGCCAGTTTGCTGAGAACAGATGTATAGTATCTGCGCTCAAACTGGGACCAAGACTCTGGTCTTTTAGCACCTATTCTGGTGTTATTTCCACTTGCCAAGTGCTTCTCAAAACAGTTTATGATGAAATTTTAGTTAGTCTGAAGTAGAGGCGAAGGTGGGGAGAACAGATTATTTTTTATAAAGAATTGTTCTTTATTTTGAACTTCTGAACTTCTGTCCTTCCTACTTTTGGGGGATGTTGAAATAGTCTTTGTTATTTAAAGGATAGTGATAGTAGGTAGTTGTTACTGCTTGTTGCTGTTTTTTAATATCTTTATTTGGAAAAAGTAAATATCAGTATCACTACCCCAGTATCCCACAATTTTTCCCCATATTTATTTTTAAATTTTACTTATGAAATTCAAAAATCTGGAAACCAACACACCACACCACACATAACTGTAAAGCAAAAATGTCAAAAACATTTTTTGATAATTTATTAAAAAAATTTAACATCTGAAAATGAGTGTATTTGATAGTATTTGCCTTGAAACCAAATAGTAATGTGTGAAATACTTAATCTGTATAAAGTAAGAAAATTCAGCTAAATATAATTTTAAAAATAGCTTAAATCTCTTGTATTAGAAAATATTTGTGGGTTTCTACACATAGAAAATATTTATGGAATCCAGTTTTTTCTGAGGCACCCTTAGTCTTACCATGGTAAGTTTCCCATGAACCTTTATCCTGAAACTGTTTCTGTGTACTAGCTGTCTGTCTATCTGATATTACCTTTTGGGTGACATTTTTTTTTGTTGTGTTTTGTTTTGTATTTGAGATGGAGTCTCGCTCTGTTGCCCAGGCTAGAGTGCAGTGGCGCGATCTTGGCTCACTGCAACCTCCACCTCCCTGGTTCAAGCAATTCCCCTGCCTCAGCCTCCCAAGTAGCTGGGATTACAGGCACACGCCACCACACCCAGCTAATTTTTTTATATTTTCAGTAGAGATGGGGTTTCACCATGTTGGCCAGACTGGTCTCGAACTCCTGACCTCAGGCAGTCTGCCCCCTCAGCCTCCCAAAGTGCTGGGATTTACAGGCGTGAGCCACCGCACTGGCCTAGGTGACATTGTTTTTATGTAATCTTAATTATGCTGTATGAATTAGCAACCTGCATTATTCATTTAACATCATCAGCATCTTTCTACATTACAATGTGCTTTTTGTAGACTTTTTAAATGGCAACATAAACACAACTATGGAGGGCGTCAGAGTCCTCTAAGGAACTTGCTAAAAATACAGGTGCCTGGTCTTACTTCCAGAGATTCTGATTTAGTAAGCTTACAGCGAGCCTGTGGATCTGTATTTTAGCAAGTTCCCTAGATGATTTTGATGCAACGTGTCAGATAACCAGCGTGTTAGATGATACAACCGTTTCCCCCAGGATGTGCACTTGGGTTCTTTGTTGTTTTTATAAATGCTAAGATAAACAGCTTTACATAAAATTGTCTCACATTTAGAATGAAATACAGAAGTGTTTTTAAAAACATATAAATTGTAAGAATTACCTGATGAGTATAACGTGCCACCTGTGTTGTGTATCTGTATCCCAGAGCAGTGCCTTTGCTGGGTTACCTACCTCAGGACCTGATCGGAACATCGATCCTAAGCTACCTGCACCCTGAAGATCGTTCTCTGATGGTTGCCATACACCAAAAAGGTCAGGACCTACTCCTTTATAGGAGGAAATGTTCTTCTCTCATTGATTTGTTCTAATTTTTCTTTTCATCTCATTAGAGCGCAACCTTTAACCAGATAGGCATTATATTGAAGCTGCTAAAGCAATTGTTTTCTATTTAGAGATACTAAAACAGTCCAGGTGCAGTGGCTCACATCTATAATCTAAGCATTTTGGGAGGCTGAGGTGGGCGGATCGCCTGAGGCCAGGAGTTGGAGACCAGCCTGGCTAACATGATGAAACCCATCTCTACTGAAAGTACAAAAATTAGCCAGACATGGTGGTGCACGCCTGTAATCTCAGCTACTCAGGAGACTGAGTGAGGCACAAGAACTGCTTGAACCTGGGAGGTGGAGGTTGCAGTGAGCCAATATTGTGCCACTGCACTCCAGCCTGGGCAACAGGGCGAGACTCAATCTCAAAAAAAAAAAAACACTAAAACATGTACAAATAAATGGCTTAAAAAGGACATTTATAATTAGTATCTATGTTACATAAATCCTATTTTTGTCTTATTATTTTATACAGTCTTGAAGTATGCAGGGCATCCTCCCTTTGAACATTCTCCCATTCGATTTTGTACTCAAAATGGAGACTACATCATACTGGATTCCAGCTGGTCCAGCTTTGTGAATCCCTGGAGCCGGAAGGTTTCTTTCATCATTGGTCGGCATAAAGTTCGAACGTAAGCCAGTCAGTTTTCATATTTTCTAAAACATCTCCTGTATCAAATAATATTCCTTAGCTTATTGACTGCTCTCTGACTTAGTTGACACATGAACTAAATAAAGCACAGATTTTTTTTTTCGGTGCTTTGGGAAGATAGTTTGACAATATGTACCATGAGCCTTAAAGTAGCTTAAATGTCCATCATTAAGTAAAATCTGGAATATTTGCCTGATGTATTATTATATTGGTCAATGAAAATTTTTGCAGAGATCACATAACATGGAAAAATATTTGACACATTAAATATAAAAATCAGCATACAAAATTACACCTATGATTATAATTATGTTTGACTATCAAATAAGGAAAAGAGGATTGAAAGGAAATAAAATATGAATTTTGGTTATGTGTAGGTACTAGGACCTATAGGTGTTTTTTTCTTTTTTTTTTTTTTCTCTCTATTTTAAATATCTCTTTAGTGAGCATGTAAAACTTTTTATAGCAGCCTTCTGCCATCAAATTCCACTTATTCGTGTCTTTTTTTTTTTTTTTTTTTTTGAGACAAGTTCTCCCTCTGTTGCCCAGGCTGGAATGCAGTGATGCAGGCACAGCTCACTGCAGCCTCAACCTCCCCTGGCTCAGGTGATCCTCCCACTTCAGCCTCCCAAGTAGCTGGGCCCACAGGTGCCTGTCAACACATTCAGCTAATTCTTGTATTTTTTGTAGAGATGGGGTTTTGCCATGTTGTCCAGGCTGGTCGCAAACTCCTGCACTCGAGCATCCTCCTGCCTCCCAAAGTGCTGGGAGTTTGAAGGTGTGAGGCACTGCGCTTGGCCTGTGTCCGTTTTTTAATATTTCTTTTTCTGGCAGCACAGCTGACACCAGCTTGTTTGCTTGCTGTTGCATGTCCACGTAACAGCATCATGTGGAATGGAATGAGACCAACCCGGCCCACTACTTCTTGTAGGCTACAGTACCCCTAGGCCCTTGAATCTTCAGTCCTTTTTTTTTTTTTTTTTTTTTTTTTTTTTTTTAAATGAGATAGGGTCTCACTCTTTCACCCAGGCTGGAGTACAGTGGCGCGATCGCAGCTCACTGCAACTTCCGCCTCCTAGGTTCAAACGATTCTGCTGCCCCAGCCTCTCCAGTAGCTAGGATTACAGGCGCACGCCTGGCTCATTTTTTGTATTTTTAATAGAGACTGGGTTTCACCATGTTGGCCAGGCTGCTCTTGAACTCCTGACCTCAAATGATCCTCCCGCCTTGGCCTCCCAAAGTGCTGGGCTTACAGGTGTGAGCCATCATGCCCAACGCTTTGGTCCATTTTTAATTGAACTCTAGGCCTTTTGACCTGGCTCTAGGTTTCCCTTTGATGTCTATTTTTTTTAAGCATGGAATTTTACTTGACTCCAGTATCATGCTGAGATCGAGAAGTTATGTTTTTTGGTATCTTGTTATACAGCATTGTCTACATGAACATGAAACTGAGAACCAGTAAGACGTATTTGAATCACCTGTTAATATTACAGTAGAGATGATGTGCAGAGCCATGGTGAGAAGAGATCTCAAGGTTGCTGTTACCTCTTTCTACTCCAGGGTTTGGCCTCTCTGCAGAGCACGTCTAGAACTTAATGGAAGAAATGAGCTCCTGGCCGCCCTAACTCATGAGACTGATTTGTGCTAGAAAACAAATTTGATTATTAAGAAATACAGCTGCCAAGTAAAACCATTTGTATTTCTCAGAAAGGACTTTGTCCCTTCTCCCAGCCTCCCCGCCCCAAGTACGGAAACCTATTGGGAAATGAACATGAAATCCGATGGTTGCTTGGCATGAATGCAGGAAACCACAGCCAGTAAGATGCCTTCATGAGGCTTCCATCTGGGGCTCGTTGATGGTCTGTGTTCCCCGGCCCCAGTCAGAGTTAAAGATACAGCCTAGATTTCTGAAGCTCTCTTTTCAGTTCTTTGATGAAATACATGTGAAATTACCCAACATATAGTGAATATTCAGAATGTTTTCAGTATTTTTAAAAATTGCACCAGTATTTACATCTTAACAACAAAGATTATGTGAGGGAAAGGATTTAAGGTCTAGTAGGTATTCATCTTGCTCATAAAATAATAATTATTCATTATATTTATAAAGTATAAAGCTCTGTGTAAGACAGTGTACCAGGCCTTGAGAATGTGATGGTAATCAAAACGTTCTCTTTACCATCAGGAAACCCACACTGTAATGGGAGAGACAGTAAATAAAAATGGCACTGTCATATATAACTAGAGTTTGGTAAGTGTGACAGTTGAAATGGGAAGGGGGTTGCGAGACTGTTTAGCAAGGGACCCTGCGCATCTCTCTCAGTCCTTACCAGCAGCACTGCATGCAGGCAGGTCAGGTGGCCTCAGCTCTCATTTTACAGGTAAAATCCATACTGTGTGAACTAGAGTAACCTTCCCAGGGATCACTTGGGGAGGAGCGAAAGTGGAGACTGCAGCCAAGTTTTCTCTCTTACTCCTACTTCACTTCACATACACAGCAACATAATACTTCATGGCATTTTTGTTGCTGTTTCGTGAAGGCTGTCTCCTTATTGCCTGCAGATTAGTCAGTTTTGCATTACATAATTACTGATTTAAAATACACTTTAATGTGTCATTCTTATAATCCCAGCACTTTGAGAGGCTGAGGCAGGAGGATCCCTTGAGGCCAGGAGTTCAAGACTGGCCTGGGCAACATAGCAAGACCCCATCTCTACAAAAAATGTAAAAACAAAAATTAGCTGAGCATAGTGGTACGTGCCTGTAGTCCTCCCAGCTACTTAGGAGGCTGAGGCAAGAGGATTGCTTGAGTCCAGGTGTTCAAGGCAGTAGTGAGCCAGAATTGTACCACTGCACTCTAGGCTGGGCAATAGAGCAAAACCCTGTCTCTTAAAATATGTATATATACACAATTTAGTTTTGCAGAAATTTTCACAACTAGGAATATGTAAGTCTCATAAGGCAATCTGTATTTCCATTTCACTCAAAAAATAAATTCCAAATACCTCTGAAAGGTTTTCAAGCTCACAATGTGTTTATATTAGGAACCAAGTGTACTTTTATTCCCAGATCAATCATGTATTTGTTCCTTTAACAAATATGTAGTGGGTGCCTGCTATGGACCAGACACTGTTCTAGGTACTGAAGATCCAGGAGTGAACAAAATAGGCAAAATACCTCACCCCGTGGCACTTACCTGGCAGTGGGTTATAGGGGGAGACAGTTACATAAAATGTATAGTGTGTCAGATTGTGAAATAAGGTTATATATTCAGCTACCGCTTGCCACAGACATGGTGTACCTGACAGCATGCAGATAGATATTGATCTAGATACAGTCTAGATGCTAAGGGAGAGAAAGGAGATTGGTGCAGCTGTTCCACTGTGATGAGAATGTGCAGGGTGAGTGAATAGTCCCTACACGGGGTGATATTCCTGACTGCTTTTATGACACTGTCAGCATCCTATGATTTTCTTGATAATTTCTGCCTTTGGGAAACTGTTTCAGTTTTTAGGTAACTGAGCTGCATGTATCAGTTGAGAAACGGCAGGCTGGCATAATGAAAAAGGACAGCCCAGGCTTGGGGGTCAGACATAGGCAGATTCAAATCCTAACTGCTGCTTCTCCGTTTTGTGAACTTGGGCCAATTCCTCAGACTACCTCATCCCCTGACTTTGCATATTGGGGATAATTCCTACTTTCCGGGGTTGTTGTGAGGACTCCATGAGCTGATGGCAGCTGATTCAGTGTGCCTCACGAATGGGACTTGCTTTACCAAGGTACCCACAGGCAGTACAGTGTGGTGGCACACAGTGTGGGCTCTGGAGCCCAGACTCTGGTCCCTTCGTGAACACCTGCTTCCCCCTTACCTGCCAGGCCACCTGGAAAATGTAATTTAATCAGGTGAAGGAGAAAATACTTGTAAAGCACTTGAAAATAAGGGTTTTCAAAATGTTAGGTATTCTTGTGTGTTATAAAAACTAGTACAGGCCGGGTGCGGTGTTGGGAGGCCGAGGCGGATGGATCACTTGAGGTCAGGAGTTCCAGACCAGCCTGGCCAACATGGCGAAATCCTGTCTCTCCTAAAAATACAAAAATTAGCCAGGCATGGTGGCACGTGCCTGTAATCCCAGCTACTCGGGAGGCTGAGGCAGGAGGATCACCTGAACCTGGGAGGCAAAGATTGCAGTGAGCTAAAATTACGCCACTGCACTCCAGCCTGGGTGACAGAGCAAGACTCCGTCTCAAAAAAAAAAAAAAAAAAAAAAAAACTAGTACAGTGCCTGTCACATAGAAGGTCCCAAGTAGACATCAGTTCCTTCCCTTCTTTGTGATCCTCTCTGTTGGCATGGGTGCCATTCACTGTATTCGGGTCATAGATGCTCTAAAATTGGAGTGTGAGACAGACTGAAGGTATTGTAATAGCGACATTCTCACCACTAGGGTGGGTTGCAGAACCGTCTTAATTAGATAACTTAAGTGTTAGGTGCATTAAACGTTAAATGTTTGGCAAACTTGGGGCCTTTAAAATTCTTATAGTAAGTTACTCAGTTACTGCCAAATTTTGAAACCAGTTATTTGCGAAAGATATTTTAGTAGCTAAGGAGGTTACTTGTCACTAATTTTAGATTTGTACATATATAGCACTGAAACCATTACAGAAAGATGAGTGCTTTAGAGAAACTTAAGGGGCCTGTTAATGTCTCATTTGTCTCTTATTAGTTTCTGTACCTCCATGGGTAGAATTCTAGCCTCATATTTTCTTTTAGGAGTCAAAGAATTGTTTTGTAAAAGCATAGATCTATCTTGGAATAGTCTATTAAAAATCACTTTCGACTTCACATTTAAATTGTTTGACTCAGTCTCTCACTGGGAATTTTCTAGGAGCCCACTAAATGAGGATGTTTTTGCTACCAAAATTAAAAAGACGAACAATAATGACAAAGACGTAACAGAATTACAAGAACAAATTTACAAACTTCTCTTACAGGTAAGGTGAGATTTTTAAAAATGCAAAATTCCCGGCCGGGCGCGGTGGCTCAAGCCTGTAATCCCAGCACTTTGGGAGGCCGAGACGGGCGGATCACGAGGTCAGGAGATCAAGACCATCCTGGCTAACACGGTGAAACCCCGTCTCTACCAAAAAAGACAAAAAACTAGCCGGGCGAGGTGGCGGGCGCCTGTAGTCCCAGCTACCCGGGAGGCTGAGGCAGGAGAATGGCGGGAACCCAGGAGGCGGAGCTTGCAGTGAGCTGAGATCTGGCCACTGCACTCCAGCCTTGGCGACAGAGCGAGACTCCGTCTCAAAAAAAAAAAAAAAAAAAAAAAAAAAAAAGCAAAATTCCCGAATTGTGTTTTGTTTTAATGCTCAGTAAAGTCACTTTACAAAAATAAACTGTAAAGGGAGACAAATCTTTGCCCTCTGCATTCCAGAAATTTTTGTCTTTCTCTTTTCATTTTTAAATTAAATTTTATTCTTTGTTCCTTATTCTGTGTTACACAGAATATTTTTGTAAGAACCGATTGTAAGACAGCAAGCCAAGTGACTGAGAGAATTCTTACACTGCAGAGGCACCAGTGTGCTCAGCCTTTGGGTTTTGGCTTCAGGATTTTTTAAATAATTTCAGTTTTAAAGATGGGAGGAGAGGGATGGTAGGTCTCAGTTTCTCTCAACTATTGTAAGGCAAAAGTGGGGAAATGCGTGTGTTGAGAAGAAATACCAAAGGTGTTTTCTTTAAGAGATTCAGTGAATAAGTGGGAAATAGAACTGATGACGTCACGTAGAGTAACCGTCCTCAGTGGTTTTCAGAATGTCTCCCATAAAATCTCTAGGGTGCATGAAATACCTGCCACATTCTTGGAAAAAGTACAACATATATTTAGTTTGTTCTCTCTATTCTAAACTGGACACAGAGAACTAGAGTTTATTTTCAGGTTTAAAAAAATTAATTATACGATGGCTTTTTAACAATGTGTTTTCCTGGAAGTACCTACCTAGACTAGAACATAAGACCTTGCCCTTGAGAATTACCGAAATGACAGAGGAGTGCCTTTCGTGTCAGCGTTAAAAGTACCAACCTGCACACACCTAATTGGGGATTTCAGGAATTGTCATCTTAATTTTTAGATGATTGTAGATGAGCTCTGAGGTGGCTGCATTTAGACACCCAGCAATTCTGGACTTGTTCCTCTCTGTCCTTCTAGCCAGTTCACGTGAGTGTGTCCAGTGGCTATGGGAGCCTGGGGAGCAGCGGGTCGCAGGAGCAGCTTGTCAGCATCGCCTCCTCCAGTGAGGCCAGCGGGCACTGCGTGGAGGAGACAAAGGCAGAGCAGGTACATGGGCTTATGTCACATCCTTATACAGTCGTTGTGTTTTCTGTACTACCTCAGTTCTGCACGTGGTGACATCGTAGTATGTATTCCTGACTCGAAGACCTCATCTGATAACAGACATTTTCATCCATTTTGCTTTGGGAAAAATGTCTGTAAAAAGAAGATATCACTTTTGGAAAGTAATATTTGAATTAATTGTATGCGTTCTAAAAATTAGCATATTTTGAACGATTTATTTCGAATTTGTTGGTACCAGTATCCTGTGGCATGGTGCAGGAAACTGAATTAAAGCGATTACTGTGCTTTAGTCATTATGTCTTCAGAGAAACAGAAGCTAAGTGTATTTTGTTTATGTATCTTTAGTGGACATTTTTGTAATTTTTGAAACATATTTTATCTTTCCTTTCCCTAAGATGACCTTGCAGCAGGTCTATGCCAGTGTCAACAAAATTAAGAATCTGGGTCAGCAGCTCTACATCGAGTCAATGACCAAATCATCATTCAAGCCAGTGACGGGGACACGCACAGAACTGAATGGTGGTGGTGAGTCAGCGAATGATGGTGGTGAGTCCTCCCCAAGGATCTCCTCCTGTGGGCTATCACTCTCTACATAGATGTCATGTATGTGATTCATGAGCATAAAGTCATGACCCTGTGTTGGTGCTTTTCATATTTCTTGATTTGCCTAAATAGCAAAGTAATAGTAGTAATAATAATGGCAACAGCAAATACTATTTTGAAAGTAAATGGTATTAGAATGTGTTTGTAATAGTTGCAGTTTACTTTTACTGAAGACTTAACTTTTCTGAAAATACCAACAAATTATAGATTTTCCTCCCTGCATGAGCATCTCTTTAAACAAAAAGAGTGGATTTTAGAATGCATTTTAAATAATAAAGTATATTAAAATGAAAATCCCCTTCGTCATTTCAAACAGAAATCTTTGTGACCTGAATTCAATGAAAATCTTTGGCTCTTTTCTTGACGTGTATTTACTTTTCTCAAATATGAGGTGAGGAGCACTCCAAAAGAGCTGGATCAGTAGTAAAACTGGCATCATATTGAAAAGTTAACCTAGTTGCATTGCATGGCATAGGGAAGTTCAGTAATATAGAAATCAAATTAGATTGACATTTAAATTTAGCTAACTTTCCCTTCATTTTTCTTCCTGAATGTTAATATAATTTGGAAATTGTGATGGATCTTGGTCACTAAATGTTGTTAATCTCTATCATTGTCAAATGTAGACGTTTTACACAGTGGGGTGAAATTTCTAAGGTCAGTAATGATAACAGCTATACGTTTCAGGACTTGACATGATTTATACCACAAAAAGTCAAACTGCTGCTCCCATAGGTGACATCACTGGGAACCGTCTTAGTCTGTACTGCTGTGACAAAATACCTGAGACTGGATAATGGATAAAGAACAGAAACCTATTTCTCACAGTTTTGGAGGCTGGGAGGTCCAAGATCAGGGCACTGGCAGGTTCAGTGTCTAGTGAGGGCCAGGTCTCCGCTTCTCAGAGAATATCACTTCCTTGGGTGGGGGCAAACGCTGTGTCCTCACATGGCACAAGGGACGGAAAGGCAGGAAGAGACTTAGCTAGTTCCTTCTGGCCCTTCTGAAAGGTTGCAGATCCCATTCATGTTAACATGTGCCTGTTGACACATTCACATTGGGTTTTAAGTTCCAACATAAGAATCATGGGGACACACACATTCAAACCACAGTAGAGCCTATAGGACTCCCCAGGCAGAGCAAGTCCTGTTCTTTCATTTTTCTCTTTTCACCTCGATAGGAAGGTGAGCATTCCATTGGTTTCTTCTGCTGTTACATGTAAGGGCACAAGACAGGAATAACAGCTGCTTTTTTTATTCTTGTCCCTCAAAACCCCCACATTCCCCCTCTGCAGAAAAATTTATCTTAAATACAATTTTTACTATATAGATTATTATTCCATGTCCTAGCAGAGCTATTTCTTTTAGGAAGTTTTAAAGCTAAAATGTCTAAATGTTTTTCTCACTGTCTGGTCCTGCCAGTCCTACTCACAGCTGCCTGGGCCTAGGATCTCATGGTAGTATCAGAATTTCACATACTGACTTCTGTCCTCATCTCAGAATAGCTTCCCTTCTCACTTCACTTCCCTTCTCACTTCCTGCAATATTCAGTTTCTTATCATCTACCATGGATCTTGTAATACCATTGGTACTATTTTTTTTTTTTTGAAGGCTGTATCTTTAAGTAGACGGCAATATTCCATCGCTGATTTTTTATAAAATTGAAGCTGCGGGTAACTCCATGTGCTTACGCAGCTACTTTAGAAACTGAAATGTTCTCACTCCTTAGATTCTTATATTTGGCTCTAATAGCACACACAGGATGTGACTTTGGAGAAGAAGGAAGATCTCTTGCCATTTGGTACAGCTTTGGAGAACCAATGTTTCTGGGAGATCTTGATTTTATTAACATTTGGAGACCAACAAGTTTAAAGAGCTAAGAAACCTTAATACTCTTTACTTGAGACACATGAGGATACAACTTAAAAATGTTATAATTTAAATGTTAGAAATTGACTAGAGATATATACCAATGAAAAGGAAAATGCTTAGTTAAGCATGATCATTGTTTACATGCTTTATGGGAACTTCAGGTTTAAAATTTATATGTTTACCTTTCTTACAATATAAGAGCAAATAATGCTTTAAGGTAGAATAAGAAGGGAGATTTTAAAAGTTAATATGAGAGGGCAAGGAACAACAGGGATATGTAAAGCCCCTTCAGCTACATGTACAGAGGCCAGCTTCAAGAGATATCATTGAGGAAATCCAGGAAAAGTGAGTGTCCATGTCTAGGGTGATGGAATGCCTGAGTGGGAGAAGATGACTCGTCCGTTGAACAGTTTCAGAGTGAGGTTGCTTCCAGTTTCTACTCAGGGATGTAGAGAGCCAGAAACAGCATCACCCCAAATTTACAACAAAAATCTGGATGAAAGGCAAGTTCAGGACCTTTCTTGACAATTCAGTGCTGAGGTTACAGAGCAGCCAGCAGGCCTAAAATTTAAGGAGAGAAACATATTTGCAGGGAGAAGAAAGATGCAGCACTGGATTCCAGTGCACCGACCGCCTGAGTCAAGTAACTTGCAGAAGACAGACCCTCTCCAAGGCACAATGACAAGGAAAGACCAAAAGCTGAAAGTGGAGCAGATATTGAGAAAAAACAAAAAAAATTACCCACCGAACCAGCCACCAGCTGAGTCAAAAGGTATAACTAGAGGAATTTGAAAACTGTTGTACATGCTGTAAATCCATTACAATACTTAAACCTGGCCTAAAAATTAGATTAATTCGAACAGAGGTCTAAAAGAAGGAAAGGCATGCCCAGTCTCTGTATCCTACACAAGTTACACAGTTCTCAACAAGAAATTATGTAGCATGTGGATGGGCAAGAAGGTAAAAGAAAAAAAAAACCCTCCCAAGAAACAAAACCATCATCAGAACAAGACTTAGACTCAGATAGGACACAGAAGTTGGAACTATCTGACAGGGAACGTAAAATAATTATGAATGATGCATTAAAGGCTAGTGGACAAAGTGGGCACCATGCAGGGCCAGGTGGGTAATCACAGCATAGAGATGGGCATGAAAGAAACCCTCAAATGGAAATGTAACATCTGTAACATCAATGCCAGAGATGAGGAACACATTTAATAGCATTCAACACAGCCTGGAAAAGAATCATTATTCAAGCTGAAACAGAGAAAGAAGAATGAAGCAAACAGAATAGAGCATTCTAAGAATTTGGAGACAGCCTCAATTATACATAGGTATAATTGGAATCTCAGAAGAAATATTTGAAGAAATAGTGGTCAAGAATTTTCTACAGAGCCAAAGACCATCAAGTAAGTTAAATACAGAACAAAAACAAAACAAAACATTTGGGCATATCATATTCAAACCGATGGAAAAAAGAAAATCTTGAAAGCATTCAGAAAAAAAGATTATGTACAGAGAAACAAAGATAAGAATTATAACAGACATTTCTTCAGAAACCATGCACACTAAAAAGACAATAGAGTAACATCTTCAACCAGAAAAACTGTCAGCACAGAATTCTGTACCTAGTGAAAACGATCTTCAAGAAAATAAAGGTGATATAAAGAATTTTCTCAAACAAATATTATGGGAATTTATTTCCAGCACACTTATTCCATTAAGAAGTGCTACAGGAATTTTTTTTTTCAAGACAAAACAGGATGATGTATTTAAATGAAATTAGAGGAAAATATTACCAAATACAGACTTGTTTACCAAAAATATGTAGTTTTCAAGCTGTCTAAATACAGACATTGTCTATCCAGTCTCCACGTATCATCTCTTAATGAATTCTAATGCTGCTAATGCTTTACAATTGACCATGTAATTTTGCAAACATGAACATAAATTTTCCCTTGTCAATGATTATATTGTGTTTATAACATAAATAGAGAAATACACTGTGTTTATAACATAAATAGAGAAATGTCTCTGTGGATAGTGCTTTGAGAAAATCTAGGCACTCTGTAGATAGGTACAAATCATTTTTAAAGGGATACACACAACACACCAGATGGAATTTTACCCCTTACTCAGAATAGTTACCAAATAAATAGAACAATGCCAATCATATAATGATTGAAAAACATTTGTTGTCATATGTGAATGTTGAGAAATATTTTTGATGAAGGAATTTCTTAAGACAGAAGGAGTATGATACCAGACCAAAAACTTGGATCTACACAAAGAAGGAAAAGCACTGGAAATGGAATAAATGAAGATTTAAAAAATTCTATTTTTTAATTTTTAAAATTACTCATAAAGGTAATGGACTAAAGCAAAACCAGCAAACTGGATTTATAGCGTATATATAAGTAATCTTTGTGACAACAATACTACAGAGGTTGGGTGGAAGGTATTGGGAATATACTGTTATTAGGTCCTTAAACTGTATTATTTGGAGGTAGACACTAAGTACTTAAGAATATATATTGGAAACTTCAGGAAAACAATTTGAAAATTTTTTTAAGTATAAATAATAGGTTAATAGAGTAGGTAAAATGGAATTTAAGACACTTAACCCAAAATGGTGGCCCAAAACCAAATGGAACTGAAGCTGGGAGTGGTGCCGTGTGCCAGCTACTAAGAAGACTGAGGTGAGAGGATCACTCGAGCCCAGGAGTTCAAGTCCAGCCTGGGCAACATAGCCATACCTCATCTCTAAAAATACACTTAAATAGCAAATGGAACAAATAGAAAATAACTAGTGGCTGGTATATTTTAATCCAGCAATATCAACAATCACTAATGTATTGAATATGAATATGAATCATATTCAATTCAGTTATTCATATTCAATATAAATAATCTCAGCACGCTAATTTACAAGAAATTGTCAGATTGGATGAAAAGATCCAGCTACATACTATCTACAAGAACCCATTGTGAAAATAAACATAGGTTAAGAGCAAAAGAGTAGAAAAGATACATCATGCTAACACAAATCAAAAGAAAGTGGGAAGCTATATTATTATTACACAAAGTAAACTTCAGAATAAGGAATGTTAGCAGAGTTAGAAGGAGAGACTGTATAACAGATAAAGGAGTTGATTCCTTAAGAACATAGAAAAGTCTTACATGTTTATGCATCTAATATCAGAGCTCCAAAATACATGAAGTAAAAGCTGTAAAACTGTAAGGAGAAATAGACAAATTCACAATGATAATTGGAGACTTCAGCACATTTCTGTCTGTAATTGATAAAAGAAGTAGACAGAAAATTAGTAATGCTATAGAAGACCTGAACAACACTATCAGCAAGGTCTGCCTAATTGACATTTATGGAACACTTGACCCAACAACACAACACATATTTTTCATGCAACATTCATCAGATCAGATTATGGCCATATTACAAACCTTAAAACATTTTTAAAGAAAAATCATATACTGTTTATTCGCTAACCATAATAGATCAAACTTCGAAATCAGTAACAGAAGTATTTAGAAAATCCCTAAATGTTCAGAAATTAAGTAACTTCATACTTATAAATAATCCACAGGTCAGAGAGGAAGTTTCAAGGGAAATAAAAACATTTTGGGCCCAGTGTGGTGGCTCACGCCTGTAATTTCAGCACTTTGGGAGGCTGAGGCAGGCGGATCACAAGGTCAGGAGATTGAGACCATCCTGGCTAACATGGTGAAACCCCAACTCTACTAAAAATGCAAAAAAAAATTATTCATGTTCAACATGAATATGAATAATTAGCCAGGCATGGTGGTGGGTGCCTGTAGTCCCAGCTACTCAGGAGGCTGAGGCAGCAGAATGGTGTGAACCTGGGAGGCGGAGCTTGTAGTGAGCCAAGATTCCACCACTGCACTCCAGCCTGGGCGACAGAGCGAGACTCCATCTCAAAAAAATTTGAACTGAACAAAATGAAAAGACAACAAAAAATATATGCGATATACCTAAAACACTGCTTAAAGGGAAATTTACAGCATTGAGTGTTTATATGGAAAAAAGAAGAATGGTCTCGACTCAGTAATCTAAGCTTCCTCCTTAAAAATAAGAGAAAGAAGAACAAATTGTATCTCAAGTAAGCAATAAGAAGGAATAATAAAGACCAGATATCAATGGAATTGAAAAGAGAAACTAAGTTAAATCAAAGGGTAATAAAATTAGTAAGTCTTTAGCCATACTGAACAAAAGAAAAGAAGGACAGGTTGGGCTTTATCAAAATATGAAACTTCCCCTTTTTGAAAGACACTGATAACTATGGCCATACCACCTTGAACGCATCCAATCATACCTGAAAGACACTGATAAGAATGAAAAGACAAAATATTTGCAAATTTTATATACAATAATGAAGTTATATCCAGCGTACATAAAGAACACTCAAAACTCAAGAAGACAACCCAATTAGAAACAACATTTTTCCAAAGAAGATATATAAACAGCAAATAACATATGAAAAGATGCTGAACCTAAGTCATTAGACAAAAAAATTTAAACCATGTGAGATACCACTACATATCTTTGAGAATGGCTAAATTTTTTTTAAAAGCTGACAGTACCAAGTGTTGGCAAGGATGCAGAGTGACCGGAACACTCACCCGTTGCTGGAGATAATGCCAAATTGTACAGCCACTTTGGGAAAGTTTGACATTTCCCATAAAGTTAGACATACTCTTACCATGTAACTTAGTAATTCTATTCTTAGTGATTTACCCAACTGAAATAGAAACTTAAATTCACATGAAAACCTGTATGTGAATATTTATTACACTGTTACTTGCCAAATACAGAAACAACCCAAATGTCATTCAGCAGAATGGATAAGCTATGTATATCCACACAGTGAAATGCTACTCAACGGTGAAGAGAAATGAACTTGATTCACAGACCATTGTAGATATAAATCTTAAATACATTTTGTTAAGTGAAAGAAGGCAGAACCAAAAGGTTACATATTGTACAATTCCATTCCAGAAAAGTGTTCTTTCTGGAATGCTCTAGCTCTGGAAAACAGATCAGTATTTACTATGATTGGGTAGAGAAGACAATGTAAGGACATTTTTAAGTTATGGAAATGTTCTTTTGGTTACTGTGGTGATGGATACACAACTTTCTGTGCATTTGCCAAAACCCACAGATTTGTGCACTCCATCTCACCCCAAAATGTAAAGAGAACCCAAGATGAGATGCAGGCTTTGACAAGTGAATCTGACTGCATTACAGATGACAGGACTAAACACACGGAAGGGGTGGGGAAGAATAGAGCTCAGTAGCTTTGGAAAACAGCGCTGCAACTGGATCTCCTAGGGCTAAATACAAAATTATGAATGTGCACAAACACTGTACTCAAGTTGGTGTATTCGTTTTCCACCAGAGTACGGGGTAGCAATTCTAAAGCGACTTTATACTAGGGTTGAACAAATTGTGGAAGCCGCTATCGATAACGATAACCAGACTCCTCACTATCAGAGGAAAGTGACACACAGCCGAAGGGAAGGAACTCCATGATGCTGGATTGGCGCGAATGGTTTCATTGTGGACTCATGCCCCTTTCGTTTAATATACAGAGGGATGGATAGACACGGGTTAGTATACTATGCCAAATAAAAAGAATAAAACAGATGGTTCAGGCAAAGATTATCAAGGAATGAAACTACAGGTGAAAGGTTAATGGGGAACTTAAACTTTGAGAAGTTTTAAAGAAACAGAATACTTGGGTGATCGCAAAGTATTGCTCCAAAGCATATTATTTATTACATTGTAAAATAGTAACTTTACACAGGACAAACAAACCTGAGAGACACCATGTTAACCAATGAACAAGGTAACAAAACATATTGACATCATGTACCCTGGGATGATGCGCGAGGAAGGACACTGCACCTCAGTGGCATTCTTTCCCCAAATACATAACCTCCATCTAATCATGAGAAGACATCAGAGAAACTCAAATCGAAGGCCATCCCACTAAAGTTGTGACCCTGAACGGAAAAACAGCATTGAGTGGTAAACTGATAAAATCCAAAGATCTGTTTTCCAGTTAGTAGAATGGTACCACTGTTCATTTCCTAGTTTGGGTCATTTTATTATGGTTGTAGACCATGGTAACATTAGTGGAAGCGGGATGACAGGCATATAGGAACTCTATTGTACTGTTTTTGCAACTTTTCAGGTCTAAAATTATTTCAAAATTAAAAGTTAAAAATCATTAATGAGTGAAAGGTAATACAGTCATTTTTCCATAATATCTTCTGAAAATAGAGAAGCCTCTTCCAAGCCAGCTAAAAATGACCAGCGTCTAACACTTCTACAAAACTTCTCAGTAGTACATGATGTAATTAGTTACTCCTTCCTTGAGAAAGTTTTCATTCTTGGTTGCTGTGAGGCCGAACCTTGCAGGATTTTCTGTTATCTTTCCAGCTTCCCTTTTTCAGTCTCCTTTATTGGCTCATTGTCCTTTACAGGAAGTTTTTAGTGCTTAAGCCTGGAGGTTTTTTCTTCTCTCCGTACCTACATCTACAATGGTGGCCACTTGCCACATTTGGCAGTTTAAATTCAAATTCAATACAGTTAAATGTAATACAATTAACATTTAGTTTCTCAGTTGCTCTAGCCGTATTCCAAGTGCTTAATAGAGGTATGTTAGTGGCTACCATACTAGTCAGCACAAATAATCCATCAGTCATCACAGAAAGTTCTGTTGGACACAGGCTCCATGTGGGAGATGCTGTGTACTTCACACAGCATCACGTAAGACGCACAGGTCTTCCCACATTCCACCCTTAGTGATTGCCAGGGTTGACCAGTTGTACAGGCAGTGTCAGCTCCACATTGGAAAGTTCCCCATCAACCTTAAACCTATGGTTTCATTCCTTGATCATCTTTGCTGGAAATTTTGGTTTCATTCCTTATTTTTCTAAATACAGTTGTAGCCATTCTATATGTAATGTGCTCTGTACCTTATTTTATTCACATTGTGTGTTGTGGATGTCTTTCTATTAGTGCATTTTAGATCTGCACTCATTTTTAATAGCTGCATAATATTCTATTGATATATACATGATAAAGTGCCATGGTTTAATTTTAGTAAGAAAGTGTATGTTCTTAATTACATGCTGGGTACCTTTAATTGCACATCCCTTTATTCCGTTTCAGGTGAATATAAAACCTTTACTTCCTTCCACCAAACACTGAAAAATAATAGTGTGTACACTGAGCCTTATGAGGATTTGAGGAACGATGAGCACAGCCCATCCTATCAACAGATCAACTGTATCGACAGTGTCATCAGGTATGAGACCACAAGTTTGGATACCATGTAAGTCTGTTCCAAAAGCATACACTGTCACTGTAGAGACTTCATAGAATTTTTAATAGCTGCTCTCACTTGGTGTTTCACTATAAATCAGTAGATACTGATGGCGTGCCTAACACGCTGAACATTACAGAAGGCACAAAAAGCTAGAAGATGCATTCCTTCTTTGAAGAAACTGTGGTATAGTTCAGAAGACAAGACTTATTTTTGTCAAAATTAAATGGTGTAAGGCAAGCTTGTCCAGCCTGCGGCCCACAGGCTGCGTGTGTCCCAGGACGGCTTTGAATGCAGCCCAACACAAGTTCATAAACTTTCTTAAAGCATTATGAGATTTTTTTGTGTGTTTTTTTTTTAGCTCATCAGTTATGATTAGTATTAGTGTATTTTATGCGTGGCCCAGGGAAGCCAAAAGATTGGACACCTGTGACATAAGATTTGAAGGTTAATTCAAAACCACAGTAAAAGAAATGTTACAGGGCCGGGCGCGGTGGCTCACGCCTGTAATCCCAGCACTTTGGGAGGCCGAGGCGGGCGGATCACAAGGTCAGGAGATCGAGACCACGGTAAAACCCCGTCTCTACTAAAAATACAAAAAATTAGCCGGGCGCGGTGGCGGGCGCCTGTAGTCCCAGCTACTCAGGAGGCTGAGGCAGGAGAATGGCGTAAACCCAGGAGGCGGAGCTTGCAGTGAGCCGAGATCGCACCACTGCACTCCAGCCTGGGCGACAGAGCGAGACTCTGTCTCAAAAAAAAAAAAAAAAAAAAAAAAAAAGAAATGTTACAATCCAGTGATTGAGGCTGGGATGGTCAGGGAAGACTTTATCAAAGAAGAAAGTACGAAGTATTCCAAACAGAAGTGGCATGAGAAAAGCAAAGAGGTGGGAAATGGCACAGTTAGGGAACCAGCTAAGAATATGGGGCCTAATTATGTTGTTACAGATACCTGAAGAGCTACAACATTCCAGCTTTGAAAAGAAAGTGTATCTCCTGTACAAATACAACTTCCTCCTCCTCAGAAGAAGACAAACAGAACCACAAGGCAGATGATGTCGAAGCCTTACAAGGTAACAAGAATGCCCCTCGGAGTTAAATTCAAAGAACTATGAATACATCCTTCATGTTTCTCTTTAATGTCTTATATTTATTTTGTTGAACGCATAAAATTCTGGTTTCATATTACCTCTTTATGGCCAGTAAGGTTTAATTTCTCGGTTACAAACTTCTGTAAACTGGGTCTTTTACATAAATTTCTTGTTGGGAATTTTTCTTTTCACTGTCAGTTTCTCTTACACCACCAGCTGGTTTGCAAATCTCAACCATACCTAAATCAGAAATGCCAACAAATGGACCGTCCATAGACGCAGGAGGAGGAGCTCCACAGATCCTGTCCACGGCGGTGCTGAGCTTGGGGTCGGGCATAAGCCAGTGCGGTTACAGCAGCACCATTGTCCACGTTCCACCAGAGACAGGTACCACACTCGCCTCTTACTTTGAAAATATACTCAATATTAACTACATTGTGATGAGAAAACAAAAGTCATGAATGCCATTTGCTCAGTTATAACTTCTAAACTACACATATTTTTTCCTTTCTTTAGTTCAGTTAAAGTATTTCTGGAAACATCATCACGTTTGTGTTGGTTACATATTTTGGACAGTATTTCTCAGTTATGTTATTTGTCAGTGAAATCAGTTGACACATAAAAAGCACTTAATACAGTACCTAGTAGGTAGGTATTAGTAAGTCCTCACTTAGTGTCAGCCATTGTTAATGCAGTTATAGATGGGGCTGTGCGAGGTTACTTCCTTGCTGACTTTTAAAGGATGTGTTCCTTTCACCTGCATCCCACCATCCTGTAAGTTGTGATGAGCTCATCACACGTGCGTTCAGATTTTTGTATTGGTGTGATAGCAATGAATAGAGTTCTTTAAAAGTCTTCATTTAACACCATAATTACTTGGTAATTATTCTACTGTCTTCTTTTTATTCCTCCTTATTGCCACCTGTCCTTTTGACATTTTCATCACTAATAGCAATTTGGGTAGATGAAAGAATGGTGACAAATATGTTAAACTGGGTTTTCACATGATCTGTGCTTTATCTTTGCTAGTCTTCAGTGGCCTATCAGCTAATATGTGTCGAGCCATTTCTTTGTGCCACTCTCTGCTCTTAGTTCTTCATTGGGATGATCTCATTAAATCTTTCCAACAACCTGTGAGATGGAGAGCATGGTACTGACAAGAGATCTGTGGATTGGTGGGGAAAGACCAGAGAGCATTACGTTTCTAATTAGTCAAAAGTAGAGTTTCACTGGAACTGAGCTAGCCCTTCCACAGAGGAGCATATGCACATTTTTTAGTGTGGCTTTTAATATTTTGCATTCCTGTATGGGCATGTAGCTGTTCATAATACAGCCCATGCAGGAAGGGAGGGTATCACCCAATATGAAAAGCTCTTTTTTTTATTCTGCCACTCTGCTTTCTATACTCTGCTCTTATATTACCATTTTTAATGAATTTATACTAAAATCCATATGCTTAGGAAATTTTTACTGGTATTAGTTTCTCCTGATCTTGAATCATCCTCAACATTTACAGGGCCACATCTTTATTCCATGGAGAAAAAGCGGAATCAGAACCCAGATGTTCCTTAAAACATATCTCTATGTCTTTTGCTTTCTGAAAAGTTCATGTTCATTCCTTCAGTTTGCATCCTGACTCAAACGAGTCGTGTCTGAGGACCATGGTCACAAATGCATTTCCTTGCAAGTTAATATCTTCATTTCATATGTGGACAATGAAGCCACAAATAGGCGAAGTAACTTAACTTGCCCAATATCACACAGCCCATGAGTAGTAGAGTAGGGAATCAAGTATTGACCATTAGTCTCTAGGAGTCGTTGCCATTACAGATATTTTGAACCTAAAGCAGGGTCTAATTAAGATGGAATGTAGGCCAGGCACAGAGGCTCATGCCTGTAACCCCAGCATTTTGGGAGGCCAAGACAGGAAGATTGCTTGAATGCAGGAGTTTGAGACCAGCTTGGGCAACATAGTGAGACTCTGTCTACAAAAAATTAATTTTTATTTTATTTTATTTTATTTTATTTTATTTGTGAGAAAGAGTCTCACTCTGTTGCCCAGGCTGGAATGCAATGGCATGATCTCGGCTCACTGCAGCCTCTGCCTCCTGGATTCAAGTGATTCTCCTGCCTCAGCCTCCCGAATAGCTGGGATTACAGATGCCTGCCACCACACCCAGTTAATTTTTGTATTTTTAGTAGAGACAGGGTTTCACCATGTTGGCCAGGCTGGTCTTGAACTCCTGACCTCAGGTGATCTGCCCACCTCAGCCTCCCAAAGTGTTGAGATTACAGGCGTGAGCCACAGCGCCCAGCCCTAAAATAATTTTTTAAAAGATGGGATATGAGATACAATGGCTAAGCCAATCAATAAAATGAAATTTTAAAGTATACTCAATCCAAAAGAAGAGCAGGAAAGGAGGAAAAGATTAACAAAAAAGAAACAGAACAAACCAAATAATAAGATAATAGCTCTGTATCCAGCTATGTCAATGATGACATAAAATTGATTCAACACTTCAATTAAAAGGCAAAAATTGGGCCAAGAATAGTGGTTCACACCTGTAATCCCAGGGACTCACGAGGCTGAGCAGGTAAGATTGTTTGAGGCCAGGAGTTTGAGACCAGCCTGGGCAATACAGTGAAACCCCATCTCTACAAAAAATTTTTAAACTAGCCAGGTGTGGTGACCCACACCTGTAATCCCAGCTACTTGGGAGGCTGAGGCAGGAGGATCAGTTGAGCCCAGCTTGAGCCCGTCTTGGGTTCATTGCTACAGTGAGCTCTGATCACATTACTGTACTCCAGCCTGAGTGACAGAGCAAGATCCTGTCTCTAAAAATAAGTAAATACATAAAAGGCAAAAATTCTCAAAACAGATTTTAAAAACTCAAGACCTAACTACATGCTCTCTACAAAGTACAAATGAAATTCACAAATGGATTGAAAGTAAATGAATGGAAAAAGATGCACAAGTGAAACAGTAAACATCAGAAGGCTGCAGTGACTTATTAATACATGTAAAATAGATTCCAGGACATCATTTCATAATGACAAGGCGGTCAATTCCTCAGGAAAGACATAACAGTCATAAATGTATATTCACTAATAACAGAGCTTTGAAAGCTATGAAGCAAAAATATGCAAATAGACTTTCCATAATTATATTTGGAAAATTGTACACTTCCTCTCTGCAATTGATAAAAACATACAGAAAAAATAAGAAACAGATGATCTATACAACACTATCAACCACCTTGATCTAATTGATACTTAGAGAATGTGAGGCCCAGTGACTGCATAATCCACAGCCTTTTCAAGTACACACAGTATGTTCACTGAGAAATACGACATGTTGGACTGTACTATGTCTCAGATTTAAAAGGATTGATGGTATATAAACTGTGTTCTCTGGCTAGTGAATTAAATTAAAAATAAGTAATAAGGTGTCTCAACCCAAAAGTTTATAAATCAGACAACACATTTGTAAATCTGTGATTCAAAAATGAAATCATAAAGAGAATTAGAAAATATTTCCAAATCGATACTGAAAGTATAGCATACTAAAATGTATGAGATGCAGCTAAAAACGGGGCTTGTAAGATCGATAGCTTTAAAAATGCTGTTAGAGAAGAAATGTCTCAAATCAGTGATCTAAAGTTACAGTTTAAAAAGTCAGCAAAAGAAGAGTGATGTAAGTCCAAGATAGAATGAAGGAAATAATAAAAGACAAAAGCAAAAATCGACAAAATAGAAAACAGACAGTAGAGAAAATTAAAGCTAAAAGTTGGTTCTTTGAAAAGATGAACAAAATTGATAAACCCCTTATACCAGTAGAGAGGGGTCTTGGTTCATGTAGCTGTACAGTAAGTCTTGAAATCAGGTAGTTTAAATCCTTCAGCTTTATTCTTTTTCAAGATTGCTTTGACTGTTAGGTCTTTTGTCTGTATAAATTGTAGACTCAGTTTCTCAGTGCCTTTTTTCCTTATTACAGGGTTGTATTTTCCTGCTTCTTTGCATGCCTGGTGATTCTTTTTAATTGGATGCCAGATATTGTGAATGGGTACCAAATATATTTGTATTCCTGTAAATATTCTTGATCTTTATTCTGGGTCCCAGTGAAGTTACCTGGAAACAGATTGATCCTTTCAGGCTTTGCTTTTTAAATTTGCTAGGCAGGACCAATAGTGTGTAGTCGAGGCCTGTTTTTCCTCTGCTACCAAGGCGAGACCTTCCTGAGTGCTCCTTTGTTTTTCCTCTGCTACCAAGGCGAGACCTTCCTGAGTGCTCCTTGTGATGCCTCAGGAGTTAGGAGAGTCTCTAGTCTGGTGGATGGGAACCGCTGCTGTTCCGCAGCTTGTGTGAGCTTCAGCTCTTGTTCCTGCTAATCCTCTCGTGGTGTTTTCCTCCCATGAATGCCCTGGTGAATGCTTGGAAATCCTCTAGGCTGCACGCTGGGGCAGTCCTCGGGCTCACCTCCCTTGTTTCTTATCCTCCAGGGTCACTTCCCTTCAGTGTCTGAAACCTATTGTTTTGTATATTTAGGCCTTTTTTTTTTTTTTCATCTCAAACAGGAGGGTAAGTTTGGTCCCTGTTATTCCAACTTGGCCAGAAGCAAAGCTCCCTGTGGTGTTGATTTAGTCACAGGCCACTTCTGGATGCAGAGTGGGGCCACACCCACCGAAACCACCTGGATACTGCACCACAGGGGCAAGCCGGAATGGATGTTGGGGGAGCCCTCTACAATGTCCACCACAAAATCTTTTGTTCATAGAAGTAATTTTTTACAAGCAACCCAAAAATACATATCACTATTCTGTATCAATAAAATAAATTTTAATGTACAACTATTATATATCAATAATAAATAGATAAACAGGTAAAAAGAGGCAACCCACAGATGTTCACTTTAGTAAACTGTGCTATGCATATAAAATGGAACTCCGCAGCAGTGTAAAAGTATGAGACAACTGTTCAGCCATTGATAAAGTTCTCCAAGGGGTATGGTAAAGTGAAAAATGTGCGTTGATGGCTAATGTGCATATGTGCCTTTGGGTAAAGATGGGGTCACGGAGGAAGATAATCTATATTCATGCTTATTCATACATAATAAATTGGAAGGGCCAGGTGCGGTGGCTCATGCCTGTAATCCCAGCACTTTGGGAGGCCGAGGCAGGTGGATCACCTGAAGTCAAGAGTTCGAGACCAGCCTGGCCAACATGGTGAAACCCCGTCTCTACTAAAAATATAAAATTAGCCGGACGTGGCGGCACATGCCTGTAATCCCAGCTACTTGGGAGGCTGAAGCAGGAGAATCGCTTGAACTCAAGAAGCAGAGGTTGCAGTGAGCCGAGATTGTGCCATTGCACTCTGGCCTGGGCAACAAGAGCAAAACTCCATCTCAAATAAAATAAAATAAGATAAAATAAAAATAAAACTTAGCCAGGTGTGGTGTGGCGCATACCTGTAGTCCCAGCTACTCAGGAGGCTGAGGCAGAATCACTTGAACCTGGGAGGCAGAGGTTGCAGTGAGGCAAGATGGCGCCACTGCACTCCAGCGGAATGGTCTTCTGCAGGGGAAACAAATGAGAACTAGACAGAGCATGGACAGGGGTGAGGAGAATGTACTACTACATGTTTTTATTAATACTTGCTGATTTTTGAACCATAGGATTGCCTATTTAAAAGATAAAGATAAAAAGAAATTTTGAAGAATTCAGGGAGAAAAGTGTTAACAATAAAAGCAAGATTTAAATAAATGTGTACATATTGATTATTACAACTGTAAGATGTGTATTTGTGCAAAGAATATACAGATAATCAAGAATTTTTATGCTAGACTAATGATTTTTTGTATTCCAGCAATTATAATAATGTTTGTAAAAATGTATTGAAAGGCAGTTAACAAAGTAAAATAAATAAATACAAGTAATTGATAGGAATTAAAATTAAGTATGTCTTCTTCCACCTCAGCCAGGGATGCCACCCTCGTCTGTGAGCCCTGGACTCTGAACATGCAGCCAGCCCCTTTGACCTCAGAAGAATTTAAACATGTGGGGCTCACAGCGGCTGTTCTGTCAGCCCACACCCAGAAGGAAGAGCAGAATTATGTTGATAAATTCCGAGAAAAGATCCTGTCATCCCCCTACAGCTCCTATCTTCAGCAAGAAAGCAGAAGCAAAGCTAAATATTCATATTTTCAAGGTACATAAGTTTTTAAAAATAAATGCCATTAATCTATGTAGATGTTACAAACTATATCTAAGGACTAGGAGATAAGGAGTAAACAATAGGAGTTTCACTTGTAAGAAGCTGATGGAAAGATGCTAAAACAATCTATTTACATCAACAATTTATGTAGGTTCTTTCTTAGATCCTAGATCTGGGAAACTTTTTTTGTGAGAAACTGATTGAGAGATGCTGAAATAAGTTTATTTGATAGCAACTGTTTTTATCCGGAATTTTGTTCATGTTTTTAGAGCCACTTTTTGCCATTCTGGTAGTATTGGCAAATGCACATTCATTGTCAGCTACTTATAACTACCAGTAAGTGGCATCCTTCTCTTCTTTTTGGGTTTAATTTTCCATAATTCACCTCTATATCCTTCCAGGAGATTATACTTCCAAGCAGACGCAGTTGGCCGGCTGCAGGAAAGGGAAGCACAAACGGAAGAAGCTGCCAGAGCCGCCGGACAGCAACAGCTCGAACGCGGGCTCTGGTCCCCACAGGGGAGCGCGTCAGAACGCACAGCCCTGCTGCCCCTCCACGGCCTCCTCTCTGCACACCTTGGGCCCGACCTTCCCACCTGCCGCCATGGTGCCCAGCCAGGCCCCTTATCTCGTCCCAGCTTTTCCCCTCCCAGCCGCGACCTGTCCCGGAAGAGAATACGCAGTCCCCGGAACTGTACCGGAAGGCCTGCATGGGCCGCCATTGTCCAAGGACCTGCAGCCTTACCCAGCTTTCCCTTCTCCTTACTTGGATACTTTTATGACCGTTTTCCTGCCTGACCCCCCTGTCTGCCCTCTGTTGTCACCATCGTTCTTTCCATGTCCATTCCTGGGGGCGACAGCCTCTTCTGCGATATCACCCTCGATGTCGTCAGCAATGACTCCAACCCTGGACCCACCCGCTTCAGTAATCAACCAAAGGAGAGAGGAGGAAAAGTGGGAGGCACAAAGCGAGGGGCACCCGTTCATTACTTCGAGGAGCAGCTCGCCCTTGCAGTTAAACTTACTTCAGGAAGAGATGCCCAGACGCTCTGAATCTCCAGATCAGATGAGAAGGAACACGTGCCCACAAGCTGAGTATGTAAGTGATGCTCATTTTCAGTGCTCAAGTGAGAAAGTGAATATCTTACTAAAGTTAATGCGGTCGCGTTGGGACTCAGCGCAGACATCCTCAATCCGCGTGGCTGCTGTGAGCGAGCCTGTCAGCCTAACTGTGTAAACACGAAACACATCTGCCTGGCTCTGTTTGGAAAGTAGACACGAAAGAATCATCTATATTCTAGTTTCTTAGATACTTTGTGAGGTTTTTTCCAAAGTGCTTTTAAGTTTTCATGTGAACTGGATTCTCTCCACTCTAAAATTCGATCCAGGTATTACGCTTAAGTGTTCATTGCCTATAATATGTATTTGTTTACTTACAACCGGGGTTATGGTCTGGTGAGGTAGGAATAAGCCATGTTGACAATTTAACGATTGTACTTCTTCATGCACAGTCGCAGGACAACAGGTGTGTATGAAGGGTTAGGAGCTACTTTATTTATTATCAGTAGAGTAGGCAGTTTATAATTACACACTTAAACGTGTTATTTTTTCAGAATCAAAAGCTTTTTGATTTGGATGCTGGAAACTGAATAGTTCTGAACTTTATATACAGTATGTTTTTTCCTATACACACTGTGGTAAAGTTTAATTTATCAATTAAGAACAGTAGGAGATTAACAGCAGTAACTAATAACATAGAACAGTTATAAAACGGACTCATCACAGTTTCACGGATAGAAGATTCATTCTTGCCTAAAATTGTAGCACTCTGAGCACATGGGTTTTTCCTTTCCTTCTTGAGAACTTTCACCTTTTCACTTAAATGAAGCACTTTATGACTTCTCTTTGGCATATCCCAATTGCTGGCATCACTCCTCTTGCACTTTGGGGCCATTATTATGTAAAATACGTGTTACTTGAACACAAGCGCTACGACACCACCACAGTAGATCTGACAGCCAAGACGGCTACTGAGCGACTAACAAGTGGGTAGCACATACAGTGTGGAGGCACGAAATAAAGGGATGATTCCTATCACAGGCTGGAAACAATGAGACAGCTCAAAATGTTATGACACTACCAGAATGGATCACAATTTTAAGTTTACGAACTGTTTATTTCTGGAATTTTCCATTTACTATTTTTGGACCTCGGTTGACCACAGGTAACAAACTACAGAAAACAAAACCATGAATAAAGGAGGACACTACTGTATTTTGTGATAAGATTAAAGTGTCTTTTCATTGCCCTTACTTTCTAGCAGTGTGTTGCAGGCAACAGTAGCAGTGAGAGCAGTCCTGCCACTACCGGTGCACTGTCCATGGGGTCACCTCCCAGGGAGAATCCATCCCATCCTACTGCCAGCACACTGTCCATGGGATCGCCTCCCAGCGGGACTCCATCCCATCCTACTGCCAGCGTTCTGTCCACGGGGTCACCTCCCTGCGAATCTCTGTCCGGAACTGGTTCTGCAGCATCAGGTAGTGGATCAGGACAACTAATGTTTCAAACTCCATTGCCAGGCATTCACTATGTGATAAGCTCTCACTGTGTACCCCAGGCACTGATGTGGAAGTACAGGGTTTTTTTTTTTTTTCCTTTTTTCTTGTCAGGTATATTGGGGTATATTTATGCACAATAAAATTCACCAATTTTAGGGGTACAAACAAGAATTCTGACAGATGTGTACCTTCGTGTAAGCACTACCACAATCACCATATAGAACATTCCTGTCACCCCAAAAAGTTCTGTGACCCTCACTAGTCCATCTCTGCCCTGACCCTTGGTCTCCTGGCAGCCACTAACGGTTTGCTGTCACTTTAGTTTTGCTTTTCCTATGATTTACGCATAGAATCAGACAGCATGCCATCTTTCGTATTAGGATTCTTTCAGTTAGCATGATGCTGTTGAGACGCACCCTTAATAGCAGTTATAGCTTAGATCTGTAATCCATTTTGAGTTAATTTTTGTGTATGGTATGAGGAAGGGTCAATATACTTTCTTTACATTGGGATATCTAATTGTTCCTGCCCTGTTTGTTCAAAGGATTAATCTTTCCCCCATTAAATTGCCATGACGACTTCATTGAAAATAACTTGACCATATATGTGTGGGTCTATTTCTGGACTCTTCTGTTCCACTGATCTGTATGGCTAGCTTTAGGCCAGTACCACAACTTTGAGTAATGCGACTTTCAAGTAAGTCTTGAAGTCTGGTGAAGTAAATCCTTCAACTTAATTCTTCTTTTCAAAATGATTTTGAATATTCTAGGTCCTTTGTCCATAAAAATTATAGATTCCATTTCTCAGTTTCTACAAAAAAGTCTTCTGGTGTTTTGATTGAAATTGTGTTGAATCTATAGATGATCAATTTGTGAATAATTATCTTCCTAATGATATTGAGTATTTTGATCCACAAGTACAACAATTTCTCTATGTAGATCTTTAATTCTTAGCCGTGTTTTATAGTTTTCAGCCTACACCTCTTACACATGTTTTGCTAAATTTATCTCTAAGGATTTTGTAATTGTTGATGCTACTGTAAATGGCATTTAAAATTTTCAATTTGCAGTTGTTTGTTGTTAGCATGTAGAAATGTAATCAAATTGTGTGTTTTTAACTCGTATTCTGCAGTCTTGCTAAACTCATTTATTAGTTTTAGTAGCTCTTTTGTAGATTCTGCAAGACTTTTCTACATAGTCTTTATTATCAGCAAATATAATCTTACTTCTTTTTTTCCATCTATATGTCTTTATTTATTTGTCTTGCCTCGTTGAACTGGCTAGGACTCACAGTGAAGTGTTAATAGAAATAGGAAAATAGACACTTCCCTGGTTCACAGTCTTAAGGGGAAAGCACTCAGTGTTTCACCATTAAGTATGATGTTAAACATAAGTTTTCCTTGAATGCCCTTATCAGATTGAGGAAGTTCCCTTCTGTTGCTGCTAGTCTGCTCAGTTGCCTTTTCTGCATCTGTTGAGATAATCATGTGGTTTCCTTCCCTTATTCTATTAATATGGTGAATTACATCAGTTTTCTGATAGTAAATTAACCTTGCATTTGGTCATGCTCTTTTATCCTTCTTTGTGTATTGTTGGATTATCTTCCTAATGTTTTGTTACACATTATTGCATCTCTGTGCAGAATATTGGTCCATTCGCTTTCTTTACTTGTAATGTCTTTGTCTGGTTTTGGTATCAGAGTAATTCTAGCTTCAAAAAATGAGCTAGGAACTATTATTTGCTATTCTGTTTTCTGGAAGAGTTTGTGCTGAACTGGTATTATTTCTTCTTTGTATGTTTGGTGGAATTTACCTGTGAATCTTTCTGGGCCTGGAGTTTTCTTGGTGAGAAGGATTTTAACAACAAATTTAAATTCTTTAATAGATATGGGTCTAATCAGGTTATCAGTTTCTTAGTGATCTTTGGTAATTTGTATCTTTTAAGAAATGTATCTGTTTTATCTAATTTGTTGAATGTATTGGCATAAAGTTTTAAATATTCCCTTTTCCTTGTAATGTCTGTAGGTTTTATAGTAATGTACCCCTCTTATTGCTGGTATTAATATTTTTCCTGTTCAATCTGACTGTATGTTTATCAATTTTAATAACTTTTCAAAGAACTTTTGATCTCATTGGGGTTTTTTTTGCGTATTGTTTTTTTGCTTTTTTATTTTATTGATTTATGCTCTTTTTTTTTTTTTTCCTGAGAAGGAGTCTTCTACTGTCGCCCAGGCTGGAGTGCAGTGGCATGATCTCGGCTCACTGCAACCTCCACCTCCTGGGATCAAGCGATTCTCCTGCCTTAGCCTCCAGAGTAGCTGGGATTACAGGCGCCTGCCACCACACCCGGCTGATTTTTTGTATTTTTAGTAGAGACAGGGTTTCACCATGTTGGCCAGGCTGGTCTTGAACTCCTGATCTCATGATTCGCCCACCTTGGCCTTCCAAAGTGCTGGGATTACAGGCATGAGCCACTGCGTCCAGCCTATGCTCTAATTTTTATTACTTCTTTTCTCTTTACTTTGGATTTTTATTTGTTTTTTTCTTATTTCTTAAGGTAGACGCTTGTTAGATCTTTGAATTGAGATTTTTTTCCCCCCAATATAAACATTTAATGCTATTGAGTGCTCTAACCATTGCATCCCTCAAATTTTGGTATGTTGTATTTTTATTTTCATGCAGCTTCAATTTTTTTTTTGAACCAAGACCTTTTGAACCAAGGTCTCACTCTGTTGCCCAGGCTGGAGTGCAGTGGCATGATCCCAGCTCACTGCACCCTCAAACTCCTGGGCTTAACAATCCTGTGGCCTCAGCTTCCTGAGTAGCTGAAACTGCAGGCATATGCCACTGTGCCTGGCCAGTCTAAAATATTTCTAATTTCACTTGTATTTTCTTATTTGATCTTTCAGTTATTTAGAAAGGCTTAATTTCCTAATATTTGGAGATTTTTTTTAGATATTTTTATTTTATTTCTAATTTAAATGCAGTCAGAGAACTTTGTTTTGTATTTTTTAAATTTACCAAGACATTGTGTAATAATCTGGAATTTGGTCCATCTTGATAAATGTTTCATGTGCATTTGAAAAGAATATGCTTTCTGCTGTTGTTGAGTCATGTGTTCTATAAATGTAAATTAGATCAAGTTGGTTGATAATGTTGATCCAACTTTCTCTGTTATGATTTTCTATCCGTTTTATAAGTTGTTATGATATAGCTCTTACATGTCCAGCTATAAATGTGAATTTCTCTATTTTTTCTTATAGTGCAGTGAGTTTTTGCTTTATTTATTTTGAAGCTCTTTTATTAGGTGCATATGCACTTAAGGTTATTATATCCGCTGATGAATTGCTCTCTTTATCCTGAAATATGTCTTGCTTTGAAGTCTGCTTTGTCTGGTATCAGTGTATCCAGTCCAGCTTTATTTTGATTAGCGTTTACATGGTAAATTTTTTCCATCTTTCTACTTTTAACTAATCTGTGTCTTTATATTTAAAGTAAGTCTTGTAACCACCATATAGTTGGGTATTTTTATTCATGTGACAATCTCAGCCTTTTCACTGCAATGCTTGCTTAGACTATTTACCTTTAATGTGAATGTTGATATGGTTAGGTTTAAGTTAAATCTTTCATCTTGCTGCTAATTTTCTGTTTGTCTCATCTGCCCTTTCTTTTTTCCTCCTACCCTCCTCCTTTTGGGTTAATTGTGTATTGGCTTCTCAAGCATACCTTTTTTTTTTTTTAAGTTTTTGCTCTAGGAGTTACTTTTTTTTTAATTTTTATTTTATCTTATTTTTTTCTTTGAGACTCTGTTGCCCAGGCTGGAGTGCAGTGGTGCCATCTCGGCTCACTGCACCCTCCACCTCCCGTGTTCAAGCAATTCTTCTGCCTCAGCCTCCCAAGTAGCCAGTACTACAGGCATGCGCCACCACGTCTGGCTAATTTTTTTGTATTTTTAGTAGAGATGGGGTTTCACCATGTTGGCCAAGCTAGTCTGAAACTCCTGACCTCAGGCGATCTGCCCGCCTCGGCCTCCCAAAGTGCTGGCATTACAGGTGTGAGCCACCGCGCCCAGCCGGCTTTAGGTTTTACGGTGCACATCTTTTACTTACCACAGTTTACCTTCAAATATTATACCTATTCTATCACTTTATATATTAGAACCTTAAGACAGAGTACTTCCATGTCCTCCTTGTCTTTTGTGCTATTTTTGTCATACATTTTAACGTGTAAAAAAACCCACAATAACACTGTTACTATTTTTGCTTTAATCAGTAAAAACCTCTTAAAGTTGTTTTGTGTGGGTGTTTTGTTGTTGTTGTTTTGACACAAGGTCTCACTCTGTTACCCAGGCTAGAGTGCACTGATGCAATCATAGCTCACTGTAGCCTCAAACTCCTGGGCTCAAGCAATCCTCCAACCTCAGCCTCCTGAGTAGCTGGGACTACCAGCACGTACCACCACACTCAGCTAATTTTTTATTTTTATGGAAATGGAACCTCACTATGTTGCCCAGGCTGGTTTCAAACTCCTGGCCTCAAGCAATCCTCTCATCTTGGCCTCCCAGAGTGCCAGGATTACAGGCGTGAGCCACCATGCCCAACCTAAAGATATTTTTTAATGAAGAAAATGTTTTTATTACTTTTTTATTTACATACTTTTTTAAAAATTTTAAATTGGTATTTTTAATTCTTTCAAAGCCAGTGAGAAGGATCTAGAAGGGTCACATGCAAGATAGGAAAGGAATGATCCATAAGGCTTCATAGCAGCCATAAAGGGATGGTCCTTGGGATGAACAGTTTCTCTGTTGTGAGAGGAGGAAGGTGAGGAGGGGTACATATATCATTAATTGTGTATGTTTGGTATCATAAAGATGATTAATTTGCTTTCTGATGGCTTTTTTCCTTATAAAATAGGTGAGATTGAGGGAGGAAATAGAGAGGTTGAAAATAGTCATTGCTGGGGGTAGGTTAGTGCATGACCAGAGAACTGTAGCATTTTAATGGTTCATTTGAGGTTGGTGATGATGAGTTTTTTATTGTAGAAACACTGTACCCTGTTGTATGTGACTTTCTCTACGTATTTGGCTACTTGGGTTTAGGTAAGAACAGAGTCAATAATTATCTTTATCGGAGTTGGCATTTTGACAGTTATGAAAAGTCGGAGGGAAAAATAAGTCTAAGATATTGCAAGGTATGTTGCTGAATGATGAACTGAGGACTCCAGGCTGAATAATGAAGGAAATACAGGAAGACTAAGACACTGTTAACACATTTATAGTTGAAATAATTGAACAAGCCAATGAGAAAGTGAAGCTGAGATGTTAATGATTTTGGAGATGGAACAGTTATGGGTGATGATAAAGGGCAATGTATGTAACCTTGAGAGTGATAGCTCGTTAGGAATGGAAAAAGAGATCTCAGGAAGACCAAAGAACCAGGAAGCTGTTCACAGGGAGGAGGAACTTTCCCGGAAATAATGGTTGGGCTGGCTGAGGAGGAGGACTGTCCAAGGCAAGAGTCTTTGAAGAATGAGAGCCAGTTTGGCAGATCAGTCAGACAGGTCTTTTCTAATTATTTGTTGTTGATTTTTGACAGGAAGCAGCGACAGCAGTATATACTTTACTAGTAGTGTTTATTCTAAAATCTCCCAAAATGGGCAGCAATCTCAGGATGTACAGAAAAAAGAAACATTTCCTAATGTCGCTGAAGAGTCCATCTGGAGAATGATACGGCAGACACCTGAGTGTGTTCTCATGACATATCAGGTACCTGAGAGGTAAGAAAGCACTTTAGAAGACCCACTTTTTTTATTTTTGTGGTTTCTTTTTTTCTTTTTTGAGACGGAGTCTCGCTCTGTCACCCAGGCTGGAGTGCAGTTTAGCAATCTCGGCTCACTGCAACCTCCACCTCCTGGGTTCAAGCGATTCTTCTGCCTCAGCCTCCCTAGTAGCTGGGATTACAGGTGTGCACCAGCACACCTGGCTAATTTTTGTATTTTTAGCAGAGATGGAGTTGGTTGGTTGGTTGGTTCGTTTGTGACAGAGTCTCACCCTGGAGGCTGGAGTGCCATGGTGCCATCTCGGCTCACTACAACCTCTGCCTCCCAGGTTCAAGATTCTCCTGCCTCAGCCTCCCAAGTAGTTGGGATTACAGGTATGCACCACCACACCCAGCTAGTTTTTTGTATTTTTAGTAGAGATGGGATTTCCTCATGTTGGCCAGGTTGATCTTGAACTCCTGGCCTCAGGTGATCTGCCCACCTGGGCCTCCCAAAGTGCTGGGATTATAGGTGTGAGCCACTGCGCCTGGTTTCTTAATGTGTTTTTAAAGACGAAATAATTATTGAATGTTTTATAAATTCTTTTTAAGAAATGTATTTTCAAATTTATTCATTTGAAGTCAAGTGATGAATGATTTCTTAAAATAAGGGTGGCAGAGATAGTGTCACCTATATTCAGATCCATACTAAACAGATCTTACACATCATGAGACAAGGAAACAAAGTCGGTGCTTTCCAAGATGGCACACAAGTACAAGAACTTTTTGTTTTAGACTCTTGATTTTTTTTGCCCCATTCTAAAATAAAAGAGCTAAGGGAAATCTCTTTCTTCCATACACCTCATTAAAACATCATATAGATATTTTCCACCAAGAAAAAAGCCTTTACCAACTTGACAAGGAAATGATCTAGTTTTTTTTTTTTTTTAATGTATGCCTCATGTATTAGAAAATGTAAAGTGTATTACCAGCCAAAAAAGAAGTGCTGTTCTTACATGACATGAAAAGAACCCTGTGTCTTATTCAGGACTATTAAGATTCTGTTTGTTTTCAGGGTTAAAGAAGTTGTACTAAAAGAAGACCTAGAAAAGTTAGAAAGTATGAGGCAACAGCAGCCCCAGTTTTCTCATGGGCAAAAGGAGGAGCTGGCCAAGGTGTATAATTGGATTCAAAGCCAGACTGTCCCTCAAGAAATCAACATTCAAGTAAGCACAATAATAATGGCTGTCATATACTCATGTATTTTGGCCAGGTAGTGGTTTTAATATAGGTCATGCTCTTGCATGATCCCATTGAAAACGTTAATCCACACAGTTTACCTCTGCGGTAGGTGTTATTATTCCCTCTTTACCAATAAGCAAGAAGTAGGGTATACACATGTTAAATAATTAATACAAGGCCATGCAGTTCATTGGATTTTGAACACAGGTCTTTTTGCCTCCAGGTGGTTTTTTCTTCTACCAGTTGGAATGTTAGGGGACAATAAAGAGTAGAAACACCTGCTTTGATGTGTGATTGACTGCATTTGATAGGTGATTTGTTACGTATTTCAGATACGTCTGCATGTTTGAAAAGAGTTAAAAAAAAAAAAAAGATGTAAGATTCACACCTGAGGGTAGTATTCATACCAAGCAGAAACTTTAATGGGACCTAAGTGTCTTTTTGCTGTTATGAGGTCTTCTCAATGAGATTTTTTGTGAATAGCCTGAACAGTAAAGCTTTGATTTACCAGTGGTCCCAACCAGTGTTGGTGGCAGCTGTGGTAATGGTAGTGATGGTTGTACTAGTAATGAATCTTTATTCCCACATGTATCAAGATGTGGGAGGCCGAAGAGTCAAGTTAAAAACAAAAGCAAGTAGGCCTAGTCCAGTGGCTCACGTCTATAATCCCAGCACTTCGGGAGGCCAAGGTGAGAGGATCAGCAGTTGGAGACCACACTAGGCAACATAGCCAAATGCGTCTCTAATAAAAATCAAAAAAATTAGCCAGGTGTGGTGGTGTGCACTTATAGTCCGAACTACTCAGGAGGTTGAGGCAGGAAGATTGTTTGAGCCTGGGAAACTGAAGCTACAGTGAGCTATGATCTCACCACTGCATTCCAGCCAGTCTCAAAAAAGACAAATAATTTGTGTGTGTGTGTGTGTGTGTGTGTAAAAATACTTTAAAAAAAGAGAGTAAACTTAGGTGTTTTAAAAAAAATATTAAGGCTTATGAAGTAAGCAAGACAATGAAATCCTACTACCCCCGTTTTTAAAAATTAACACTTTTAATTGTGGTATAATACACGTAACATGAAATTTACCTTCTGAACTGTTTTTAAGTATATAATTCAAGAATATTAAATATCTTCACATTATGCAACCATCACCACCATCCATCTCCAGAACTTTTTTCATTTTGCAAAACTGAAACTCTATACCCATTAAACAATAATTTCCCTGTTCCTCCTTCTCCCAACCCTTTGCAACCACTGGTCTTCTTTCTCTTTTCTCTTTTTTCTTTTTTCTTTTTTGAGACACAGTCTTGCTCTCTTGCCCAGGCTGGAGTGCAGTGGCGTGATCTTGGCTCACTGCAACCTCTGCCTCCCAGGTTCAAGCCATTCTCCTGCCTCAGCCTCCAGAGTAGCTGGGATTGCAGGCACACACCACCACGCCCATCTAATTTTTGTAGAGATCACCGTGTTGGCCAGGCTGGTCTCAAACTCCTGACCTCAAGTGATCTACCTGCCTCAGCCTCCCAAAGTGCTGGGATTACAGGCGAGAGCCATATGAATTTGACTACTATGCACACCTCATATGAGTGAAATCATACATTATTTGTCTTGGTGTGACTGACTTATAGACACACCATACTCTCTTGGTTATTATTTGCATGTAACTTTTTACATCCTTTCACTTTCAACCTGTTTGTGTCTACATCTGAAGTGAGTAGACAGCATATATCTGAATAGTGCTTTTCAAAATCTGTTCAGTCAATCTCTGTCTTTTGTTTGGAGAATTTAGCCCATTTACATTTAAAGTAATTACGGGTAAAGAAGGACTTACTTGTGTCATTTTGCTATTTGTTTTCTATGTGCCTTAAAGACTTTTTTCCCTCATTTCCTTCATTACTGTCATATTTTGTGTTTAGTTCATTTTTTGAAGTGAAATATAGTGCCCTGCTCATTTCCTGTTGTGTATATTGTGTAACTATTTTCGTTGTGATAACCATGGGGATTACATTTAGCATTCTAACATATCACTCCAATTTGAATTTATACCAGCTTAACTTTGATAACCTCCTACAAAAACTCGGCTTCTGTAGAGCTCCATCTCCATCTTCTTTCAATTACTGAAGTTATAAAATTAGGTTTTTATACATTGTGTTTCCAAAGACATAATTATTTTTATGCATTAATCTATTAAATTATATAGAAAGCAAAATATGGGATTACAAATCAAAGCTAAAATAATACTGGATTTTATAGACTACTAGTTTTCTTTGAATGTATTAGTTTCTTCAATCATGTGGAAAACAAAAAGTGGAATTACACATCGTTGTTACAATCATAATACTTACCTTTGCTGAGATCTTTATTTCTTCATACAGCTTCAGGGTATTGTCTGTGTGCTTTCATTTCAACCCTGCAAGACTTCTTCTAGCATTCCTTGGATGGTAGGTCTAGTGGTATCAAACTCCCTGGCTTTTGTTCATCTGGGAATGTCTTCACTTCTCCCTTACTTTTGGCCAGGCAAAGGATTTCTTAGTTGACAGTTTTTTTCTTTAAGTACTTTGAATACACTGGGACACTGCCCTCTGAACTCCACAGTTTCTGGTGAGATACCGATACCTGCTGATAATCTTACTGAGAATCTCCTGCATGTGTGAGTTGCCTCTCTCTTGCCTTTTTTTTTTTTTTTTTTTGAGACGGAGTCTCGCTCTGTCTCCCAGGCTGGAGTGCAGTAGCACAATCTCCACTCACTGCAAGCTCTGCCGCCTCCTGTTTAACGCCATTCTCCTGCCTCAGCCTCCCTAGAAACTGGGACTACAGGCACCCGCCACCACGCCCGGCTAATTTGTTTGTATTTTCAGTAGAGACGGGGTTTCACCATGTTTGCCAGGATGGTCTCGATCTCCTGACCTCGTGATCCGCCAGCGTTGACCTCCCAAAGTGCTGGGATTACAGGCATGAACCACCACGCCCAGCCTCCCTTGCTGCTTTTAAGATTATCTTTGTCTTTGACTTCATGGTATTTAATTACAGTGTGGATCTCCGAGTTCTGAGTACATCCTGGTTGGAGTTCATTTACCCTCTTGGATGTTTACATTCATGTTTTTCATCAAACCTGGGGAGTTTTCAGCCATTATTTTTTTGAATAATCTTTCTGCCTCTTTCTCTTTTTCTTCCTCTGGGGCCCCCGTAGTGCTTATGTTGGTCCACTTGATGGTTTCCCACATGTCCTCCAGGTCTGTTGACTTTTCTTCAGTCTTTTTTCTTTCTGTTCATCGGACTTGACAGTTTCTATTGTCCGGTCTTCATACATGTATTCTTTCTTCTGTCTGCTCAAATCTGCTTTTGAATCCCTCTAGTGAATTTTTCATTTCAGTTTTGTACTTTTTATTTACGGAATTTCTTTCTGGTTCTTTTTAGGTTTTCTGGCTTCTTTTTAGGTTTTCTATCTCTTCATTGATATTTACATTGTTTGTACATTGTTTTCTTGATTTTCTCCATGCCTTTCTTTAATTCTTTCATTATCTTTTTCTTTTTTCTTTTTCTTTCTTTTTTCTTTTTTAGACAAGGTCTCACTCTGTCGCCCAGGCTAGAGTGCAGTGGCATGATCATGGCTCACTGCAGCCTCAGTCTCCTGGGCTCAAGCAATCCTCCCACCTCAGCCTCCCAAGTAGCTAGCACACACCACCCATGCCCAGCTAATTTTTTAATTTTTGTAGAGATGAGATTTTGCCACGTTGCCCAACCTGGAGCTCTTGAGCTCAAGCAGTCCACCTGCCTCAGCCACCCGAGGTGCTGCGATTATAGGTATAAGCCACCACACCCAGCTTTTTCTTTTTCTTTTTCTTTTTTTTTTTTTTAAGACAGTCTCACTTTGTCACCCAGGCTGGAGTGCAGTGGCATGATCATGGCTCACTGCAGCGTCTACCTCCTGGTCTCAAGTGATCCTCTCGAGTAGTTGGGACTACAAGTGTGTACCACCATGGCTAACTAATTTTTTTTTTGTAGAGCTGGGACCTCAGTATGTTGCCCAGGCTGGTCTTGAACTCTTGGGCTCAAGCCATCCACCTGCCTCAGCCTTCCAAAGTGCTGGGATTACGGACGTGAGCCACTGTGCCCTACTAGTTCTTTGATCATCTTTCAGTGGTTTTAAAATCTTTGTCTCGCAATTCTTTTATCTGATCTTTCTCAGAGACTTTTCCTTTTGGTTTATGTTTTGCCTTTGAATGGGCTATACCGGGGGTGTCCAATCTTTTGGCTTCCCTGGGCCACATTGTAAGAAGAATTGTCTTGGGCCACACATAAAGTATACTAACACTAACAGTAGTTGATGAGCTAAAAAATAACAAGAAATCACCAAAAAAAACTCATAATGTTTTAAGAAAGTTTACAAATTTGTGTTGGGCCACATTCAAAGCCATCCTAGGCCACGTGTGGCCCATGGGCAGCAGGGGGTTGGACAAGCTGGGACTGTACTTTGGCATTTCTTTGTATGCCTTAATGATTTTTTTTTTTTTGGTTGAAAACTAGACATTTGAATCTAATAACGTAGTAATTCTGGAAACCAGATTCTCCCCTTTCCCAGGGTTTATTCTTATTTTCTGATTGTTGGAAGACAGGGTCCTTATTGCCCACTCTGACTCCCACAAGCTGTGTGCAAGGTGCTCCAGGAATACATGCCTTGCCCAGGGTCAGGGATGGGTAGTTGCTACTGTGCTTCAAGCTGAAATTGACCACAGGCAACCACGGCTTACCCTCTAAGCATTTCCCAGAAAGTTGCGGGCCTTCAGATAGACTCAAGTTCCAAATAGTTGCCTTGGACTGATTTTGTCAGTCGAGTTGTCTAGGTGAGGAGAGACAGTCCTAGTCTTCTACTCTGCCATCTTCTCAGAATAATCTCCCCATCTCCATTTTCAAAGAAAAGAATGAGTGTCTGTCATGTAAGAATGGCTGGGTAGGGTCTTACCAAAAAGCGGGAGCTGAGCTGGTTATTGTAAGTGCCTTTGTTTTTTTCAGTGTTGTTCTGGTTGTAAATAGACAGGTATATGAAAAATGAGGCCCACGGCAATTTAAACAAAAGCACAGTCCATGCGCCACTTAGTAATGGGGATGTTTTGTGCAAGCATCCTAGAGTGTACTCACACAAACCTCGGTGGAGTAGCTTGCTACAATCACTCCTAGGCTCTATGGGACAGCCTTTTGATCCTAGGCTACAAACCTGTAGAGCTGTTACTGTCCTGAATGCTGTAGGCGGTTGTAACACAGTGGTACTTATGTATCTAAACATAGAAAAGATACCATAAAAAAACGTGGTAGGATAATCTTACAAGACCACCATCATATATGCAGTCTGTTGTTGACTGAAACATCATGTGGCACATGACTGTATTTAAACAATTTGTTATTTGCCTTTTAATAATAAAGAATGAGACCAGGCACGGTGGCTACTACCTGTAATCCCAGCACTTTGGGAGGCCAAGGCTGGTGGATCACGAGATCAGGGGTTCAAGACCAGCCTGGCCAACATAGTGAAACCCCATCTCTACTAGAAAACAAAAATTAGCTGGGTGTAGTGGCGGGCACTTGTAGTCCCAGCTACTTGGGAGGCTGAGGCAGGAGAATCGCTTGAACCTGGGAGGTGGAGGTTGCAGTGAGCCAAGATCGCACCACTGCACTCCATCCAGCCTGGGCGACACAGCAAGACTCTGTCTCAAAAAAAAAATAAAAATAGTTGTAATAAAGAATGAACTATAATGAGTATTTTCAGACTTGAATAAGTTGGGAAGTTAGAAACGTGTGACCAGCTTTTTACTGTTTTAAAACTCTTCGGGTGACATTGACATCAAGTAACTCGCCTGCTTTTGTTCTTTTTTGGAGGCCTGTGTCACTTGCGAAAATGAAGATTCAGCTGATGGTGCGGCCACATCCTGCGGTCAGGCTCTGGCAGAAGACAGCAGCTGAGTGACTGTGAGGATGAGCCTTCATACCCTTTCTAAGACACGTTACACATACAGACCTTTTTAAGTCCTGGACTTTTAAATAACCATGAAGTTATCATTGAATGTTAAGATTTTTTCTTCTTGATTTTTTAATACACATAATCTTTTTGAAGCAGACATTGTATACAAAATCTTACTTCTCTTTGTTCCTGATACATTAAAATGGCCAGTTAGGCTCTTTTTGTAGTTGAATTGTCTGCTAAAGAGATTGGATGGCCTCTAAAGAGGTATGTGTATCTTTATTTCAGATGTCACCCAGAGTAAATTATAATTAGAAGTAGAGCTAGAATGAGCCCCAAACCTTAGCCTAATTTATTTTGTTCTGTTACGTAAGTTGTTTTCCCCTTAGAGTGTTTGAAGAAATCCCACCTACAGATTGTGTACTTTTCATAATGGTTTCCATGAATGCAGTACATTCATTTAGGCTTCATTCAACCTGGCGTTCCCCTCCATAATTAAGATAAAACATTCCAGTTTTCTCATAACACATTAGCACATATTGTCTATTAGCATATCTGGGATAACTAGGTTTTGGGGGTTGAGTTTTGGCCTTTATCCTTGTAGATCCCTTTCCTATTGATTTCCCACCTTCCAGTGAAATTCTGAAAGCCTTATCTTAAAAATCGATCCGCTTACCATGGGCCAATTCTTGTGAGAGTTTCCATTAGCATTTGCATGTGTAATGTTGAAAGAGCTTCTTACTCAACCAGTGCTGTTGCCCTTTTCAGTGTTTTTGTTTTTAAAATAATGATTGTGAAAAGTTTTACAAGTAATGTAAAAGCTAGTATCATTCTTATATATTTTTGTGTTTAAATGTTCATTCTTACCAAAACTAACTGTTAACTCTTTCTTTCCAATCAATTTACACAAAAGAGGTCACTCTAGCCCTACCACAGGTCTGATTGGCACTGCCTTTTGTTTGCCCTTGAACAGGGGTAAGTGTCGTGGGGACTGCAAAGGAGAAAACATCCAGGCAGCCCAGTTGTCCTCGCCCACGGGGCCCTGCAGGCCCCATCAGTCACTGCCTTCTGTGGCGTTTGTAGTAGAGAATCACCTCCTGATATCACTAATATGAGTAGGGATTTCATAAGTCTACAGTGAATTCTACAGAATTCACAGTGTCTTTTAAGAAGTGAGTGTGATTGTTTACTTGGTAAATCAACTCACTCTCTGGTGCTCTTTAGTGAAGTCCCTGCTTCCTTCTTTAACTTGGAAGGACACATGAAATTCACACCCCTGCAGATCAGAAAAACCAAATAGAAGAAAGTGAAGGTTATAGTAACCTTTTGTCTTTATATAACTTGCAACAAACTAACTTATTTTTTTCTTCCTTTTTTGTTTTTGGTTTTTGGTTTTTTTATGGTTTTTTTTAGGAAAATACTTCTTTCTCCTTTGAAGTTTTACAGGTTTTTGTAAATGCATCCTGATAATGATTAGGAAAATTGACCTTTTTATCCATGATGAGCATCCCGGTAGCTCAGATTTCCTTTCGAAGTAGTGGTTTTCTGGATGGTAATTCCATCTTAAGATGTCAGCGCTATTTTCAAATGCTGCCTTTGACAGTTCTTGGAATTTTCTAATATTAAGCAGTTCCATGCAAATATTCATGTTTTATACATAGCTCTTATAGTCTGCTCCACCTTGATAGTTAAGTGATTTCTGAAGCCTTTGTGTGTTGTTCAGGTTGTGTGATATTTTTGCTTGATAAAGAATCAAATTTGAAACAATTAACCAGCCAGTAGATTGTCTGTCAGTGACCTTCTGTAGTAATACAGTTTTTGCTAATGTAAATAAAAATGGTATCTGTAGCTCTCAGGATCATTGTGCATTCATATATGCTAAGCCTTATGTTCTCTAATAGAAGCCTTTCTTTTCCATTGTTTCTGGATATTTGTATTATCCAAATGTGCTTATTTCTTTGCCTTAGTACACATTTTATGGAGTACATGTTGTACTAGGTTTGATTTGAAACTGGTGTTTGTGGCAGAACTGTCAGAGCATGAGGAGCGCTCCTCCTGTGGGTGGACACGTTCACGCACTCACAGGTTGCACCTGCTGCTGGCGGTGAGCAGGGGGCTCAGCAGCTTGACCGCCGCCCCCCGAGGGGGCTCTCCCCAGCTTAAACTTTGTTGTTCAGATTTGCTAACTTTTTATATTAATGACTATTGAAAATAGTAATAAAAATGTATATTATAGGCTTCAATGTTTACATGAATGTTACCCAAAAAGCTGTGTTTTCTTTGGTCAGAGGTCACGATTTATGAAAAACAAGATGCTGTGTGAATGGAAATCATTTGCAATTGAGTGAAACTTCATTATAATTCACAGTGTAAATTTAATCCAAACTGAAATTTTGTTTCAACTGAATTTATAATTAACTCTGAATTTCTTTGTAATCATTAATATTTCAATTGGGTATCTTTTTAAGTAAAAACAACAAATAAACTCTGTGCATGTAAAACGTGAGAAATTGTCCGGCCCTACGTCAACAGATCTTTGAATGTGTTTTCTGTATCATTTAGAACTGTTTCTTATGATCTATTGAGGGACCCTCATATTAGTTAACCTTGCTTTCTCAGCCACATTCTGTGTTTGCCTTAGCCAGTGGGTCTGAGCACCTACTGTGTGGAGGATGAAGGTGCAGGCACTTTGAAATGTATTGGCTTATTTAGCCCATTTACACCTAGTGTTCCATTATTGGAACACTAAACTTGTGGGAGTTATTTATATGCTACTGCTCAGGGTCATCACCAAGGTCTGATTTTTCATTAAAAAAAAAAAAAATTTGCAACCTCTGGCATAAATGGGTTAATCCTCCCTTCAATGTACATATTTTTAATACTTATTCTAATGCCAAATTTATAAAATTTGGTTATCAAAATTTCTCAGATTTTGTAGGGTGAACCTGTGTACAAGATCTGACTGTGTAACTGGTGGCAACAAAATCTAGAAATTAAAATAGGGAACAAAATCCTGAAGCCAACAGAGCTTTTTAAAGCTTACACCTTTCAGACCATTTGCACCTTTCTTTTCTGTAACAAAAATCATAATAACGAGCAGGAAGAAAAATGGCTCAGTATACTTTGCGTGTATACTACTCTGACAGGTGCTGGTCTAAGTGCTTGGCATGAATTATTTAATCCTCACAACTGCCCTGTGAAATAAGCATTGTTATTGTCCTCATTTTACAGAGAAATAAACTAAGGCAGGGGGAGTCAAGAACTGGGTCAGAGACTCATAGCTGGTGTGCACTGGGAGTAGGAATCTGACCCTAGAAACCTGATGGCAGAGCCCCAGTCTATATGAATCATCACCTGATATCACTAATATGAGTAGGGATTTCAGAATTCAACAGTGGAATTCCGCTTTTAAGTTCTCTCTGATACAGAACAGTTTTATGGTGTCAACTTTCTGTGCCAGGGAACTAGTACTGATTTAATTTCAACACTGAGAGACATGCCACAGTATTATCATAGCTATCCCCAATGTTAGCATGTTTCTGAGCTTGTGCATTCATTGCAGTTTAAAACATCTCTCCCTTAGATTTGTTATTCGTGTGTGTGGCTTTTTTTGTTTGTTTGTTTTTTAGAGTCTCGCTCTGTCGCCAGGTTGGAGGGCAGTGGTGCGATCTCGGCTCACTGCAAGCTCCGCCTCCCAGATTCACGCCATTCTCCTGCCTCAGCCTCCAGAGTAGCTGGGACTACAGGGCACGTGCCACCACAACCGGCTAATTTTTTTTGTATTTTTAGTAGAGACGGGGTTTCACCGTGTCAGCCAGGATGGTCTCAATCTCCTGACCTTGTGATCCGCCTGCCTCGGCCTCCCAAAGTACTGGGATTACAGGCGTGAGCTACCACGCCCGGCCAAGTTCTTGATATCTTTAGGGTAAACTCTCTGAGACCGGTACTCTCTAGGAGACTTGTGATGGTCAGTGACAAGATTGACACAGTTGCGTGTTGCTGTTTGGTTGATGCAGACCCCTCTGGAATGTGGTGGGATGTAAGAGCTCAATGAGAGAAACGAGTTTCTCATAAACGTCCAAGCCTCCCCTAAACCTGGTTCTGTGTGAGACCCACACAGAACTCTCAGGAGTTCACACTGTATCTTCTATACATATATAAACCACATTTATACAGATGTATTCACGGAATAGAAGTCGGTACTTACACAGTTTTTAAAAATTTGTAAGCCAGGCTCTTTCTTCCACAATCTTAAATCTTGCCTCAGCTTTCTTCTCTCTATAAGAGACATCAAGGTGCTTTTCCCAGTGTGAGAAACTGTGATCCTTGAGCTCACAGAAACTGAGATTATACAAGTTTCAATGTTAAAAGATTAAAATCGTCAAGTGTTAGGACTTTGGTCAGCCGAGAGAAAGGATCTCAGCGCATGAGCTTCCCCCACGAACTTCAGAAACCAACGAGCATCAGACGCTTCCGCCCTTCATCTCAGACACCCGTAACTTTGAGATTTTTCCACGCTAAGATACTGGTTTCTTTTTATTTTATTTATTTATTTTTTTTTTTTTTGAGACGGAGTCTCGCTCTGCCGCCCAGGCTGGAGTGCAGTGGCCGGATCTCAGCTCACTGCACGCTCCGCCTCCCGGGTTTACGCCATTCTCCTGCCTCAGCCTCCCGAGTAGTTGGGACTACAGGCGCCCGCCACCGCGCCCGGCTGGGTTTTTTTTTTTTTTTTTTTTTTTGTATTTTTTAGTAGAGACGGGGTTTCACCGTGTTAGCCAGGATGGCCTCGATCTCCTGACCTCATGATCCGCCCGTCTCGGCCTCCCAAAGTGCTGGGATTACAGGCTTGAGCCACCGCGCCCGGCCTTTATTTTATTTTGTTTTATTTTTATTTATTTTATTTTGTTTATTGTATTTTTTATGTTCTAGACAGTCTTCCTCTGTTGCCCAGGCTGGAGTGCAGTGGTGCGATCTCCGCTCACTGCAAGCTCCGCCCCAAAGGTTCAAGCGATTCTCGTGCCTCAGCCTCCTGAGTTGGGACTACAGGCACCCGCCAGCATGCCCAGCTAATTTTTGTACCTTTGGTAGAGACAGGGTTTCATCATGTTGCCCAGGATGATCTCAAACTCCTGGTCTCAAGTGATCCACCCACTTCAGCTTCCCAAAGGGCTAGGATTACAGGCTTGAGCTACTGTGCCTGGCCATGATTTATTTTTTAAGTAATATGTTGTCTTTTTTAAGGGTCAAGAGGCCATCATAGCTAAGATAATATAGTTTATTTAAATGATTTGTCATTAAACAAGTTTAACTTTCGTGACTTTTTCTTAATGTTTGCTTCTGTTCATTCATTAGCTTTGCTTCTGAATTTTCAAAGAATTCTCTAAGAGCAAATGGAAGAAAAGAATAATTATAAATTTTCAGGACACGTTTATAGGGAAAATAACCACTCATGATATGTGCAAAACATAGAGGATTTATTTTCCAGGTAATAATGAACAGGGTGTAGTTTGCCTAGTTTTTCTCCACACTGTTTTCAAATCAAGCATTGTATTATTTTTTGTGTTTTAAGATGGGTGTTTCTGAGCTGACTAATAGATGCTCATTTCACTTCAGACACAGTATTTCCAGAAGCAATCAGGAGTCTCACGTTTCTTATATGGTTTCCTGATTCTGGCCAAAAGATGACTCAGTAAAATGTCAGGATCTTGTCCAGAGAAATCCTGAAACTGAAACAATCCAAACAAAAAAACAGGTAAGTTACCAATGAATGAAGAGTCCTATAAGAAAAAGGAATCTTGAGTCAAGACATTGGACTTCTTAAAAGTATTTTTGTTTTTCCCTGGATTGTAATTGTAACAAGAGTGTCCCAGGCCCAGTGGGGCTCCTGTGCCCACCTCCCCACCTCTAATGAGTGTCCTTCCAGTCTGTTCAGCTCAGTGATTGTCCTGAATTTTCCTAAACCCTCATTGACTGACTTCTATTTAAATCATGTCAGTTGCTAGGCGGGTGGCTCACGCCTGTAATCCTAGCACTTGAGGAGGCTGAGGCGGGCAGATCACTTGAGCCCAGGAGTTTGAGACCAGCCTGGGAAACATGGTGAAACGCCATCTCTACAAAAATTAGCTGAGTATGGTAGCAGGCTCGTGTATTCCCAGCTACTCTCGGGAGGCTGAGGCATTAGAAGTGCTTGAACCTGGGAGGTGGATGTTGCAGTGAGCCGAGATCACGCCACTGCACTCCAGCCTGGGTAACAGAGTGAGACCCTCTCTCAAAAAATAAATAAAAAGTAACATATTCTATGCATTTATTGTCTTCTGTGTATTGTATGTATTGTGTGTATTATATTGTGTTGTGGTTTTTTTTTTTTTTTTTTTTTTTTTTTTTTTTGAGACGGAGTCTCGCTCTGTTCCCTGGGCTGGAGTGAAGTGGTGCAGTCTTTCACTGCAACCTCCACCTCCCGGGTTCAAGTGATCCTCCTGCACCAGCCTCCCGAGTAGCTGGGATTACAGGTGCACGCCACCACACCCGGCTAAGTTTTGTATTTTTTGTAGAGACAGGGTTTCGCTATGTTGCCCAGGCTGGTCTTGAACTCCTGGTCTCAAGCGATCCGCCTACCTCGGTCTCCCACAGTGCTGGGATGACAGACTCGTGAGCCACCACGCCCAGCCTCCTGCACATGGTTCATGTCAATGTCTGGAGCATGGCCTTCTTCCACTAGGTGTTACCTTGCAGTGCCCGTCACACTTTCCCATGCCTGTGAATCACCTGGGGATCTTGTTAAGATGCAGATTTTGCTTCCACAGGTCCTAGGTGGGCCTAAAATTCTGCATCCCTCACTCGCTTCCAGGCGCTCCCAGTGCTGCTGGCAGTGGGCCGCATGTTAGATAGCGAATGAGAGCACAAGTGGATGCCAGACTTGAGAGCAGGGACCTCACCTATTTTTTTCATTCTTTCACAACTTACTTGATTTACCCAAAACAGGCACTGGGTAGGTTCCTGTTGCATTCAGATCTTATATCAATCACAATTTGGAAAAATTAATGCTTTGAAATAATGCTGGCCTATTATTATTATTATTTTGATATGAAGTCTCACTCTTATCCTCCAGGCTGGAATGTGATGGCACTATCTCGGCTCACTGCAACCTCTGCCTCCCAGGTTCAAGCGATTCTCCTGCCTCAGCCTCCCAAGTAGCTGGGATTACAGGCGCCACCAAGCCCAGCTAATTTCTGTATTTTTAGTAGAGACGGGGTTTCACCATGTTGGCCAGGCTAGTCTCGAACTTCTGACCTCAGGTGGTCCGCCCGCCTCAGCCTCCCAAAGTGCTGGGATCACAGGCGTGAGCCACCGCGCCTGGCCATGCTGGCCAGTTATTTTAAGGTGTGGTTTCCACCAAGAACACTTCTCTAGTTCATGAGTTCAGAGTCCTGTAAAATCAGTACAGAATGTTCGCCTTTTTAAACCTAAGTCATGAATAGAGTCACTTACCTTTCTCAAATTTCCTCTTGGGTTAAAAATGTTGGTACTTGAGTCTGAAAAACAGTTTTGAAGCCAGTTCGTCAGCTCTGTTGTTTCTCTTGTATGCTTGTTTTAAAATATACAAAATAATATTACTAAATTGTGTCTAGTTTCTGGTCTTTTTCCACATTGCAGCAACCTTTTCTTGAATGCAGACAGGCACTCCTGTTCTTATCCGGAGTTCACAAAAGTCATTGCATTGTCCTCAGTAACTTAACAGTGCAGTGGCTTATCAAACATACAACAAATGGACTGTATTAAACAATGCCTACTAAAAGGCTCAATTTTTTTTTTTTTTTTTTTTTTTTGAGACAGATTACAGGCGTGAGCCACTGCGCCCAGCAAAAGGCTCAATTTTGTTTCCAGAACTTCTTAAGCATTTGTGTCCATGCTTGGAGGAATGTGGCCATAGGGGAATAAGCTGACATTTGATTAATGACTTTCTGTGTGACTCAAGGAGCATTTTACTTGCCTTGACTCACTGACTCTTCACAAGTTACCTTCTGAGGTGGAAACTTAATCATTCCTGATTATAGATTAAGAAACTGGAGTACAGAAAGATTAAGGTTTCAGTAAGTGGGAAACTAGGATTTTAAATTGCACTCACTGGAAACTGGAATAATTACCACCAACCCCTACCCCCCAAAAATAAAAGTCCACACAGAAAGACAAAATGCTGAGGTACCAAAGAGCACGGTGCATGCAAGGAGCTGCTGGGGAAAAGAAGGTTGCACAGGCCGGGAGGGGAGAGTATCGGTAATTACTTATTTTATATAGTTCATCTTTATATTCCAAAATAGGGCTCTACCTCTTCTAGATGAGGACAGACGGCAAGTTCAGTAGCAATTAAATCAGACATGCTATAAACATGAGAAGCATTTACCTGCTTTCCTGAGACTCTCCCCTCTTTCTGCACCCAGCAGCATCTCTGGCAGTATCTGCAGAAGAGAAGCTCTTTCTAGCTCCTCCGAAGTTAACGGCGCATCTTCATGAGGTGCTACAGAGTAAAAACAGACTTAACAATTCAGTTCATCCAGGTGGTTATGTCTGTTCCTCGTGTCTTTGGAGAGTACCAGAGACAGGGAGATGAACACTAGAAAAACGTCCAACGCTAAGTTCACGACGTGTCATCAGTGGTGTTCTAAAAGAGGCGGAAATGCTACCAGCCCATGTGCCAGCCGGCAGAACGGGAAGCCGGGAGACGTGGATCTGACGCCCGCATGATGCGCCAAGCCCCTCGATTGCCTTGAGTAAGAGCTGAGGGCTGAGCCACAGCCTCTCTCAAAACCATTTTGGTTCAAAACGTCTGACTCTCCCTCATTTCTGCTTAACTACTGCTGCCTACTGCCTTTTTGCTTTTAGATATTTGGGCGGTGAAATTGGAGAGGAAAAAGAAGATTGTTTACGACCTTCCTGTAAAGCCAGTAGGATGGTATCACCTCTTCTCTTACTGAACTTCAGGATTTCAATACAATTATTATACTTAGAATCGGCTTCAAACTCATCAGTAAGGAACTTGATTGTGGCGTTTCCTATGTGAAATGTGGTCGACCAGATGGCATATAGAATACATGGTAAGTGTGCTTAAGGTATGTGGAAAGGGCACTCCGGAGTATGCTGAACGAAGTGCGTGTGAGGCGTGGTAAATGCAGACCTGCTGCTGTGTTGCGATTCGAGGCTGTGGGAGTCAGGGTGGGAGGCCATGTGTGGCACCGGCATGCCGCAGGCTTACAAATAGCTGCAACCTTGACTGGAGGACAGTGAGCAGATCATCATAAAGGCATCTGAGCACATTCACAGCACTTCTGAAGACTGTTAATAAAAATCTATAAAATTTGATCATCTATAAATGCTGACAGGAAAGCTCATTTCTGGAGAAATCAATGAGAACAAATTCTGAGATAAGCTGCCACTTGTTTCGAATTTGTGTGAGATGCTACACTCATTTCAGCTAAGTTTCTTAAATTATTTGTAAAGTTTTTAAGATGACAGTAGTAACTGAGTATTTCCTTTTTTTATTTCATCTTGAGATGTGTGCTGTTTCTTTGTAAAGAGAGATTCAGTAAAGTTAATGCCTGTGTTTAACTGTTAAGAGGACAGTCAGTGATCATCTCAGTGACTCGGGAAGTTGGTTGACAGTGCCTGATGACAGTGCTTGACGATCATCAGAAAGCTGCTCGGGATGAACTTTTAGAGACTAGAAACTATAAAATCCTTGGCTTAGAAGAGGATTTTTTTTTTCTTTATTTAAAAAAAGCCTAGAAGTACTCAAGATTAAAGATAAGATTAAATCTAGTTAAGTTTTTGATGGAACCTAATCCCCAAGCATTAGCCTTCTCATTTCTTAAACTAAATGGAAAGATAATGGCAAAATGAGAACTTACCTGACTGATATGTATTTCTTTAACTCAACTTAGACTTAAACTGAATTAACATAAATCAAAAGGAAATGATCAATACACTCGGAAGGCTGTGAACTCCCTAGCTCCCCAGTTTGTCATTTAAAAACATTTTAGTAAACATTTTTGTTTCATAGAACACATATCAGATTTTTTAAACATAAGGTGAAACAAATAAACCCGTTATTAATCTATAATTAGAACAACCAGTGCTACATTCAACCAGTTTGTTTAAAGTAAAAACTAAAAGTAATGATGTTTTAAATTTCGTGCAATTTTTAAAATTGGAAAAAAATATATATCGCCCAAAACAAGAGTTTCAACTACAGAGGTAACATGAAACAAGCAATTCTCCTCTTCTCCTTTTACATTGTAGAGAGAGAGAAAAAAAAACCTGTATCCATTACTACATCTAAAATGTGCTGTCAGGATCCTTTAATATTCTTTTCAAAGCTGGGACTATTGATAGAACAAGACTCAAGACTCCTTTGAACAGGAATCCCATTCTTATCTCTAATATTGAATTTAAGACTGGTAAAGGCTCTTTCAAGACTAACATAAGGGAAAAAAAAAATCTTACCTGAGAGTTGAAGGGATACTTCCCCGGAGTCAAGGAGAGGAAGAGAGAAGAGAGGATTTAAGAATCCTATGAAAAGCAAACAGCAGGAGGCCAGCTTATACATGATTGCTACGAGACGGACGTCTTCCTTCTTGGCTTCTGTTGTAGAGAGCTTTCAACTCGCTCCTTCTCATTCTGCTCACTGATTATATATATGATCCTATGACCTCACATCATCCTCTCCAAAAAAAAAAATAAAATGAGTTTATTGGCTACAGAGGCTAAAAGGCAATCACTTTGCATTGATGTCATTTTTCAAGGTAACAAGTCATAGACAATAAATTAACTGTCTTGTTGCCTAGTGTACAAAGTAGGTATTATATGAAGAACAGTGAGTTTATAAATCTGGCAAAAGAGCTAACTTACAGCAATAAATCATGAATTAAAGAAAGGATTGGATATGAGTTGAAGTGGCCAAAGCAAAGAGACGTGGATTTATGAGTCCGAGCAGAAGTGACGCAGAGCATAAGATGAAATACGTTGGGATCCATTTTTTAATCTTTCATGGGTGAGTAGATGAGTTGTCATGGTGTGTTTGGGGCTGCCATCCCTGAAGAATGACAGTCTGTGGATTAAAACTTAAAACCAGCTATTTCCTTTAAAACAGTGAAAAGTTAAAATACATAGCAAACATTGCTCAAGGCTCAAGACAATTGTGTACGTACACATGGCCTCATGTGAAGCCGCAAGCACTTGAGTCTTCAGAGAAAGGAAATAACTTCATAAAGTTGATGATTATTCAGCGAGGAGGGAGGAAGGACTTACACCAGAAAACTCGCTGATAAACATTTCCAAGATGTGCCCTCTCCTCCCAGCCGTACTCTGCCCAGGCTGGTCCAAGCCCGGACGGGTGGAAAGGTCTCCTGACCGGTGTCCTGAAGTCTGCCTTCGGGCCTGCCACAGGCTCAGCACAGCAGAGGGATGCCAGGGGCATCTGTGTAAGTCCGATCATGGTAGTTCTTTGCTCAAAACTTTCTGTGGACCTAAACACAAAAGTTACAAAGATAGGCCAGGCACAGTGGCTCAAGCCTATAATTTCAGCACTTCGGGAGGCTGAGGCAGGAGGATCACTTGAGCTTAGAGTTCAAGACCAGGCTGGGCAGCATAAAGAAACACTGTCTCTACCAAAAATATAAAAATTAACCAGGTGTGGTAGTGCATGCCTGTATCACTTTAGTCTGGGAAGTTAGGCTGCAGTGAGCCAAGATCACCCCACTGCACTCCAGCCTGAGTGTCGGAGTGAGATCCTGTCTCAAAAAGAAAAAAGAAAAAAAAATGGTTACAACGCAATGATAGAACTACTAGGGGAAAAACACATGAACACCTTCACAACCTCAGGTTAGGCAAATATTTCTTAGACAAGACACAAATCACACAGGAAAAAATTGAGACAAAAAAAAGTTTAAGAGATCTGTGTACCTCAGGGTGACTCTGATTAATAACAATGTACAGTTGAAGATTTCTAAAAATCAATTTTGTGTTTTCATCACAAAAAAATGCTAAGAATGTGAAGTAATACACAAGTGAATTTGCTTGATTCAGCCATTCCACAATGTATCGAAACATCATGATGGGCCAGGCCCAGTGGCTCACACCTGTAATCCCAGCACTTTGAGAGGCTGAGGCAGGTGGATCACCTGAGGTCAGGAGTTCAAGACCAGCTTGGCCAACATGGTGAAACGCCGTCTCTACTAAAAATACAGAAATTAGCCGGGCATGGTGGCAGACCCCTGTAATCCCAGCTACTCGGGAGGCTGAGGCAGAAGAATTGCTTGACCCTGGAAGGCAGAGGTTGCAGTGAGCCGAGATCGCACCACTGCACTCCAGCCTGGGCAGCAAGAATGAAACTCCATCTACAAACAAACAAACAAACAAACAAGTCATGCTGTATACCATAGATTCCATTTTTGTAAATCAATCAATAGATAAATGAACAAAATTGACAAACTGGACTTTATCAAAATTAGAAACGTTCGCTCAAGATACTGGTAAGAAAATGAAAAGGTTGAGCAGGGCACAGGTCACTGGAATCCCAGCATTCTGGGAGGCCGAGGCAGGCAGATCACCTGAGGCCAAGAGTTCGAGACCAGCCTGGCCAACATGGTGAAACCCCATCTCTACAGAAAATAAAAGAATTAGCCAGGCGTGGTGGCAAACACCTGTAGTCACAGCTAATCGGGAGGCTGAGGCAGGAGGATAGCTTGAACCTGGGAGGCGGAGGTTGCAGTGAGCTGAAATCATCCTGCTGTATTCCAGCCTGGGCGATAGAGTGTGACAAAAGGTTTGAAAAAGACTTCACAAGAGAAGATATGAAAGTAGCTGTAAGCACAGGAAAAAAAAATATCATTAGTCATCAGAGAAACACAGATTACCATCACAAGGTGCTGCTCCCACGCCCACCATTATGGCCGCCATTAGAAAGACTGACAATACCACGTGTCCTGGGGAAGATAGAGAGGCACCTGGGCTGCTTACACGTTGGATGGGAAGTGAGTGGTACAACCCCTGGGGAAAACATACACTAACTGTGCAGCCCAGAAATACCTCTTCTAGGTATATACCCAAGTCATTTGTACACAGATAAACCTTCATAGCAGCTTTATTCATAATAGTGAAAAGCTGGAAACAATCCAAATGTCCTTCAGCAGGTGCATGGGTAAAGCAGCTGTGCTATCTCACACAATGGAATTCTATACAGCAAAACAACGAAACCGTTCATAAACCCACATGGAAGCTACTCGGGAGGCTGAGGCAGGAGGATAGTTTGAACCTGGGAGGTGGAGGTTGCAGTGAGCTGAGATCATGCCATTCAAACAAAAGGTTTGAAAAGGACTTCAGGCTGGTCTTGAACTCCTGGCTTTAAGTGATCCACATGCCTCAGGCTCCCAAAGTGCTAGGATTACAGGTGTGAGCCACCATATCTGGCCATTATTATTATTATTATTATTTTGAGACAGGATCTCACTCTGTCACCCAGGCTCGAGTTCAGCGGCATGATCATGGTTCACTGCAGCCTTGACCTTCCAGGCTCAAGCAAATCTACCTTGGCCTTCCAAATAACTGGAACCACATGGATGAATCTCAGAGACTTTCTACCGAGCAAAATAAGCCAGGTCCAGAAGGGCATGTATTACATGATTCCATTTAAATGAAATTCTTCACAAGGAGCAACAGGAATTTCTAGCACCAAAGTTACCTGGGGCCTGGGATGGGAGATGGGGGAATGGATTACAGGGAGACAAGGGAACTTTTAGGGGTGATGAAAATGTTCTATATCTTGATCAAGGCAATGGTTATATGGATTTATACATTGGTCAAAACCCATCATTTAAAATGGGTGCATTTTACTGATGTAAAAAAATCTCCATTGCTACCTCATTTCATGTCTGACCTCTCCTAATACTACTTCTCCCCAGCATTCTCCACTCCAGCCATTCTCAACTCCTTGCTGCTTCATAAGCACAATTCTGCCACAGGGCCTTTGCACTGGCTGACCTGTCTGCCCGGAATGCACCTTCCCTGACAGGTGCATAGCTCTTCCCTCACCGTCATCAAGTGTTTGCCAGAATATTCCCTTTACATGAGGCCTTCCCAGGCCAACCCACCCCAATCTACTCTTGCCTTACTCTGAATTTTCCACATCACAGCTCCTTCTAGCACATTATTATTATTATTATTATCATTATCATTTTTTTTTTTGGAGACAAAGTCTCACTCTGTTACCCAGGCTGGAGTGCAATGGTGCAGTCTCAGCTCACTGCAACCTCTGCCTCTTGGGTTCAAGCGATTCTCCTGCCTCAGCCTCCCAAGTACCCAGGATTACAGGCGCGTGCCACCACGCCCAGCTAATTTTTTGTATTCTTAGCAGAGATAAGGTTTCACCATGTTAGCCAGGCTGGTCTTGAACTTCTGGCCTTAAGTGATCCACCTTCCTCAGCATCCCAAAGTGCTGGGATTACAGGCGTGAGCCACCACATCGGGCCATTATTATTATTATTATTTTAAGACAAGATCTCACTCTGTCACCCAGGCTTGAGTTCAGTGGCATGATCATGGCTCACTGCAGCCTTGACCTCCCAGGCTCAAGCAATTCTACCTTGGCCTTCCAAATAGCTGGAACCACAGGCATATGCCACCATGGCCAGCTAACTTTTTTTCCTTTTTTTTTTTTTTTTTTTTTAACAGATGGGGTCTCACTGTATTGCCCAGGCTGGTCTCAAAATCTTGACCTCAAGCAATCCTCCTGTCTCAGCCTCAGCCTTCCAACCCTCTGGGATTGCAGGCACAAGCCACCATGTGTGGCTTTTTTATTTTTTATACAGACAGGGTCTTGCTATGTTGCCCAGGCTAGTCGCAAACTCCTAGGCTCAAGAGCTTCTCATGCCTCGGCCCCGTGAATTGCTGGGATTCCAGGTGTGAGCCTCTGCACCTGGCTGTCACACTATTTTATGTATTTATACTTTACAGTAGGCAGACTCCATAAATATTTGTTGAATCAGTGAGTGGGGCACCAGCCCTATGGGAGTCTCTGTTTAGGGGAAAGAACAGTGAACAAAATAAAAAGTTTCTACTCTCATGAACTTCCTGACTGGAGGCAATAGACAACAACATTAACATACGCTGTAGGAATAGTTTATTGCTATGAAGAGCAGTAACAGGGAGACAATACAGGGGCAGGTGGTCAGGGCAAGTGTGATTTCAGAGAGAGCCCTCGGGACGCCCTGGGAAAGGGGCATCTGAGCAGGAACAGAAAGGAACAGGGCAGCCATCCGTTCAGCAGTGAGTGGAGTGTGGAGCCTCCAGCGAGAGAAGTCGGGAAGCGTGGCCTCCGAGGAAGACGAACTGAAAGAAGATTCCTGTGAGGGCAAATAAAGCAAGTGAAGAGAGTCCCTGGGGGGGCCCTGCTGCTGACAGCTGGGGAACCTTCCTGAAGGCCCAGGCTGGCTGCGTAGGAGTGCCTGGAGGCCTCTGCAGGGGTTCTCAGGGCGAGTGCTCGCACACTGTCCTCTAAGATGGGAAGTGCTCGAATCACTTAAGACTCGTTAACTCTTTCGACAGATATTTCTCAGCACCCCCAGATCCCCAAGCAGGGTCGGACAGAGGACGGAACCTAGCGTCCAAGAGAAACCACTTCCGTTCAATTTAAGAAAACAGTTGGGCACGGTGGCCCACGCTTGTAAGCCCAGCACTTTGGGGGGCCGAGACAGGTGGATCACCTGAGGCCAGGCGCTTGAGACCAGCCTGGCCAACATGGTGAAACCCCATCTCTACTGAAAATACAAAAATTAGCCGGGAGTGGTGGTGCGCACCTGTAATCCCAGCTACTTGGGAGGCTGAAGCAGGAGAATCGCTTGAACCCAGGAGGCGGGGGTTGCAGTGAGCCGAGATCGCGCCACAGCACTCCAGCCTGGGCCACAAAGGAAGACTGTAGGAAACGAAAAACAAAAAAGAAAGAAAGAAAGAAAAGAAAGAAAGAAAACGAAGCATGTTGGAAAGACACTGGATAGCTTCCAGAATCCCAGGAAAAGTGGAGGAGCAGGGCCCAGGATCCCACTGGCCTTCTGACCTCTGACCTTTGCCCTCAGCGACTTGACTCGCCCCTCTTCCCCCCTTCCTCTCCCTACTCACCCTTGCTCTCCCCACAATCCCCCATCTCTCCTGTAATTCAGCCTTTTGGCCTCAATGCCCAAAATAAGTGCATTAAGTGTCAAAATGTAATTTTAGTAATCATTAAAATAGTAACTAAAAGATTTTAAAAACTTGGAAAATATAATTAAAGAACTAGAATATCAGGTAGTTACTACTATGTTAAAAAAAAAAAAGATGAGCTTGTGGGCAAGCACTGGTGGTGTCATTTTACAGAATTGAAAATAAAGAGATTTTTTTTCTTTTCTTAAAATGTTTTGGTGGAGCATGGTGGCTCACGCCTGTAATCCTAGCACTTTGGGATGTTGAGGCAGGAAGATCGCCAAACCTAGGAGTTTGAGACAAGCCTAGGCAACACAGTGAGACCCTGTTTCTACAAAAAATACAAAACTTAGCCGGGAGCAATTGGGCACCTGTGGTCTGGGCCACCTGGGAGGCTGAGGTGGGAGGATCACCTAAGTCTGGGAGGTTGAGGCTGCAGTGAGCTGTGATCACACCATTGCATTCCAGCCTGGGCAACAGAGTGAGACCCAGTCTCAAGACAAAAGAAAAAAAAAGTTGTTTTACATTGTCGGTCTGTGTATTACATGTGCATGTTTATGCACATGCGTGTTTATATATGTGTAAAGCACTCATGAAGTCTCACCAAGAGGAAGCAGGGACTCAGGCCAAGAGACAGGGAGTCTTTGAAGACCTGTGAGGACCATTTCAAAATGAGGTGGGGGGTGAACTCCTGGGTTCCAAGGAAGAGGCTGTTTGCCAAGCTTTGTCATTCCCTGGTGACTCAGGGGGTACTTCTGACGGTTATTAGTGATGGTTTTACAGCATGGCCTAATTAAGTTACTCCTAAAGGCTTACGCTTAAAAGAAAATTAGCTTCTTTCCTTCAACAGACCATCAATGACAGTGTCACCTTGTCCCAGAAATGTACTGAGCACGTCACTCCACCCTAATGGCCCTTGCATTAAGCAGCATGGCTTCACATCTGTGCCAGGACGTACATGAACAACCAACCACCACCCTGAGAGGTGGGATTCCTCTAATTAACTGCAAACAAAGTACATTCTGAAAAGAGAGGGGCATTTTCTGCGTGTCATAAAGAAGTAAACCATTAATATTTGGGGTGGCTTTTGTCCATGGAGGACTCCTATCCGCTGGATAAGCGTGTCATAAAAATTACAAACCTCTTTTCCGTTTTTGTTTTGAAATTGATCTAAACTCCCTCTCCCTGCTGATACGTTTGCCCTTGTATAATATGATCATAACTTCTAGTAATTATTATTATTTTTTGACGTAGAGTCTCACTCTGTCGCCCAGGCTGGAGTGCAGTGGTACGATCTCAGCTCACTGCAACCACCACCTCCGGGGTTCAAGCGAGTCTCTATTCTCACGCCTCAGCCTCCCGAGTAGCTGGGATTATAGGTGTGCACCACCACACTCAGCTAATTTCTGTATCTTTAGTAGAGACAGGGCTTCACCATGTTCACCAGGCTGGTCTCAAACTCCCAGCCTCAAGTGATCCACTTGCCTCAGCCTCCCAAACTGATGGGATTACAGGTGTGAGCCACTGCGACCAGCTGGTCATAACTTCTGAATATGAGGTTACGTTGATTCTCTTCGGCTATGGGGATTCCATGAAGAGAAATTGATAGGAATTGACTTTGCCAAATATTTAAAGCCTATTCACTGATTGCCAAATAAATATCAGAATTTGGGGTGATCTGTGAGGAATATGTGTGTGCTTCGAATACTGCAATGTTTGTACCATTTTTATGCGCAGACTTGGGTCCAGAGAAGTTCAGGAAGCCTGAAACCAGGGCAGCTCATATTCAACTGACATTGGACTTCTGAACTTCCTGCAGACATCATCGGGGTCCATTCTTATTTGTATTAATGTAAAATCATAGGTTAGAGGCACTCAGATAGACTTTTAATTTATATTAAATTTTTAAATTTTTATTTATTTATTTTTTTGAGACAGAGTCTCGCTCTGTCACCCAGGCTGGAGTGCAGTGGCCGGATCTCAGCTCACTGCAAGCTCCGCCTCCCGGGTTTACGCCAGTCTCCTGCCTCAGCCTCCCAAGTAGCTGGGACTACAGGCGCCCGCCACCTCGCCCGGCTATTTTTTTGTATTTTTTAGTAGAGACGGGGTTTCACCGTGTTAGCCAGGATGGTCTCAATCTCCTGACCTTGTGATCCGCCCGTCTCGGCCTCCCAAAGTGCTGGGATTACAGGCTTGAGCCACCGTGCCTGGCCAAATTTTTAATTTTATCTAATCTATATGAATTCTAGATTTCGTTTCTCGTCACCTATATTTCAGATAACCATTTGGCTTAAGCGACTACTGAATGCCTCATGTGTCATCTGCAGCAATAACCCCTGGGGGTCACAGGCCCAGTGCTGGTCCCCTCAAGAGATAGTGGGGAGAATGGTGGGGGCTTCACAGGAGAGGTTCTTTTCCTGCAGAGGGTCAGCATAGGCTTGCAGGAAACGTGGAGAGGGCCTCGAAGCTAGCTGAGAGGAAGAGTCTCCAGGCAGACGGAACAGTGAGTGCAAAGGCCCTGGGGTCAGATGAGGGAACAGCCTGAGCCATGCACCCAGCATGTTTGCCAAGGACTAGACATAGCCAGATAAAACCAGAGATCAGTGGGGCTATGTCACGTGACCCTATTGAGGAATCTGGGGTGTTGTTATTTAGTAGCAATGAGAAGCCTGGGCATGGTGGCTCATGCCTGTCATCTCAGCACTTTGAGAGGCCGTGGCGGGCACATCACTTGAGCCCAGGAGTCCAGGACCAGTCTTGGCAGCATGGTAAAACCCTGTCTCTACAAAAAATATGAAAAATTAGCCAGGCACAGTTGCGTGCACCTGTAGTCCCAGCTACTCAGGAGGCTGAGGTGGGAGGATGGCCTGATCCCAGCAGTAGGAGGCTGCAGTGAGCCAAGATTGAACCACTGCATGCCAGCTTGGGTGACAGAGCGAGATCCTGTCTCTCTCTCTCTCTCTGTGAGTTTGTGTATATACAGATATACAGATATATACATATACAGAGAGTATATATGTATGTGTGTATATATACAGATATACAGATATATACATATACAGAGAGAGTATATATGTATGTGTGTATATATATACACACACACATATATGTGTATATATACAGATATACAGATATATACATATACAGAGAGTATATATGTATCTGTGTATATATACACACACACACATATATGTGTATATATACAGATATACAGATATATACATATACAGAGAGAGTATATATGTATGTGTGTATATATACAGATATACAGATATATACATATACAGAGTATATATGTATGTGTGTATATATATACACACACATATATGTGTATATATACAGATATACAGATATATACATATACACAGAGAGTATATATGTATGTGTGTATATATACAGATATACAGATATATACATATACAGAGAGAGTATATATGTATGTGTGTATATATACAGATATACAGATATATACATGTACAGAGAGAGTATATATGTATGTGTGTATATATATACACACACACATGTGTATATATACAGATATACAGATACAGATATACATATACAAAGAGTATATATGTATATATACAGATATACAGATATATACATATACAAAGATATGT